>NW_028249288.1:0-465000 GCF_964263255.1 Lissotriton vulgaris
AATCGTAGTTACAGTAACTTGAATTTCCTTCCATGGGATAACATTGACTGGATTCAATTAAAAATTATTCAAAGTGTGGAGTTTTGGAACTTAAAAAAATTCCTCTAAAATCAGCCGAACTACGAATTCCGATTTACTCACCTGTGATCAGGAGAGACCTCAGTGCTGCATCTTTCAGCCCACTACTGATCCTGAAAAGTAATTCTAATCGTAGATACAGTAACTTGAATTTACTTTCATAGGCGAACATTGACTGGTTTCACTTGAAAATTCTTCTAAGTGTGGAGTTTTGGGACTTTAAAAAAATCCTCAAAAATCAGCCGAACTACAAATTCCTATTTACTCACCTGTCATCAGGAGAGACCGCACTGCTGCATCTTTCAGCCCACTAATGATCCTAAAAAGTAAATCTAATCGTAGTTACAGTAACTTGAATTTCCTTCCATAGGTTAACATTGACTGGTTTCACTTGGAAATTCTTTTAAGTGTGGAGTTTTGGAACTTTAAAAAATTCCTCTAAAATCAGCCGAACTACGAATTCCAATTTACTCACCAGTCATCAGTAGAGACCTCAGTGCTGCATCTTTCAGCCCACTACTGATCCTGAAAAGTAATTATAATCGTAGTTACAGTAACTTCAATTTACTTCCATATGATTATAATCGTAGTTACAGTAACTTTAATTTACTTCCATAGGCTAACATTGACTGGTTTCAATTAAAAATTTATTCAAAGTGTGGAGTTTTGGAACTTTAAAAAAATCCTCAAAAATCTGCTGAACTACGAATTCAGATTTACTCACCTGTTATCAGGAGAGACCTCACTGCTGCATCTTTCAGCCCACTAATGATCCTGAAAAGTAATTCTAATCGTAGTTACAGTAACTTGAATTTCCTTCCATAGGTTAACATTGACTGGTTTCACTTGGAAATTCTTTTAAGTGTGGAGTTTTGGAACTTTAAAAAATTCCTCTAAAATCAGCCGAACTACGAATTCCGATTTACTCACCTGTCATCAGGAGAGACCGCACTGCTGCATCTTTCAGCCCACTAATGATCCTGAAAAGGAATTCTAGTCGTAGTTACAGTAACTTGAATTTCCTTCCATAGGCTAACATTGACTGGTTTTAATTGAAAATTATTCTAAGTGTGGAGTTTTGGAACTTTAAAAAATTCCTCTAAAATCAGCCGAACTACGAATTCCAATTTACTCACCAGTCATCAGTAGAGACCTCAGTGCTGCATCTTTCAGCCCACTATTGATCCTGAAAAGTAATTCTAATCGTAGTTACAGTAACATGAATTTGCTTCCATAGGCTAACATTGACGGGTTTCACTTGGAAATTCTTCTAATTATGCAGTTTTGAAACTTTAAAAAATTCCTCTAAAATCAGCCGAACTACGAATTCAGATTTACTCACCTGTCATCAGGAGAGACCACAGTGCTGCATCTTTCAGTCCACTACTGATCCTGAAAAGTAATTATAATCATAGTTACAGTAACTTCAATTTACTTCCATAGGCTAACATTGACTGGTTTCAATTAAAAATTTATTCAAAGTGTGGAGTTTTGGAACTTTAACAAAATCCTCAAAAATCAGCCGAACTACGAATTCAGATTTACTCACCTGTTATCAGGAGAGACCTCACTGCTGCATCTTTCAGCCCACTAATGATCCTGAAAAGTAATTCTAATCGTAGTTACAGTAACTTGAATTTCCTTTCATAGGTTAACATTGACTGGTTTCACTTGGAAATTCTTTTAAGTGTGGAGTTTTGGAACTTTAAAAAATTCCTCTAAAATCAGCCGAACTACGAATTCAGATTTACTCACCTGTTATCAGGAGAGACCTTAGTGCTGCATCTTTTAGCCCACTACCGATCCTGAAAAGTAATTCTAATCATACTTATAGTAACTTAAATTTCCTTCCATAGGCTAACATTGACTGGTTTCAATTAAAAATTATTCTAAGTATGGAGTTTTAGAACATCAAAAAATTCCTCTAAAATCAGCAGAACTACGAATTCAGATAAACTCACCTGTTATCAAGAGAGACCTCAGTGCTGCACCTTTCAGCCCACTACTGATCCTGAAAAGTAAATCTAATCGTAGTTACAGTAACTTGAATTTCCTTCCATAGGTTAACATTGACTGGTTTCACTTGGAAATTCTTTTAAGTGTGGAGTTTTGGAACTTTAAAAAATTCCTCTAAAATCAGCCGAACTACGAATTCCAATTTACTCACCAGTCATCAGTAGAGACCTCAGTGCTGCATCTTTCAGCCCACTACTGATCCTGAAAAGTAATTATAATCGTAGTTACAGTAACTTCAATTTACTTCCATAGGCTAACATTGACTACTTTCAATTAAAAATTTATTCAAAGTGTGGAGTTTTGGAACTTTAAAAAAATCCTCAAAAATCAGCCGAACTACGAATTCAGATTTACTCACCTGTTATCATGAGAGACCTCACTGCTGCATCTTTCAGCCCACTAATGATCCTGAAAAGTAATTCTAATCGTAGTTACAGTAACTTGAATTTCCTTCCATAGGTTAACATTGACTGGTTTCACTTGGAAATTCTTTTAAGTGTGGAGTTTTGGAACTTTAAAAAATTCCTCTAAAATCAGCCGAACTACGAATTCCAATTTACTCACCAGTCATCAGTAGAGACCTCAGTGCTGCATCTTTCAGCCCACTACTGATCCTGAAAAGTAATTATAATCGTAGTTACAGTAACTTCAATTTACTTCCATAGGCTAACATTGACTGGTTTCAATTAAAAATTTATTCAAAGTGTGGAGTTTTGGAACTTTAAAAAAATCCTTAAAAATCAGCCGAACTACGAATTCAGATTTACTTACCTGTTATCAGGAGAGACCTCACTGCTGCATCTTTCAGCCCATTAATGATCCTGAAAAGTAATTCTAATCGTAGTTACAGTAACTTGAATTTCCTTCCATAGGTTAACATTGACTGGTTTCACTTGGAAATTCTTTTAAGTGTGGAGTTTTGGAACTTTAAAAAATTCCTCTAAAATCAGCCGAACTACGAATTCCAATTTACTCACCAGTCATCAGTAGAGACCTCAGTGCTGCATCTTTCAGCCCACTACTGATCCTGAAAAGTAATTATAATCGTAGTTACAGTAACTTTAATTTACTTCCATAGGCTAACATTGACTGGTTTCAATTAAAAGTTTATTCAAAGTGTGGAGTTTTGGAACTTTAAAAAAATCCTCAAAAATCAGCTGAACTACGAATTCAGATTTACTCACCTGTTATCAGGAGAGACCTCACTGCTGCATCTTTCAGCCCACTAATGGAACTATAAAAAAAATCCTCTAAAATCAGCCGAACTACGAATTTCGATTTACTCACCTGTAATCAGGAGAGACCTCAGTGTGCATCTTTCAGCCCACTACTGATCCTGAAAAGTAAATCTAATCGTAGTTACAGTAACTTGAATTGTCTTCCATAGGCTAACATTGACTGGTTTCACTTGGAAATTTTTCTAAGTGTGGAGTTTTGAAACTTAAAAAAATTCCTCTAAAATCAGCCGAACTACGAATTCCGATTTACTCACCTGTCATCAGGAGAGACCGCACTGCTGCATCTTTCAGCCCACTAATGATCCTAAAAAGTAAATCTAATCGTAGTTACAGTAACTTGAATTTCCTTCCATAGGATAACTTTGACTGGTTTCACTTGGAAATTCTTCTGTGTGTGGAGTTTTGGAACTATAAAAAAAATCCTCTAAAATCAGCCGAACTATGAATTCCGATTTACTCACCGGTTATCAGGAGAGAACTCAGTGCTGCATTTTTCAGCCCAATACTGATCATGAAAAGTAATTCTAACCATACTTACAGTAACTTGAATTTCCTTCCATAGGCTAACATTGAATGGTTTCACTTGGAAATTCTTCTAAGTGTGGAGTTTTGGAACTTTAAAAAATTCCTCTAAAATCAGCCGAACTACGAATTCCGATGTACTCACCTGTCATCAGGAGAGACCTAACTGCTGCATCTTTCAGCCCACTAATGATCCTGAAAAGTAATTCTAATCGTAGTTACTAACACATTGACTGGTTTCAATTAAAAATTATTCTAAGTGTGGAGTTTTAGAACATCAAAAAATTCCTCTAAAATCAGCAGAACTACGAATTCAGATAAACTCACCTGTTATCAAGAGAGACCTCAGTGCTGCACCTTTCAGCCCACTACTGATCCTGACAAGTAAATCTAATCGTAGTTACAGTAACTTGAATTTCCTTCCATAGGTTAACATTGACTGGTTTCACTTGGAAATTCTTCTGTGTGTGGAGTTTTGGAACTTTAAAAAATTCCTCTAAAATCAGCCGAACTACGAATTCAGATTTACTCACCTGTCATCAGGAGAGACCACAGTGCTGCATCTTTCAGCCCACTACTGATCCAGAAAAGTAATTCTAATCGTAGTTACAGTAACTTGAATTTCCTTCCATAGGCTAACATTACAGGTTTCACTTGGAAATTCTTCTAAGTGTGGAGTTTTGGAACTTTAAAAAATTCCTCTAAAATCAGCCGAACTACGAATTCCGATTTACTCACCTGTCATCAGGAGAGACCTCAGTGCTGCATCTTTCAGCCCACTACTGATCCTGAAAAGTAAATATAATCGTAGTTACAGTAACTTCAATTTACTTCCATAGGCTAACATTGACTACTTTCAATTAAAAATTTATTCAAAGTGTGGAGTTTTGGAACTTTAAAAAAATCCTCAAAAATCAGCCGAACTACGAATTCAGATTTACTCACCTGTTATCAGGAGAGACCTCACTGCTGCATCTTTCAGCCCACTAATGATCCTGAAAATTAATTCTAATCGTAGTTACAGTAACTTGAATTTCCTTCCATAGGTTAACATTGACTGGTTTCACTTGGAAATTCTTTTAAGTGTGGAGTTTTGGAACTTTAAAAAATTCCTCTAAAATCAGCCGAACTACGAATTCCAATTTACTCACCAGTCATCAGTAGAGACCTCAGTGCTGCATCTTTCAGCCCACTACTGATCCTGAAAAGTAATTATAATCGTAGTTACAGTAACTTCAATTTACTTCCATAGGCTAACATTGACTGGTTTCAATTAAAAATGTATTCAAAGTGTGGAGTTTTGGAACTTTAAAAAAATCAGCCGAACTACGAATTCCGATTTACTCACCTGTCATCAGGAGAGACCTAACTGCTGCATCTTGCAGCCCACTAATGATCCTGAAAAGTAATTCTAATCGTAGTTACAGTAACTTGAATTCCCTTTCATAGGTTAACATTGACTGGATTCACTTGGAAATTCTTTTAAGTGTGGAGTTTTGGAACTCTAAAAAATTCCTCTAAAATCAGCCGAACTACGAATTCAGATTTACTCACCTGTCATCAGGAGAGACCTCAGTGCTGCATCTTTCAGCCCACTACTGATCCTGAAGAGTAAATCTAATCCTAGTTACAGTAACTTGAATTTCCTTTCATAGGTTAAAATTGACTGGCTTCACTTGGAAATTCTTTTAAGTGTGTTTTGGAACTTTAAAAAATTCCTCTAAAATCAGCCGAACTACGAATTCCGATGTACTCACCTGTTATCAGGAGTGATCTTAGTGCTGCATCTTTCAGCCCACTAATGATCCTAAAAAGTAAATCTAATCGTAGTTACAGTAACTTGAATTTCCTTCCATAGGCTAACATTACAGGTTTCACTTGGAAATTCTTCTAAGTGTGGAGTTTTGGAACTTTAAAAAATTCCTCTAAAATCAGCCGAACTACGAATTCCGATTTACTCACCTGTCATCAGGAGAGACCTCATTGCTGCATCTTTCAGCCCACTACTGATCCTGAAAAGTAATTATAATCGTAGTTACAGTAACTTGAATTTACTTCCATAGGCTAACATTGACTGGTTTCAATAAAAAATTATTCAAAGTGTGGAGTTTTGGAACTTTAAAAAATTCCTCTAAAATCAGCCGAACTACGAATTCCGATTTACTCACCTGTCATCAGGAGAGACCTCAGTGCTGCATCTTTCAGCCCACTACTGATCCTGAAAAGTAATTTTAATCGTAGATACAGTAACTTGAATTTACTTTCATAGGCTAACATTGACTGGTTTCACTTGAAAATTCTTCTAAGTGTGGAGTTTTGGAACTTTAAAAAATTCCTCCAAAATCAGCCGAACTACGAATTCCAATTTACTCACCAGTCATCAGGAGAGACCTCAGTGCTGCATCTTTCAGCCCACTACTGATCCTGAAAAGTAAATCTAATCCTAGTTACAGTAACTTGAATTTCCTTTCATAGGTTAACATTGACTGGCTTCACTTGGAAATTCTTTTAAGTGTGTTTTGGAACTTTAAAAAATTCCTCTAAAATCAGCCGAACTACGAATTCCTATGTACTCACCTGTTATCAGGAGTGATCTTAGTGCTGCATCTTTCAGCCCACTTATGATCCTAAAAAGTAAATCTAATCGTAGTTACAGTAACTTGAATTTCCTTCCATAGGTTAACATTGACTGGTTTCAATTGAAAAATATTCTAAGTGTGGAGTTTTGGAACTTTACAAAAATCCTCAAAAATCAGCCGAACTATGAATTCAGATTTACTCACCTGTCTTCAGGAGAGACCACAGTGCTGCATCTTTCAGCCCACTACTGATCCGGAAAAGTAATTCTAATCGTAGTTACAGTAACTTGAATTTCCTTCCATAGGCTAACATTACAGGTTTCACTTGGAAATTCTTCTAAGTGTGGAGTTTTGGAACTTTAAAAAATTCCTCTAAAATCAGCCGAACTACGAATTCCGATTTACTCACCTGTCATCAGGAGAGACCTCAGTGCTGCATCTTTCAGCCCACTAATGATCCTGAAAGGTAATTCTAATCGTAGTTACAGTAACTTGAATTTCCTTCCAAAGGCTAACATTGACTGGTTTCAATTGAAAATTATTCTAAGTGTGGAGTTTTGGAACTTTAAAAAATTCCTCTAAAATCAGCCGAACTACGAATTCCGATGTACTCACCTGTCATCAGGAGAGACCTAACTGCTGCATCTTTCAGCCCACTAATGATCCTGAAAAGTAATTCTAATCGTAGTTACTAACATATTGACTGGTTTCAATTAAAAATTATTCTAAGTGTGGAGTTTTAGAACATCAAAAAATTCCTCTAAAATCAGCAGAACTACGAATTCAGATAAACTCACCTGTTATCAAGAGAGACCTCAGTGCTGCACCTTTCAGCCCACTACTGATCCTGACAAGTAAATCTAATCGTAGTTACAGTAACTTGAATTTCCTTCCATAGGTTAACATTGACTGGTTTCACTTGGAAATTCTTCTGTGTGGGGAGTTTTGGAACTTTAAAAAATTCCTCTAAAATCAGCCGAACTACGAATTCCGATTTACTCACCTGACATCAGGAGAGACCTCAGTGCTGCATCTTTCAGCCCACTACTGATCCTGAAAAGTAATTTTAATCGTAGATACAGTAACTTGAATTTACTTTCATAGGCTAACATTGACTGGTTTCACTTGAAAATTCTTCTAAGTGTGGAGTTTTGGAACTTTAAAAAATTCCTCCAAAATCAGCCGAACTACGAATTCCAATTTACTCACCAGTCATCAGAAGAGACCTCAGTGCTGCATCTTTCAGCCCACTATTGATCCTGAAAAGTAAATCTAATCGTAGTTACAGTAACATGAATTTGCTTCCATAGGCTAACATTGACGGGTTTCACTTGGAAATTCTTCTAATTATGCAGTTTTGAAACTTTAAAAAATTCCTAAAAAGTCAGCCGAACTATGAATTCCGATTTACTTACCTGTCATCAGGAGAGACCTAACTGCTGCATCTTGCAGCCCACTAATGATCCTGAAAAGTAATTCTAATCGTAGTTACAGTAACTTGAATTTCCTTTCATAGGTTAACATTGACTGGCTTCACTTGGAAATTCTTTTAAGTGTGTTTTGGAACTTTAAAAAATTCCTCTAAAATCAGCCGAACTACGAATTCCGATGTACTCACCTGTTATCAGGAGTGATCTTAGTGCTGCATCTTTCAGCCCACTAATGATCCTGAAAAGGAATTCTAGTCGTAGTTACAGTAACATGAATTTCCTTCCATGGGCTAACATTGACTGGTTTCAATTAAAAATTATTCAAAGTGTGGAGTTTTGGAACTTTAAAAAATTCCTCTAAAATCAGCCGAACTACGAATTCCGATGTACTCACCTGTCATCAGGAGAGACCTCAGTGCTGCATCTTTCAGCCCACTAATGATCCTGAAAGGTAATTCTAATCGTAGTTACAGTAACTTGAATTTCCTTCCAAAGGCTAACATTGACTGGTTTCAATTGAAAATTATTCTAAGTGTGGAGTTATGGAACTTTAAAAAATTCCTCCAAAATCAGCTGAACTACGAATTCTAATTTACTCACCAGTCATCAGTAGAGACCTCAATGCTGCATCTTTCAGCCCACTACTGATCCAGAAAAGTAATTCTAATCGTAGTTACAGTAACTTGAATTTCCTTCCATAGGCTAACATTACAAGTTTCACTTGGAAATTCTTCTAAGTGTGGAGTTTTGGAACTTTAAAAAATTCCTCTAAAATCAGCCGAACTACGAATTCCGATTTACTCACCTGTCATCAGGAGAGACCTCAGTGCTGCATCTTTCAGCCCACTAATGATCCTGAAAGGTAATTCTAATCGTAGTTACAGTAACTTGAATTTCCTTCCAAAGGCTAACATTGCCTGGTTTCAATTGAAAATTATTCTAAGTGTGGAGTTATGGAACTTTAAAAAATTCCTCTAAAATCAGCCGAACTACGAATTCCGATTTACTCACCTGTCATCAGGAGAGACCGCACTGCTGCATCTTTCAGCCCACTAATGATCCTGAAAAGGAATTCTAGTCGTAGTTACAGTAACTTGAATTTCCTTCCATAGGCTAACATTGACTGGTTTCAATTGAAAATTATTCTAAGTGTGGAGTTTTGGAACTTTAAAAAAATCCTCTAAAATCAGTCGAACTACGAATTCCGATTTACTCACCGGTTATCAGGAGAGAACTCAGTGCTGCATTTTTCAGCCCAATACTGATCATGAAAAGTAATTCTAACCATACTTACAGTAATTTGAATTTCCTTCCATAGGCTAACATTGACTGGTTTCACTTGGAAATTCTTCTAAGTGTGGAGTTTTGGAACTTTAAAAAATTCCTCTAAAATCAGCTGAACTATGAATTCCGATTTACTCACCTGTTATCAGGAGATAACTCAGTGCTGCATTTTTCAGCCCAATACTGATCCTGAAAAGTAATTCTAACCATACTTACAGTAACATGAATTTGCTTCCATAGGCTAACATTGATGGGTTTCACTTGGAAATTCTTCTAAGTGTGGAGTTTTGGAACTTTTAAAAATTCCTCTAAAATCAGCCGAACTACGAATTCTGATGTACTCATCTGTTATCAGGAGAGACCTCAGTGCTGCATCTTTCAGCCCACTACTGATCCTGAAAAGTAATTTTAATCGTAGATACAGTAACTTGAATTTACTTTCATAGGCTAACATTGACGGGTTTCACTTGGAAATTCTTCTAATTATGCAGTTTTGAAACTTTAAAAAATTCCTAAAAAGTCAGCCGAACTATGAATTCCGATTTACTTACCTGTCATCAGGAGAGACCTAACTGCTGCATCTTTCAGCCCACTAATGATCCTGAAAAGTAATTCTAATCGTAGTTACAGTAACTTGAATTTCCTTTCATAGGTTAACATTGACTGGTTTCACTTGGAAATTCTTTTAAAGTGTGGAGTTTTGGAACTTTAAAAAATTCCTCTAAAATCAGCCGAACTACGAATTCAGATTTACTCACCTGTCATCAGGAGAGACCTCAGTGCTGCATCTTTCAGCCCACTAATGATCCTGAAAAATAATTCTAATCGTAGTTACAGTAACTTGAATTTCCTTTCATAGGTTAACATTGACTGGTTTCACTTGGAAATTCTTTTAAGTGTGGAGTTTTGGAACTTTAAAAAATTCCTCTAAAATCAGCCGAACTACGAATTCAGATAAACTCACCTGTTATCAAGAGAGACCTCAGTGCTGCACCTTTCAGCCCACTACTGATCCTGACAAGTAAATCTAATCGTAGTTACAGTAACTTGAATTTCCTTCCATAGGTTAACATTGACTGGTTTCACTTGGAAATTCTTCTGTGTGGGGAGTTTTGGAACTTTAAAAAATTCCTCTAAAATCAGCCGAACTACGAATTCCGATTTACTCACCTGACATCAGGAGAGACCTCAGTGCTGCATCTTTCAGCCCACTACTGATCCTGAAAAGTAATTTTAATCGTAGATACAGTAACTTGAATTTACTTTCATAGGCTAACATTGACTGGTTTCACTTGAAAATTCTTCTAAGTGTGGAGTTTTGGAACTTTAAAAAATTCCTCCAAAATCAGCCGAACTACGAATTCCAATTTACTCACCAGTCATCAGAAGAGACCTCAGTGCTGCATCTTTCAGCCCACTATTGATCCTGAAAAGTAAATCTAATCGTAGTTACAGTAACATGAATTTGCTTCCATAGGCTAACATTGACGGGTTTCACTTGGAAATTCTTCTAATTATGCAGTTTTGAAACTTTAAAAAATTCCTAAAAAGTCAGCCGAACTATGAATTCCGATTTACTTACCTGTCATCAGGAGAGACCTAACTGCTGCATCTTGCAGCCCACTAATGATCCTGAAAAGTAATTCTAATCGTAGTTACAGTAACTTGAATTTCCTTTCATAGGTTAACATTGACTGGCTTCACTTGGAAATTCTTTTAAGTGTGTTTTGGAACTTTAAAAAATTCCTCTAAAATCAGCCGAACTACGAATTCCGATGTACTCACCTGTTATCAGGAGTGATCTTAGTGCTGCATCTTTCAGCCCACTAATGATCCTAAAAAGTAAATCTAATCATAGTTACAGTAACTTGAATTTCCTTCCATAGGTTAACATTGACTGGTTTCAATTGAAAATCAGGAGAGACCACAGTGCTGCATCTTTCAGCCCACTACTGATCCAGAAAAGTAATTCTAATCGTAGTTACAGTAACTTGAATTTCCTTCCATAGGCTAACATTACAGGTTTCACTTGGAAATTCTTCTAAGTGTGGAGTTTTGGAACTTTAAAAAATTCCTCTAAAATCAGCCGAACTACGAATTCCGATTTACTCACCTGTCATCAGGAGAGACCTCATTGCTGCATCTTTCAGCCCACTACTGATCCTGAAAAGTAATTATAATCGTAGTTACAGTAACTTGAATTTACTTCCATAGGCTAACATTGACTGGTTTCAATAAAAAATTATTCAAAGTGTGGAGTTTTGGAACTTTAAAAAATTCCTCTAAAATCAGCCGAACTACGAATTCCGATTTACTCACCTGTCATCAGGAGAGACCTCAGTGCTGCATCTTTCAGCCCACTACTGATCCTGAAAAGTAATTTTAATCGTAGATACAGTAACTTGAATTTACTTTCATAGGCTAACATTGACTGGTTTCACTTGAAAATTCTTCTAAGTGTGGAGTTTTGGAACTTTAAAAAATTCCTCCAAAATCAGCCGAACTACGAATTCCAATTTACTCACCAGTCATCAGAAGAGACTTCAGTGCTGCATCTTTCAGCCCACTATTGATCCTGAAAAGTAATTCTAATCGTAGTTACAGTAACATGAATTTGCTTCCATAGGCTAACATTGACGGGTTTCACTTGGAAATTCTTCTAATTATGCAGTTTTGAAACTTTAAAAAATTCCTAAAAAGTCAGCCGAACTGTGAATTCCGATTTATTTACCTGTCATCAGGAGAGACCTAACTGCTGCATCTTGCAGCCCACTAATGATCCTGAAAAGTAATTCTAATCGTAGTTACAGTAACTTGAATTTCCTTTCATAGGTTAACATTGACTGGCTTCACTTGGAAATTCTTTTAAGTGTGTTTTGGAACTTTAAAAAATTCCTCTAAAATCAGCCGAACTACGAATTCCGATGTACTCACCTGTTATCAGGAGTGATCTTAGTGCTGCATCTTTCAGCCCACTAATGATCCTAAAAAGTAAATCTAATCGTAGTTACAGTAACTTGAATTTCCTTCCATAGGTTAACATTGACTGGTTTCAATTGAAAAATATTCTAAGTGTGGAGTTTTGGAACTTTACAAAAATCCTCAAAAATCAGCCGAACTACGAATTCAGATTTACTCACCTGTCATCAGGAGAGACCACAGTGCTGCATCTTTCAGCCCACTACTGATCCAGAAAAGTAATTCTAATCGTAGTTACAGTAACTTGAATTTCCTTCCATAGGCTAACATTACAGGTTTCACTTGGAAATTCTTCTAAGTGTGGAGTTTTGGAACTTTAAAAAATTCCTCTAAAATCAGCCGAACTACGAATTCCGATTTACTCACCTGTCATCAGGAGAGACCTCAGTGCTGCATCTTTCAGCCCACTAATGATCCTGAAAGGTAATTCTAATCGTAGTTACAGTAACTTGAATTTCCTTCCAAAGGCTAACATTGACTGGTTTCAATTGAAAATTATTCTAAGTGTGGAGTTATGGAACTTTAAAAAATTCCTCTAAAATGAGCCGAACTACGAATTCCGATTTACTCACCTGTCATCAGGAGAGACCGCACTGCTGCATCTTTCAGCCCACTAATGATCCTGAAAAGGAATTCTAGTCGTAGTTACAGTAACTTGAATTTCCTTCAATAGGCTAACATTGACTGGTTTCAATTGAAAATTATTCTAAGTGTGGAGTTTTGGAACTTTAAAAAAATCCTCTAAAATCAGCCGAACTACGAATTCCGATTTACTCACCGGTTATCAGGAGAGAACTCAGTGCTGCATTTTTCAGCCCAATACTGATCATGAAAAGTAATTCTAACCATACTTACAGTAACTTGAATTTCCTTCCATAGGCTAACATTGACTGGTTTCACTTGGAAATTCTTCTAAGTGTGGAGTTTTGGAACTTTACAAAATTCCTCTAAAATCAGCTGAACTATGAATTCCGATTTACTCACCTGTTATCAGGAGAGAACTCAGTGCTGCATTTTTCAGCCGAATACTGATCCTGAAAAGTAATTCTAACCATACTTACAGTAACATGAATTTGCTTCCATAGGCTAACATTGATGGGTTTCACTTGGAAATTCTTCTAAGTGTGGAGTTTTGGAACTTTTAAAAATTCCTCTAAAATCAGCCGAACTACGAATTCCGATGTACTCATCTGTTATCAGGAGAGACCTCAGTGCTGCATCTTTCAGCCCACTACTGATCCTGAAAAGTAATTTTAATCGTAGATACAGTAACTTGAATTTACTTTCATAGGCTAACATTGACGGGTTTCACTTGGAAATTCTTCTAATTATGCAGTTTTGAAACTTTAAAAAATTCCTAAAAAGTCAGCCGAACTATGAATTCCGATTTACTTACCTGTCATCAGGAGAGACCTAACTGCTGCATCTTTCAGCCCACTAATGATCCTGAAAAGTAATTCTAATCGTAGTTACAGTAACTTGAATTTCCTTTCATAGGTTAACATTGACTGGTTTCACTTGGAAATTCTTTTAAGTGTGGAGTTTTGGAACTTTAAAAAATTCCTCTAAAATCAGCCGAACTACGAATTCAGATTTACTCACCTGTCACCAGGAGAGACCTCAGTGCTGCATCTTTCAGCCCACTAATGATCCTGAAAGGTAATTCTAATCGTAGTTACAGTAACTTGAATTTCCTTCCAAAGGCTAACATTGACTGGTTTCAATTGAAAATTATTCTAAGTGTGGAGTTATGGAACTTTAAAAAATTCCTCCAAAGTCAGCTGAACTACGAATTCCAATTTACTGACCAGTCATCAGTAGAGACCTCAGTGCTGCATCTTTCAGCCCACTACTGATCCAGAAAAGTAATTCTAATCGTAGTTACAGTAACTTGAATTTCCTTCCATAGGCTAACATTACAGGTTTCACTTGGAAATTCTTCTAAGTGTGGAGTTTTGGAACTTTAAAAAATTCCTCTAAAATCAGCCGAACTACGAATTCCGATGTACTCACCTGTCATCAGGAGAGACCTAACTGCTGCATCTTTCAGCCCACTAATGATCCTGAAAAGTAATTCTAATCGTAGTTACAGTAACTTGAATTTCCTTCCATAGGCTAACATTACAGGTTTCACTTGGAAATTCTTCTAAGTGTGGAGTTTTGGAACTTTAAAAAATTCCTCTAAAATCAGCCGAACTACGAATTCCGATTTACTCACCTGTCATCAGGAGAGACCTCAGTGCTGCATCTTTCAGCCCACTACTGATCCTGAAAAGTAAATATAATCGTAGTTACAGTAACTTCAATTTACTTCCATAGGCTAACATTGACTACTTTCAATTAAAAATTTATTCAAAGTGTGGAGTTTTGGAACTTTAAAAAAATCCTCAAAAATCAGCCGAACTACGAATTCAGATTTACTCACCTGTTATCAGGAGAGACCTCACTGCTGCATCTTTCAGCCCACTAATGATCCTGAAAAGTAATTCTAATCATAGTTACAGTAACTTGAATTTCCTTCCATAGGTTAACATTGACTGGTTTCACTTGGAAATTCTTTTAAGTGTGGAGTTTTGGAACTTTAAAAAATTCCTCTAAAATCAGCCGAACTACGAATTCCAATTTACTCACCAGTCATCAGTAGAGACCTCAGTGCTGCATCTTTCAGCCCACTACTGATACTGAAAAGTAATTATAATCGTAGTTACAGTAACTTTAATTTACTTCCATAGGCTAACATTGACTGGTTTCAATTAAAAATTTATTCAAAGTGTGGAGTTTTGGAACTTTAAAAAAATCCTCAAAAATCAGCTGAACTACAAATTCAGATTTACTCACCTGTTATCAGAAGAGACCTCACTGCTGCATCTTTCAGCCCACTAATGGAACTATAAAAAAAATCCTCTAAAATCAGCCGAACTACGAATTTCGATTTACTCACCTGTAATCAGGAGAGACCTCAGTGTGCATCTTTCAGCCCACTACTGATCCTGACAAGTAAATCTAATCGTAGTTACAGTAACTTGAATTTCCTTCCATAGGTTAACATTGACTGTATTCACTTGGAAATTCTTCTGTGTGTGGAGTTTTGGAACTTTAAAAAATTCCTCTAAAATCAGCCGAACTACGAATTCAGATTTACTCACCTGTCATCAGGAGAGACCTCAGTGCTGCATCTTTCAGCCTACTACTGATCCTGAAAAGTAATTTTAATCGTAGATACAGTAACTTGAATTTACTTTCATAGGCTAACATTGACTGGTTTCACTTGAAAATTCTTCTAAGTGTGGAGTTTTGGAACTTTAAAAAATTCCTCCAAAATCAGCCGAACTACGAATTCCAATTTACTCACCAGTCATCAGAAGAGACCTCAGTGCTGCATCTTTCAGCCCACTATTGATCCTGAAAAGTAATTCTAATCGTAGTTACAGTAACATGAATTTGCTTTCATAGGCTAACATTGACGGGTTTCACTTGGAAATTCTTCTAATTATGCAGTTTTGAAACTTTAAAAAATTCCTAAAAAGTCAGCCGAACTATGAATTCCGATTTACTTACCTGTCATCAGGAGAGACCTAACTGCTGCATCTTGCAGCCCACTAATGATCCTGAAAAGTAATTCTAATCGTAGTTACAGTAACTTGAATTTCCTTTCATAGGTTAACATTGACTGGTTTCACTTGGAAATTCTTTTAAGTGTGGAGTTTTGGAACTTTAAAAAATTCCTCTAAAATCAGCCGAACTACGAATTTAGATTTACTCACCTGTCATCAGGAGAGACCTCAGTGCTGCATCTTTCAGCCCACTACTGATCCTGAAAAGTAAATCTAATCCTAGTTACAGTAACTTGAATTTCCTTTCATAGGTTAACATTGACTGGCTTCACTTGGAAATTCTTTTAAGTGTGTTTTGGAACTTTAAAAAATTCCTCTAAAATCAGCCGAACTACGAATTCCGATGTACTCACCTGTTATCAGGAGTGATCTTAGTGCTGCATCTTTCAGCCCACTAATGATCCTGAAAAGTAATTCTAATCGTAGTTACAGTAACTTGAATTTCCTTTCATAGGTTAACATTGACTGGTTTCACTTGGAAATTCTTTTAAGTGTGGAGTTTTGGAACTTTAAAAAATTCCTCTAAAATCAGCCGAACTACGAATTCAGATTTACTCACCTGTCACCAGGAGAGACCTCAGTGCTGCATCTTTCAGCCCACTAATGATCCTGAAAGGTAATTCTAATCGTAGTTACAGTAACTTGAATTTCCTTCCAAAGGCTAACATTGACTGGTTTCAATTGAAAATTATTCTAAGTGTGGAGTTATGGAACTTTAAAAAATTCCTCCAAAGTCAGCTGAACTACGAATTCCAATTTACTGACCAGTCATCAGTAGAGACCTCAGTGCTGCATCTTTCAGCCCACTACTGATCCAGAAAAGTAATTCTAATCGTAGTTACAGTAACTTGAATTTCCTTCCATAGGCTAACATTACAGGTTTCACTTGGAAATTCTTCTAAGTGTGGAGTTTTGGAACTTTAAAAAATTCCTCTAAAATCAGCCGAACTACGAATTCCGATTTACTCACCTGTCATCAGGAGAGACCTCAGTGCTGCATCTTTCAGCCCACTACTGATCCTGAAAAGTAAATATAATCGTAGTTACAGTAACTTCAATTTACTTCCATAGGCTAACATTGACTACTTTCAATTAAAAATTTATTCAAAGTGTGGAGTTTTGGAACTTTAAAAAAATCCTCAAAAATCAGCCGAACTACGAATTCAGATTTACTCACCTGTTATCAGGAGAGACCTCACTGCTGCATCTTTCAGCCCACTAATGATCCTGAAAAGTAATTCTAATCATAGTTACAGTAACTTGAATTTCCTTCCATAGGTTAACATTGACTGGTTTCACTTGGAAATTCTTTTAAGTGTGGAGTTTTGGAACTTTAAAAAATTCCTCTAAAATCAGCCGAACTACGAATTCCAATTTACTCACCAGTCATCAGTAGAGACCTCAGTGCTGCATCTTTCAGCCCACTACTGATACTGAAAAGTAATTATAATCGTAGTTACAGTAACTTTAATTTACTTCCATAGGCTAACATTGACTGGTTTCAATTAAAAATTTATTCAAAGTGTGGAGTTTTGGAACTTTAAAAAAATCCTCAAAAATCAGCTGAACTACAAATTCAGATTTACTCACCTGTTATCAGAAGAGACCTCACTGCTGCATCTTTCAGCCCACTAATGGAACTATAAAAAAAATCCTCTAAAATCAGCCGAACTACGAATTTCGATTTACTCACCTGTAATCAGGAGAGACCTCAGTGTGCATCTTTCAGCCCACTACTGATCCTGACAAGTAAATCTAATCGTAGTTACAGTAACTTGAATTTCCTTCCATAGGTTAACATTGACTGTATTCACTTGGAAATTCTTCTGTGTGTGGAGTTTTGGAACTTTAAAAAATTCCTCTAAAATCAGCCGAACTACGAATTCAGATTTACTCACCTGTCATCAGGAGAGACCTCAGTGCTGCATCTTTCAGCCTACTACTGATCCTGAAAAGTAATTTTAATCGTAGATACAGTAACTTGAATTTACTTTCATAGGCTAACATTGACTGGTTTCACTTGAAAATTCTTCTAAGTGTGGAGTTTTGGAACTTTAAAAAATTCCTCCAAAATCAGCCGAACTACGAATTCCAATTTACTCACCAGTCATCAGAAGAGACCTCAGTGCTGCATCTTTCAGCCCACTATTGATCCTGAAAAGTAATTCTAATCGTAGTTACAGTAACATGAATTTGCTTTCATAGGCTAACATTGACGGGTTTCACTTGGAAATTCTTCTAATTATGCAGTTTTGAAACTTTAAAAAATTCCTAAAAAGTCAGCCGAACTATGAATTCCGATTTACTTACCTGTCATCAGGAGAGACCTAACTGCTGCATCTTGCAGCCCACTAATGATCCTGAAAAGTAATTCTAATCGTAGTTACAGTAACTTGAATTTCCTTTCATAGGTTAACATTGACTGGTTTCACTTGGAAATTCTTTTAAGTGTGGAGTTTTGGAACTTTAAAAAATTCCTCTAAAATCAGCCGAACTACGAATTTAGATTTACTCACCTGTCATCAGGAGAGACCTCAGTGCTGCATCTTTCAGCCCACTACTGATCCTGAAAAGTAAATCTAATCCTAGTTACAGTAACTTGAATTTCCTTTCATAGGTTAACATTGACTGGCTTCACTTGGAAATTCTTTTAAGTGTGTTTTGGAACTTTAAAAAATTCCTCTAAAATCAGCCGAACTACGAATTCCGATGTACTCACCTGTTATCAGGAGTGATCTTAGTGCTGCATCTTTCAGCCCACTAATGATCCTGAAAAGTAATTCTAATCGTAGTTACAGTAACTTGAATTTCCTTTCATAGGTTAACATTGACTGGTTTCACTTGGAAATTCTTTTAAGTGTGGAGTTTTGGAACTTTAAAAAATTCCTCTAAAATCAGCCGAACTACGAATTCAGATTTACTCACCTGTCACCAGGAGAGACCTCAGTGCTGCATCTTTCAGCCCACTAATGATCCTGAAAGGTAATTCTAATCGTAGTTACAGTAACTTGAATTTCCTTCCAAAGGCTAACATTGACTGGTTTCAATTGAAAATTATTCTAAGTGTGGAGTTATGGAACTTTAAAAAATTCCTCCAAAGTCAGCTGAACTACGAATTCCAATTTACTGACCAGTCATCAGTAGAGACCTCAGTGCTGCATCTTTCAGCCCACTACTGATCCAGAAAAGTAATTCTAATCGTAGTTACAGTAACTTGAATTTCCTTCCATAGGCTAACATTACAGGTTTCACTTGGAAATTCTTCTAAGTGTGGAGTTTTGGAACTTTAAAAAATTCCTCTAAAATCAGCCGAACTACGAATTCCGATTTACTCACCTGTCATCAGGAGAGACCTCAGTGCTGCATCTTTCAGCCCACTACTGATCCTGAAAAGTAAATATAATCGTAGTTACAGTAACTTCAATTTACTTCCATAGGCTAACATTGACTACTTTCAATTAAAAATTTATTCAAAGTGTGGAGTTTTGGAACTTTAAAAAAATCCTCAAAAATCAGCCGAACTACGAATTCAGATTTACTCACCTGTTATCAGGAGAGACCTCACTGCTGCATCATTCAGCCCACTAATGATCCTGAAAAGTAATTCTAATCGTAGTTACAGTAACTTGAATTTCCTTCCATAGGTTAACATTGACTGGTTTCACTTGGAAATTCTTTTAAGTGTGGAGTTTTGGAACTTTAAAAAATTCCTCTAAAATCAGCCGAACTACGAATTCCAATTTACTCACCAGTCATCAGTAGAGACCTCAGTGCTGCATCTTTCAGCCCACTACTGATCCTGAAAAGTAATTATAATCGTAGTTACAGTAACTTCAATTTACTTCCATAGGCTAACATTGACTGGTTTCAATTAAAAATTTATTCAAAGTGTGGAGTTTTGGAACTTTAAAAAAATCCTCAAAAATCAGCCGAACTACGAATTCAGATTTACTTACCTGTTATCAGGAGAGACCTCACTGCTGCATCTTTCAGCCCATTAATGATCCTGAAAAGTAATTCTAATCGTAGTTACAGTAACTTGAATTTCCTTCCATAGGTTAACATTGACTGGTTTCACTTGGAAATTCTTTTAAGTGTGGAGTTTTGGAACTTTAAAAAATTCCTCCAAAATCAGCCGAACTACGAATTCCAATTTACTCACCAGTCATCAGAAGAGACCTCAGTGCTGCATCTTTCAGCCCACTATTGATCCTGAAAAGTAATTCTAATCGTAGTTACAGTAACATGAATTTGCTTTCATAGGCTAACATTGACGGGTTTCACTTGGAAATTCTTCTAATTATGCAGTTTTGAAACTTTAAAAAATTCCTAAAAAGTCAGCCGAACTATGAATTCCGATTTACTTACCTGTCATCAGGAGAGACCTAACTGCTGCATCTTGCAGCCCACTAATGATCCTGAAAAGTAATTCTAATCGTAGTTGCAGTAACTTGAATTTCCTTTCATAGGTTAACATTGACTGGTTTCACTTGGAAATTCTTTTAAGTGTGGAGTTTTGGAACTTTAAAAAATTCCTCTAAAATCAGCCGAACTACGAATTTAGATTTACTCACCTGTCATCAGGAGAGACCTCAGTGCTGCATCTTTCAGCCCACTACTGATCCTGAAAAGTAAATCTAATCCTAGTTACAGTAACTTGAATTTCCTTTCATAGGTTAACATTGACTGGCTTCACTTGGAAATTCTTTTAAGTGTGTTTTGGAACTTTAAAAAATTCCTCTAAAATCAGCCGAACTACGAATTCCGATGTACTCACCTGTTATCAGGAGTGATCTTAGTGCTGCATCTTTCAGCCCACTAATGATCCTGAAAAGTAATTCTAATCGTAGTTACAGTAACTTGAATTTCCTTTCATAGGTTAACATTGACTGGTTTCACTTGGAAATTCTTTTAAGTGTGGAGTTTTGGAACTTTAAAAAATTCCTCTAAAATCAGCCGAACTACGAATTCAGATTTACTCACCTGTCACCAGGAGAGACCTCAGTGCTGCATCTTTCAGCCCACTAATGATCCTGAAAGGTAATTCTAATCGTAGTTACAGTAACTTGAATTTCCTTCCAAAGGCTAACATTGACTGGTTTCAATTGAAAATTATTCTAAGTGTGGAGTTATGGAACTTTAAAAAATTCCTCCAAAGTCAGCTGAACTACGAATTCCAATTTACTGACCAGTCATCAGTAGAGACCTCAGTGCTGCATCTTTCAGCCCACTACTGATCCAGAAAAGTAATTCTAATCGTAGTTACAGTAACTTGAATTTCCTTCCATAGGCTAACATTACAGGTTTCACTTGGAAATTCTTCTAAGTGTGGAGTTTTGGAACTTTAAAAAATTCCTCTAAAATCAGCCGAACTACGAATTCCGATTTACTCACCTGTCATCAGGAGAGACCTCAGTGCTGCATCTTTCAGCCCACTACTGATCCTGAAAAGTAAATATAATCGTAGTTACAGTAACTTCAATTTACTTCCATAGGCTAACATTGACTACTTTCAATTAAAAATTTATTCAAAGTGTGGAGTTTTGGAACTTTAAAAAAATCCTCAAAAATCAGCCGAACTACGAATTCAGATTTACTCACCTGTTATCAGGAGAGACCTCACTGCTGCATCTTTCAGCCCACTAATGATCCTGAAAAGTAATTCTAATCGTAGTTACAGTAACTTGAATTTCCTTCCATAGGTTAACATTGACTGGTTTCACTTGGAAATTCTTTTAAGTGTGGAGTTTTGGAACTTTAAAAAATTCCTCTAAAATCAGCCGAACTACGAATTCCAATTTACTCACCAGTCATCAGTAGAGACCTCAGTGCTGCATCTTTCAGCCCACTACTGATCCTGAAAAGTAATTATAATCGTAGTTACAGTAACTTCAATTTACTTCCATAGGCTAACATTGACTGGTTTCAATTAAAAATTTATTCAAAGTGTGGAGTTTTGGAACTTTAAAAAAATCCTCAAAAATCAGCCGAACTACGAATTCAGATTTACTTACCTGTTATCAGGAGAGACCTCACTGCTGCATCTTTCAGCCCATTAATGAGCCTGAAAAGTAATTCTAATCGTAGTTACAGTAACTTGAATTTCCTTCCATAGGTTAACATTGACTGGTTTCACTTGGAAATTCTTTTAAGTGTGGAGTTTTGGAACTTTAAAAAATTCCTCTAAAATCAGCCGAACTACGAATTCCAATTTACTCACCAGTCATCAGTAGAGACCTCAGTGCTGCATCTTTCAGCCCACTACTGATACTGAAAAGTAATTATAATCGTAGTTACAGTAACTTTAATTTACTTCCATAGGCTAACATTGACTGGTTTCAATTAAAAATTTATTCAAAGTGTGGAGTTTTGGAACTTTAAAAAAATCCTCAAAAATCAGCTGAACTACAAATTCAGATTTACTCACCTGTTATCAGAAGAGACCTCACTGCTGCATCTTTCAGCCCACTAATGGAACTATAAAAAAAATCCTCTAAAATCAGCCGAACTACGAATTTCGATTTACTCACCTGTAATCAGGAGAGACCTCAGTGTGCATCTTTCAGCCCCCTACTGATCCTGACAAGTAAATCTAATCGTAGTTACAGTAACTTGAATTTCCTTCCATAGGTTAACATTGACTGTATTCACTTGGAAATTCTTCTGTGTGTGGAGTTTTGGAACTTTAAAAAATTCCTCTAAAATCAGCCGAACTACGAATTCAGATTTACTCACCTGTCATCAGGAGAGACCTCAGTGCTGCATCTTTCAGCCTACTACTGATCCTGAAAAGTAATTTTAATCGTAGATACAGTAACTTGAATTTACTTTCATAGGCTAACATTGACTGGTTTCACTTGAAAATTCTTCTAAGTGTGGAGTTTTGGAACTTTAAAAAATTCCTCCAAAATCAGCCGAACTACGAATTCCAATTTACTCACCAGTCATCAGAAGAGACCTCAGTGCTGCATCTTTCAGCCCACTATTGATCCTGAAAAGTAATTCTAATCGTAGTTACAGTAACATGAATTTGCTTTCATAGGCTAACATTGACGGGTTTCACTTGGAAATTCTTCTAATTATGCAGTTTTGAAACTTTAAAAAATTCCTAAAAAGTCAGCCGAACTATGAATTCCGATTTACTTACCTGTCATCAGGAGAGACCTAACTGCTGCATCTTGCAGCCCACTAATGATCCTGAAAAGTAATTCTAATCGTAGTTACAGTAACTTGAATTTCCTTTCATAGGTTAACATTGACTGGTTTCACTTGGAAATTCTTTTAAGTGTGGAGTTTTGGAACTTTAAAAAATTCCTCTAAAATCAGCCGAACTACGAATTTAGATTTACTCACCTGTCATCAGGAGAGACCTCAGTGCTGCATCTTTCAGCCCACTACTGATCCTGAAAAGTAAATCTAATCCTAGTTACAGTAACTTGAATTTCCTTTCATAGGTTAACATTGACTGGCTTCACTTGGAAATTCTTTTAAGTGTGTTTTGGAACTTTAAAAAATTCCTCTAAAATCAGCCGAACTACGAATTCCGATGTACTCACCTGTTATCAGGAGTGATCTTAGTGCTGCATCTTTCAGCCCACTAATGATCCTGAAAAGTAATTCTAATCGTAGTTACAGTAACTTTAATTTCCTTTCATAGGTTAACATTGACTGGTTTCACTTGGAAATTCTTTTAAGTGTGGAGTTTTGGAACTTTAAAAAATTCCTCTAAAATCAGCCGAACTACGAATTCAGATTTACTCACCTGTTATCAGGAGAGACCTTAGTGCTGCATCTTTTAGCCCACTACCGATCCTGAAAAGTAATTCTAATCATACTTATAGTAACTTAAATTTCCTTCCATAGGCTAACATTGACTGGTTTCAATTAAAAATTATTCTAAGTATGGAGTTTTAGAACATCAAAAAATTCCTCTAAAATCAGCAGAACTACGAATTCAGATAAACTCACCTGTTATCAAGAGAGACCTCAGTGCTGCACCTTTCAGCCCACTACTGATCCTGAAAAGTAAATCTAATCGTAGTTACAGTAACTTGAATTTCCTTCCATAGGTTAACATTGACTGGTTTCACTTGGAAATTCTTTTAAGTGTGGAGTTTTGGAACTTTAAAAAATTCCTCTAAAATCAGCCGAACTACGAATTCCAATTTACTCACCAGTCATCAGTAGAGACCTCAGTGCTGCATCTTTCAGCCCGCTACTGATCCTGAAAAGTAATTATAATCGTAGTTACAGTAACTTCAATTTACTTCCATAGGCTAACATTGACTACTTTCAATTAAAAATGTATTCAAAGTGTGGAGTTTTGGAACTTTAAAAAAATCCTCAAAAATCAGCCGAACTACGAATTCAGATTTACTCACCTGTTATCATGAGAGACCTCACTGCTGCATCTTTCAGCCCACTAATGATCCTGAAAAGTAATTCTAATCGTAGTTACAGTAACTTGAATTTCCTTCCATAGGTTAACATTGACTGGTTTCACTTGGAAATTCTTTTAAGTGTGGAGTTTTGGAACTTTAAAAAATTCCTCTAAAATCAGCCGAACTACGAATTCCAATTTACTCACCAGTCATCAGTAGAGACCTCAGTGCTGCATCTTTCAGCCCACTACTGATCCTGAAAAGTAATTATAATCGTAGTTACAGTAACTTTAATTTACTTCCATAGGCTAACATTGACTGGTTTCCATTAAAAGTTTATTCAAAGTGTGGAGTTTTGGAACTTTAAAAAAATCCTCAAAAATCAGCTGAACTACGAATTCAGATTTACTCACCTGTTATCAGGAGAGACCTCACTGCTGCATCTTTCAGCCCACTAATGGAACTATAAAAAAAATCCTCTAAAATCAGCCGAACTACGAATTTCGATTTACTCACCTGTAATCAGGAGAGACCTCAGTGTGCATCTTTCAGCCCACTACTGATCCTGAAAAGTAAATCTAATCGTAGTTACAGTAACTTGAATTTTCTTCCATAGGCTAACATTGACTGGTTTCACTTGGAAATTTTTCTAAGTGTGGAGTTTTGAAACTTAAAAAAATTCCTCTAAAATCAGCCGAACTACGAATTCCGATTTACTCACCTGTCATCAGGAGAGACCGCACTGCTGCATCTTTCAGCCCACTAATGATCCTAAAAAGTAAATCTAATCGTAGTTACAGTAACTTGAATTTCCTTCCATTGGATAACATTGACTGGTTTCACTTGGAAATTCTTCTGTGTGTGGAGTTTTGGAACTATAAAAAAAATCCTCTGAAATCAGCCGAACTATGAATTCCGATTTACTCACCGGTTATCAGGAGAGAACTCAGTGCTGCATTTTTCAGCCCAATACTGATCATGAAAAGTAATTCTAACCATACTTACAGTAACTTGAATTTCCTTCCATAGGCTAACATTGAATGGTTTCACTTGGAAATTCTTCTAAGTGTGGAGTTTTGGAACTTTAAAAAATTCCTCTAAAATCAGCCGAACTACGAATTCCGATGTACTCACCTGTCATCAGGAGAGACCTCAGTGCTGCATCTTTCAGCCCACTACTGATCCTGAAAAGTAATTATAATCGTAGTTACAGTAACTTTAATTTACTTCCATAGGCTAACATTGACTGGTTTCAATTAAAAGTTTATTCAAAGTGTGGAGTTTTGGAACTTTAAAAAAATCCTCAAAAATCAGCTGAACTACGAATTCAGATTTACTCACCTGTTATCAGGAGAGACCTCACTGCTGCATCTTTCAGCCCACTAATGATCCTGAAAAGTAATTCTAATCGTAGTTACTAACACATTGACTGGTTTCAATTAAAAATTATTCTAAGTGTGGAGTTTTAGAACATCAAAAAATTCCTCTAAAATCAGCAGAACTACGAATTCAGATAAACTCACCTGTTATCAAGAGAGACCTCAGTGCTGCACCTTTCAGCCCACTACTGATCCTGACAAGTAAATCTAATCGTAGTTACAGTAACTTGAATTTCCTTCCATAGGTTAACATTGACTGGTTTCACTTGGAAATTCTTCTGTGTGTGGAGTTTTGGAACTTTAAAAAATTCCTCTAAAATCAGCCGAACTACGAATTCAGATTTACTCACCTGTCATCAGGAGAGACCACAGTGCTGCATCTTTCAGCCCACTACTGATCCAGAAAAGTAATTCTAATCGTAGTTACAGTAACTTGAATTTCCTTCCATAGGCTAACATTACAGGTTTCACTTGGAAATTCATCTAAGTGTGGAGTTTTGGAACTTTAAAAAATTCCTCTAAAATCAGCCGAACTACGAATTCCGATTTACTCACCTGTCATCAGGAGAGACCTCAGTGCTGCATCTTTCAGCCCACTACTGATCCTGAAAAGTAATTCTAATCGTAGTTACAGTAACTTGAATTTCCTTCCATAGGTTAACATTGACTGGTTTCACTTGGAAATTCTTTTAAGTGTGGAGTTTTGGAACTTTAAAAAATTCCTCTAAAATCAGCCGAACTACGAATTCCAATTTACTCACCAGTCATCAGTAGAGACCTCAGTGCTGCATCTTTCAGCCCACTACTGATCCTGAAAAGTAATTATAATCGTAGTTACAGTAACTTTAATTTACTTCCATAGGCTAACATTGACTGGTTTCAATTAAAAATTTATTCAAAGTGTGGAGTTTTGGAACTTTAAAAAAATCAGCCGAACTACGAATTCCGATTTACTCACCTGTCATCAGGAGAGACCTAACTGCTGCATCTTGCAGCCCACTAATGATCCTGAAAAGTAATTCTAATCGTAGTTACAGTAACTTGAATTCCCTTTCATAGGTTAACATTGACTGGATTCACTTGGAAATTCTTTTAAGTGTGGAGTTTTGGAACTTTAAAAAATTCCTCTAAAATCAGCCGAACTACGAATTCAGATTTACTCACCTGTCATCAGGAGAGACCTCAGTGCTGCATCTTTCAGCCCACTACTGATCCTGAAGAGTAAATCTAATCCTAGTTACAGTAACTTGAATTTCCTTTCATAGGTTAAAATTGACTGGCTTCACTTGGAAATTCTTTTAAGTGTGTTTTGGAACTTTAAAAAATTCCTCTAAAATCAGCCGAACTACGAATTCCGATGTACTCACCTGTTATCAGGAGTGATCTTAGTGCTGCATCTTTCAGCCCACTAATGATCCTAAAAAGTAAATCTAATCATAGTTACAGTAACTTGAATTTCCTTCCATAGGTTAACATTGACTGGTTTCAATTGAAAAATATTCTAAGTGTGGAGTTTTGGAACTTTACAAAAATCCTCAAAAATCAGCCGAACTACGAATTCAGATTTACTCACCTGTCATCAGGAGAGACCACAGTGCTGCATCTTTCAGCCCACTACTGATCCAGAAAAGTAATTCTAATCGTAGTTACAGTAACTTGAATTTCCTTCCATAGGCTAACATTACAGGTTTCACTTGGAAATTCTTCTAAGTGTGGAGTTTTGGAACTTTAAAAAATTCCTCTAAAATCAGCCGAACTACGAATTCCGATTTACTCACCTGTCATCAGGAGAGACCTCATTGCTGCATCTTTCAGCCCACTACTGATCCTGAAAAGTAATTATAATCGTAGTTACAGTAACTTGAATTTACTTCCATAGGCTAACATTGACTGGTTTCAATAAAAAATTATTCAAAGTGTGGAGTTTTGGAACTTTAAAAAATTCCTCTAAAATCAGCCGAACTACGAATTCCGATTTACTCACCTGTCATCAGGAGAGACCTCAGTGCTGCATCTTTCAGCCCACTACTGATCCTGAAAAATAATTTTAATCGTAGATACAGTAACTTGAATTTACTTTCATAGGCTAACATTGACTGGTTTCACTTGAAAATTCTTCTAAGTGTGGAGTTTTGGAACTTTAAAAAATTCCTCCAAAATCAGCCGAACTACGAATTCCAATTTACTCACCAGTCATCAGGAGAGACCTCAGTGCTGCATCTTTCAGCCCACTACTGATCCTGAAAAGTAAATCTAATCCTAGTTACAGTAACTTGAATTTCCTTTCATAGGTTAACATTGACTGGCTTCACTTGGAAATTCTTTTAGGTGTGTTTTGGAACTTTAAAAAATTCCTCTAAAATCAGCCGAAGTACGAATTCCGATGTACTCACCTGTTATCAGGAGTGATCTTAGTGCTGCATCTTTCAGCCCACTAATGATCCTAAAAAGTAAATCTAATCGTAGTTACAGTAACTTGAATTTCCTTCCATAGGTTAACATTGACTGGTTTCAATTGAAAAATATTCTAAGTGTGGAGTTTTGGAACTTTACAAAAATCCTCAAAAATCAGCCGAACTATGAATTCAGATTTACTCACCTGTCTTCAGGAGAGACCACAGTGCTGCATCTTTCAGCCCACTACTGATCCGGAAAAGTAATTCTAATCGTAGTTACAGTAACTTGAATTTCCTTCCATAGGCTAACATTACAGGTTTCACTTGGAAATTCTTCTAAGTGTGGAGTTTTGGAACTTTAAAAAATTCCTCTAAAATCAGCCGAACTACGAATTCCGATGTACTCACCTGTCATCAGGAGAGACCTAACTGCTGCATCTTTCAGCCCACTAATGATCCTGAAAAGTAATTCTAATCGTAGTTACTAACATATTGACTGGTTTCAATTAAAAATTATTCTAAGTGTGGAGTTTTAGAACATCAAAAAATTCCTCTAAAATCAGCAGAACTACGAATTCAGATAAACTCACCTGTTATCAAGAGAGACCTCAGTGCTGCACCTTTCAGCCCACTACTGATCCTGACAAGTAAATCTAATCGTAGTTACAGTAACTTGAATTTCCTTCCATAGGTTAACATTGACTGGTTTCACTTGGAAATTCTTCTGTGTGGGGAGTTTTGGAACTTTAAAAAATTCCTCTAAAATCAGCCGAACTACGAATTCCGATTTACTCACCTGACATCAGGAGAGACCTCAGTGCTGCATCTTTCAGCCCACTACTGATCCTGAAAAGTAATTTTAATCGTAGATACAGTAACTTGAATTTACTTTCATAGGCTAACATTGACTGGTTTCACTTGAAAATTCTTCTAAGTGTGGAGTTTTGGAACTTTAAAAAATTCCTCCAAAATCAGCCGAACTACGAATTCCAATTTACTCACCAGTCATCAGAAGAGACCTCAGTGCTGCATCTTTCAGCCCACTATTGATCCTGAAAAGTAAATCTAATCGTAGTTACAGTAACATGAATTTGCTTCCATAGGCTAACATTGACGGGTTTCACTTGGAAATTCTTCTAATTATGCAGTTTTGAAACTTTAAAAAATTCCTAAAAAGTCAGCCGAACTATGAATTCCGATTTACTTACCTGTCATCAGGAGAGACCTAACTGCTGCATCTTGCAGCCCACTAATGATCCTGAAAAGTAATTCTAATCGTAGTTACAGTAACTTGAATTTCCTTTCATAGGTTAACATTGACTGGCTTCACTTGGAAATTCTTTTAAGTGTGTTTTGGAACTTTAAAAAATTCCTCTAAAATCAGCCGAACTACGAATTCCGATGTACTCACCTGTTATCAGGAGTGATCTTAGTGCTGCATCTTTCAGCCCACTAATGATCCTAAAAAGTAAATCTAATCATAGTTACAGTAACTTGAATTTCCTTCCATAGGTTAACATTGACTGGTTTCAATTGAAAAATATTCTAAGTGTGGAGTTTTGGAACTTTACAAAAATCCTCAAAAATCAGCCGAACTACGAATTCAGATTTACTCACCTGTCATCAGGAGAGACCACAGTGCTGCATCTTTCAGCCCACTACTGATCCAGAAAAGTAATTCTAATCGTAGTTACAGTAACTTGAATTTCCTTCCATAGGCTAACATTACAGGTTTCACTTGGAAATTCTTCTAAGTGTGGAGTTTTGGAACTTTAAAAAATTCCTCTAAAATCAGCCGAACTACGAATTCCGATTTACTCACCTGTCATCAGGAGAGACTTCAGTGCTGCATCTTTCAGCCCACTAATGATCCTGAAAGGTAATTCTAATCGTAGTTACAGTAACTTGAATTTCCTTCCAAAGGCTAACATTGACTGGTTTCAATTGAAAATTATTCTAAGTGTGGAGTTATGGAACTTTAAAAAATTCCTCTAAAATGAGCCGAACTACGAATTCCGATTTACTCACCTGTCATCAGGAGAGACCGCACTGCTGCATCTTTCAGCCCACTAATGATCCTGAAAAGGAATTCTAGTCGTAGTTAGAGTAACATGAATTTCCTTCCATAGGCTAACATTGACTACTTTCAATTAAAAATTATTCAAAGTGTGGAGTTTTGGAACTTTAAAAAATTCCTCTAAAATCAGCCGAACTACGAATTCCGATGTACTCACCTGTCATCAGGAGAGACCTCAGTGCTGCATCTTTCAGCCCACTAATGATCCTGAAAGGTAATTCTAATCGTAGTTACAGTAACTTGAATTTCCTTCCAAAGGCTAACATTGCCTGGTTTCAATTGAAAATTATTCTAAGTGTGGAGTTATGGAACTTTAAAAAATTCCTCTAAAATCAGCCGAACTACGAATTCCGATTTACTCAACTGTCATCAGGAGAGACCGCACTGCTGCATCTTTCAGCCCACTAATGATCCTGAAAAGGAATTCTAGTCGTAGTTACAGTAACTTGAATTTCCTTCCATAGGCTAACATTGACTGGTTTCAATTGAAAATTATTCTAAGTGTGGAGTTTTGGAACTTTAAAAAAATCCTCTAAAATCAGTCGAACTACGAATTCCGATTTACTCACCGGTTATCAGGAGAGAACTCAGTGCTGCATTTTTCAGCCCAATACTGATCATGAAAAGTAATTCTAACCATACTTACAGTAATTTGAATTTCCTTCCATAGGCTAACATTGACTGGTTTCACTTGGAAATTCTTCTAAGTGTGGAGTTTTGGAACTTTAAAAAATTCCTCTAAAATCAGCTGAACTATGAATTCCGATTTACTCACCTGTTATCAGGAGATAACTCAGTGCTGCATTTTTCAGCCCAATACTGATCCTGAAAAGTAATTCTAACCATACTTACAGTAACATGAATTTGCTTCCATAGGCTAACATTGATGGGTTTCACTTGGAAATTCTTCTAAGTGTGGAGTTTTGGAACTTTTAAAAATTCCTCTAAAATCAGCCGAACTACGAATTCTGATGTACTCATCTGTTATCAGGAGAGACCTCAGTGCTGCATCTTTCAGCCCACTACTGATCCTGAAAAGTAATTTTAATCGTAGATACAGTAACTTGAATTTACTTTCATAGGCTAACATTGACGGGTTTCACTTGGAAATTCTTCTAATTATGCAGTTTTGAAACTTTAAAAAATTCCTAAAAAGTCAGCCGAACTATGAATTCCGATTTACTTACCTGTCATCAGGAGAGACCTAACTGCTGCATCTTTCAGCCCACTAATGATCCTGAAAAGTAATTCTAATCGTAGTTACAGTAACTTGAATTTCCTTTCATAGGTTAACATTGACTGGTTTCACTTGGAAATTCTTTTAAAGTGTGGAGTTTTGGAACTTTAAAAAATTCCTCTAAAATCAGCCGAACTACGAATTCAGATTTACTCACCTGTCATCAGGAGAGACCTCAGTGCTGCATCTTTCAGCCCACTAATGATCCTGAAAAATAATTCTAATCGTAGTTACAGTAACTTGAATTTCCTTTCATAGGTTAACATTGACTGGTTTCACTTGGAAATTCTCTTAAGTGTGGAGTTTTGGAACTTTAAAAAATTCCTCTAAAATCAGCCGAACTATGAATTCAGATTTACTCACCTGTCATCAGGAGAGACCTCAGTGCTGCATCTTTCAGCCCACTACTTATCCTGAAAAGTAAATCTAATCCTAGTTACAGTAACTTGAATTTCCTTTCATAGGTTAACATTGACTGGCTTCACTTGGAAATTCTTTTAAGTGTGTTTTGGAACTTTAAAAAATTCCTCTAAAATCAGCCGAACTACGAATTCCGATGTACTCACCTGTTATCAGGAGTGATCTTAGTGCTGCATCTTTCAGCCCACTAATGATCCTAAAAAGTAAATCTAATCGTAGTTACAGTAACTTGAATTTCCTTCCATAGGTTAACATTGACTGGTTTCAATTGAAAATTCTTTTAAAGTGTGGAGTTTTGGAACTTTACAAAAATCCTCAAAAATCAGCCGAACTACGAATTCAGATTTACTCACCTGTCATCAGGAGAGACCACAGTGCTGCATCTTTCAGCCCACTACTGATCCAGAAAAGTAATTCTAATCGTAGTTACAGTAACTTGAATTTCCTTCCATAGGTTAACATTGACTGTATTCACTTGGAAATTCTTCTGTGTGTGGAGTTTTGGAACTTTAAAAAATTCCTCTAAAATCAGCCGAACTACGAATTCAGATTTACTCACCTGTCATCAGGAGAGACCTCAGTGCTGCATTTTTCAGCCTACTACTGATCCTGAAAAGTAATTTTAATCGTAGATACAGTAACTTGAATTTACTTTCATAGGCTAACATTGACTGGTTTCACTTGAAAATTCTTCTAAGTGTGGAGTTTTGGAACTTTAAAAAATTCCTCCAAAATCAGCCGAAATACGAATTCCAATTTACTCACCAGTCATCAGAAGAGACCTCAGTGCTGCATCTTTCAGCCCACTATTGATCCTGAAAAGTAATTCTAATCGTAGTTACAGTAACATGAATTTGCTTTCATAGGCTAACATTGACGGGTTTCACTTGGAAATTCTTCTAAGTGTGGAGTTTTGGAACTTTAAAAAATTCCTCTAAAATCAGCCGAACTACGAATTCCAATTTACTCACCTGTCATCAGGAGAGACCTCATTGCTGCATCTTTCAGCCCACTACTGATCCTGAAAAGTAATTATAATCGTAGTTACAGTAACTTGAATTTACTTCCATAGGCTAACATTGACTGGTTTCAATTAAAAATTATTCAAAGTGTGGAGTTTTGGAACTTTAAAAAATTCCTCTAAAATCAGCCGAACTACGAATTCCGATTTACTCACCTGTCATCAGGAGAGACCTCAGTGCTGCATCTTTCAGCCCACTACTGATCCTGAAAAGTCATTTTAATCATAGATACAGTAACTTGAATTTACTTTCATAGGCTAACATTGACTGGTTTCACTTGAAAATTCTTCTAAGTGTGGAGTTTTGGAACTTTACAAAAATCCTCAAAAATCAGCCGAACTACGAATTCAGATTTACTCACCTGTCATCAGGAGAGACCACAGTGCTGCATCTTTCAGCCCACTACTGATCCAGAAAAGTAATTCTAATCGTAGTTACAGTAACTTGAATTTCCTTCCATAGGCTAACATTACAGGTTTCACTTGGAAATTCTTCTAAGTGTGGAGTTTTGGAACTTTAAAAAATTCCTCTAAAATCAGCCGAACTACGAATTCCGATTTACTCACCTGTCATCAGGAGAGACCTCATTGCTGCATCTTTCAGCCCACTACTGATCCTGAAAAGTAATTATAATCGTAGTTACAGTAACTTGAATTTACTTCCATAGGCTAACATTGACTGGTTTCAATAAAAAATTATTCAAAGTGTGGAGTTTTGGAACTTTAAAAAATTCCTCTAAAATCAGCCGAACTACGAATTCCGATTTACTCACCTGTCATCAGGAGAGACCTCAGTGCTGCATCTTTCAGCCCACTACTGATCCTGAAAAGTAATTTTAATCATAGATACAGTAACTTGAATTTACTTTCATAGGCTAACATTGACTGGTTTCACTTGAAAATTCTTCTAAGTGTGGAGTTTTGGAACTTTAAAAAATTCTTCCAAAATCAGCCGAACTACGAATTCCAATTTACTCACCAGTCATCAGAAGAGACTTCAGTGCTGCATCTTTCAGCCCACTATTGATCCTGAAAAGTAATTCTAATCGTAGTTACAGTAACATGAATTTGCTTCCATAGGCTAACATTGACGGGTTTCACTTGGAAATTCTTCTAATTATGCAGTTTTGAAACTTTAAAAAATTCCTAAAAAGTCAGCCGAACTGTGAATTCCGATTTATTTACCTGTCATCAGGAGAGACCTAACTGCTGCATCTTGCAGCCCACTAATGATCCTGAAAAGTAATTCTAATCGTAGTTACAGTAACTTGAATTTCCTTTCATAGGTTAACATTGACTGGCTTCACTTGGAAATTCTTTTAAGTGTGTTTTGGAACTTTAAAAAATTCCTCTAAAATCAGCCGAACTACGAATTCCGATGTACTCACCTGTTATCAGGAGTGATCTTAGTGCTGCATCTTTCAGCCCACTAATGATCCTAAAAAGTAAATCTAATCGTAGTTACAGTAACTTGAATTTCCTTCCATAGGTTAACATTGACTGGTTTCAATTGGAAATTCTTCTGTGTGTGGAGTTTTGGAACTTTAAAAAATTCCTCTAAAATCAGCCGAACTACGAATTCAGATTTACTCACCTGTCATCAGGAGAGACCTCAGTGCTGCATTTTTCAGCCTACTACTGATCCTGAAAAGTAATTTTAATCGTAGATACAGTAACTTGAATTTACTTTCATAGGCTAACATTGACTGGTTTCACTTGAAAATTCTTCTAAGTGTGGAGTTTTGGAACTTTAAAAAATTCCTCCAAAATCAGCCGAAATACGAATTCCAATTTACTCACCAGTCATCAGAAGAGACCTCAGTGCTGCATCTTTCAGCCCACTATTGATCCTGAAAAGTAATTCTAATCGTAGTTACAGTAACATGAATTTGCTTTCATAGGCTAACATTGACGGGTTTCACTTGGAAATTCTTCTAAGTGTGGAGTTTTGGAACTTTAAAAAATTCCTCTAAAATCAGCCGAACTACGAATTCCGATTTACTCACCTGTCATCAGGAGAGACCTCAGTGCTGCATCTTTCAGCCCACTACTGATCCTGAAAAGTCATTTTAATCATAGATACAGTAACTTGAATTTACTTTCATAGGCTAACATTGACTGGTTTCACTTGAAAATTCTTCTAAGTGTGGAGTTTTGGAACTTTACAAAAATCCTCAAAAATCAGCCGAACTACGAATTCAGATTTACTCACCTGTCATCAGGAGAGACCACAGTGCTGCATCTTTCAGCCCACTACTGATCCAGAAAAGTAATTCTAATCGTAGTTACAGTAACTTGAATTTCCTTCCATAGGCTAACATTACAGGTTTCACTTGGAAATTCTTCTAAGTGTGGAGTTTTGGAACTTTAAAAAATTCCTCTAAAATCAGCCGAACTACGAATTCCGATTTACTCACCTGTCATCAGGAGAGACCTCATTGCTGCATCTTTCAGCCCACTACTGATCCTGAAAAGTAATTATAATCGTAGTTACAGTAACTTGAATTTACTTCCATAGGCTAACATTGACTGGTTTCAATAAAAAATTATTCAAAGTGTGGAGTTTTGGAACTTTAAAAAATTCCTCTAAAATCAGCCGAACTACGAATTCCGATTTACTCACCTGTCATCAGGAGAGACCTCAGTGCTGCATCTTTCAGCCCACTACTGATCCTGAAAAGTAATTTTAATCATAGATACAGTAACTTGAATTTACTTTCATAGGCTAACATTGACTGGTTTCACTTGAAAATTCTTCTAAGTTTGGAGTTTTGGAACTTTAAAAAATTCCTCCAAAATCAGCCGAACTACGAATTCCAATTTACTCACCAGTCATCAGAAGAGACTTCAGTGCTGCATCTTTCAGCCCACTATTGATCCTGAAAAGTAATTCTAATCGTAGTTACAGTAACATGAATTTGCTTCCATAGGCTAACATTGACGGGTTTCACTTGGAAATTCTTCTAATTATGCAGTTTTGAAACTTTAAAAAATTCCTAAAAAGTCAGCCGAACTGTGAATTCCGATTTATTTACCTGTCATCAGGAGAGACCTAACTGCTGCATCTTGCAGCCCACTAATGATCCTGAAAAGTAATTCTAATCGTAGTTACAGTAACTTGAATTTCCTTTCATAGGTTAACATTGACTGGCTTCACTTGGAAATTCTTTTAAGTGTGTTTTGGAACTTTAAAAAATTCCTCTAAAATCAGCCGAACTACGAATTCCGATGTACTCACCTGTTATCAGGAGTGATCTTAGTGCTGCATCTTTCAGCCCACTAATGATCCTAAAAAGTAAATCTAATCGTAGTTACAGTAACTTGAATTTCCTTCCATAGGTTAACATTGACTGGTTTCAATTGAAAAATATTCTAAGTGTGGAGTTTTGGAACTTTACAAAAATCCTCAAAAATCAGCCGAACTACGAATTCAGATTTACTCACCTGTCATCAAGAGAGACCACAGTGCTGCATCTTTCAGCCCACTACTGATCCAGAAAAGTAATTCTAATCGTAGTTACAGTAACTTGAATTTCCCTCCATAGGCTAACATTACAGGTTTCACTTGGAAATTCTTCTAAGTGTGGAGTTTTGGAACTTTAAAAAATTCCTCTAAAATCAGCCGAACTACGAATTCCGATTTACTCACCTGTCATCAGGAGAGACCTCAGTGCTGCATCTTTCAGCCCACTAATGATCCTGAAAGGTAATTCTAATCGTAGTTACAGTAACTTGAATTTCCTTCCAAAGGCTAACATTGACTGGTTTCAATTGAAAATTATTCTAAGTGTGGAGTTTTGGAACTTTAAAAAATTCCTCTAAAATCAGCCGAACTACGAATTCCAATTTACTCACCAGTCATCAGTAGAGACCTCAGTGCTGCATCTTTCAGCCCACTACTGATCCTGAAAAGTAATTATAATCATAGTTACAGTAACTTCAATTTACTTCCATAGGCTAACATTGACTGGTTTCAATTAAAAATTTATTCAAAGTGTGGAGTTTTGGAACTTTAAAAAAATCCTCAAAAATCAGCCGAACTACGAATTCAGATTTACTTACCTGTTATCAGGAGAGACCTCACTGCTGCATCTTTCAGCCCATTAATGATCCTGAAAAGTAATTCTAATCGTAGTTACAGTAACTTGAATTTCCTTCCATAGGTTAACATTGACTGGTTTCACTTGGAAATTCTTTTAAGTGTGGAGTTTTGGAACTTTAAAAAATTCCTCTAAAATCAGCCGAACTACGAATTCCAATTTACTCACCAGTCATCAGTAGAGACCTCAGTGCTGCATCTTTCAGCCCACTACTGATCCTGAAAAGTAATTATAATCGTAGTTACAGTAACTTTAATTTACTTCCATAGGCTAACATTGACTGGTTTCCATTAAAAGTTTATTCAAAGTGTGGAGTTTTGGAACTTTAAAAAAATCCTCAAAAATCAGCTGAACTACGAATTCAGATTTACTCACCTGTTATCAGGAGAGACCTCACTGCTGCATCTTTCAGCCCACTAATGGAACTATAAAAAAAATCCTCTAAAATCAGCCGAACTACGAATTTCGATTTACTCACCTGTAATCAGGAGAGACCTCAGTGTGCATCTTTCAGCCCACTACTGATCCTGAAAAGTAAATCTAATCGTAGTTACAGTAACTTGAATTTTCTTCCATAGGCTAACATTGACTGGTTTCACTTGGAAATTTTTCTAAGTGTGGAGTTTTGAAACTTAAAAAAATTCCTCTAAAATCAGCCGAACTACGAATTCCGATTTACTCACCTGTCATCAGGAGAGACCGCACTGCTGCATCTTTCAGCCCACTAATGATCCTAAAAAGTAAATCTAATCGTAGTTACAGTAACTTGAATTTCCTTCCATAGGATAACATTGACTGGTTTCACTTGGAAATTCTTCTGTGTGTGGAGTTTTGGAACTATAAAAAAAATCCTCTGAAATCAGCCGAACTATGAATTCCGATTTACTCACCGGTTATCAGGAGAGAACTCAGTGCTGCATTTTTCAGCCCAATACTGATCATGAAAAGTAATTCTAACCATACTTACAGTAACTTGAATTTCCTTCCATAGGCTAACATTGAATGGTTTCACTTGGAAATTCTTCTAAGTGTGGAGTTTTGGAACTTTAAAAAATTCCTCTAAAATCAGCCGAACTACGAATTCCGATGTACTCACCTGTCATCAGGAGAGACCTCAGTGCTGCATCTTTCAGCCCACTACTGATCCTGAAAAGTAATTATAATCGTAGTTACAGTAACTTTAATTTACTTCCATAGGCTAACATTGACTGGTTTCAATTAAAAGTTTATTCAAAGTGTGGAGTTTTGGAACTTTAAAAAAATCCTCAAAAATCAGCTGAACTACGAATTCAGATTTACTCACCTGTTATCAGGAGAGACCTCACTGCTGCATCTTTCAGCCCACTAATGATCCTGAAAAGTAATTCTAATCGTAGTTACTAACACATTGACTGGTTTCAATTAAAAATTATTCTAAGTGTGGAGTTTTAGAACATCAAAAAATTCCTCTAAAATCAGCAGAACTACGAATTCAGATAAACTCACCTGTTATCAAGAGAGACCTCAGTGCTGCACCTTTCAGCCCACTACTGATCCTGACAAGTAAATCTAATCGTAGTTACAGTAACTTGAATTTCCTTCCATAGGTTAACATTGACTGGTTTCACTTGGAAATTCTTCTGTGTGTGGAGTTTTGGAACTTTAAAAAATTCCTCTAAAATCAGCCGAACTACGAATTCAGATTTACTCACCTGTCATCAGGAGAGACCACAGTGCTGCATCTTTCAGCCCACTACTGATCCAGAAAAGTAATTCTAATCGTAGTTACAGTAACTTGAATTTCCTTCCATAGGCTAACATTACAGGTTTCACTTGGAAATTCATCTAAGTGTGGAGTTTTGGAACTTTAAAAAATTCCTCTAAAATCAGCCGAACTACGAATTCCGATTTACTCACCTGTCATCAGGAGAGACCTCAGTGCTGCATCTTTCAGCCCACTACTGATCCTGAAAAGTAATTCTAATCGTAGTTACAGTAACTTGAATTTCCTTCCATAGGTTAACATTGACTGGTTTCACTTGGAAATTCTTTTAAGTGTGGAGTTTTGGAACTTTAAAAAATTCCTCTAAAATCAGCCGAACTACGAATTCCAATTTACTCACCAGTCATCAGTAGAGACCTCAGTGCTGCATCTTTCAGCCCACTACTGATCCTGAAAAGTAATTATAATCATAGTTACAGTAACTTCAATTTACTTCCATAGGCTAACATTGACTGGTTTCAATTAAAAATTTATTCAAAGTGTGGAGTTTTGGAACTTTAAAAAAATCAGCCGAACTACGAATTCCGATTTACTCACCTGTCATCAGGAGAGACCTAACTGCTGCATCTTGCAGCCCACTAATGATCCTGAAAAGTAATTCTAATCGTAGTTACAGTAACTTGAATTCCCTTTCATAGGTTAACATTGACTGGATTCACTTGGAAATTCTTTTAAGTGTGGAGTTTTGGAACTTTAAAAAATTCCTCTAAAATCAGCCGAACTACGAATTCAGATTTACTCACCTGTCATCAGGAGAGACCTCAGTGCTGCATCTTTCAGCCCACTACTGATCCTGAAGAGTAAATCTAATCCTAGTTACAGTAACTTGAATTTCCTTTCATAGGTTAAAATTGACTGGCTTCACTTGGAAATTCTTTTAAGTGTGTTTTGGAACTTTAAAAAATTCCTCTAAAATCAGCCGAACTACGAATTCCGATGTACTCACCTGTTATCAGGAGTGATCTTAGTGCTGCATCTTTCAGCCCACTAATGATCCTAAAAAGTAAATCTAATCATAGTTACAGTAACTTGAATTTCCTTCCATAGGTTAACATTGACTGGTTTCAATTGAAAAATATTCTAAGTGTGGAGTTTTGTAACTTCACAAAAATCCTCAAAAATCAGCCGAACTACGAATTCAGATTTACTCACCTGTCATCAGGAGAGACCACAGTGCTGCATCTTTCAGCCCACTACTGATCCAGAAAAGTAATTCTAATCGTAGTTACAGTAACTTGAATTTCCTTCCATAGGCTAACATTACAGGTTTCACTTGGAAATTCTTCTAAGTGTGGAGTTTTGGAACTTTAAAAAATTCCTCTAAAATCAGCCGAACTACGAATTCCGATTTACTCACCTGTCATCAGGAGAGACCTCATTGCTGCATCTTTCAGCCCACTACTGATCCTGAAAAGTAATTATAATCGTAGTTACAGTAACTTGAATTTACTTCCATAGGCTAACATTGACTGGTTTCAATAAAAAATTATTCAAAGTGTGGAGTTTTGGAACTTTAAAAAATTCCTCTAAAATCAGCCGAACTACGAATTCCGATTTACTCACCTGTCATCAGGAGAGACCTCAGTGCTGCATCTTTCAGCCCACTACTGATCCTGAAAAGTAATTTTAATCGTAGATACAGTAACTTGAATTTACTTTCATAGGCTAACATTGACTGGTTTCACTTGAAAATTCTTCTAAGTGTGGAGTTTTGGAACTTTAAAAAATTCCTCCAAAATCAGCCGAACTACGAATTCCAATTTACTCACCAGTCATCAGGAGAGACCTCAGTGCTGCATCTTTCAGCCCACTACTGATCCTGAAAAGTAAATCTAATCCTAGTTACAGTAACTTGAATTTCCTTTCATAGGTTAACATTGACTGGCTTCACTTGGAAATTCTTTTAAGTGTGTTTTGGAACTTTAAAAAATTCCTCTAAAATCAGCCGAACTACGAATTCCGATGTACTCACCTGTTATCAGGAGTGATCTTAGTGCTGCATCTTTCAGACCACTAATGATCCTAAAAAGTAAATCTAATCGTAGTTACAGTAACTTGAATTTCCTTCCATAGGTTAACATTGACTGGTTTCAATTGAAAAATATTCTAAGTGTGGAGTTTTGGAACTTTACAAAAATCCTCAAAAATCAGCCGAACTATGAATTCAGATTTACTCACCTGTCTTCAGGAGAGACCACAGTGCTGCATCTTTCAGCCCACTACTGATCCGGAAAAGTAATTCTAATCGTAGTTACAGTAACTTGAATTTCCTTCCATAGGCTAACATTACAGGTTTCACTTGGAAATTCTTCTAAGTGTGGAGTTTTGGAACTTTAAAAAATTCCTCTAAAATCAGCCGAACTACGAATTCCGATGTACTCACCTGTCATCAGGAGAGACCTAACTGCTGCATCTTTCAGCCCACTAATGATCCTGAAAAGTAATTCTAATCGTAGTTACTAACATATTGACTGGTTTCAATTAAAAATTATTCTAAGTGTGGAGTTTTAGAACATCAAAAAATTCCTCTAAAATCAGCAGAACTACGAATTCAGATAAACTCACCTGTTATCAAGAGAGACCTCAGTGCTGCACCTTTCAGCCCACTACTGATCCTGACAAGTAAATCTAATCGTAGTTACAGTAACTTGAATTTCCTTCCATAGGTTAACATTGACTGGTTTCACTTGGAAATTCTTCTGTGTGGGGAGTTTTGGAACTTTAAAAAATTCCTCTAAAATCAGCCGAACTACGAATTCCGATTTACTCACCTGACATCAGGAGAGACCTCAGTGCTGCATCTTTCAGCCCACTACTGATCCTGAAAAGTAATTTTAATCGTAGATACAGTAACTTGAATTTACTTTCATAGGCTAACATTGACTGGTTTCACTTGAAAATTCTTCTAAGTGTGGAGTTTTGGAACTTTAAAAAATTCCTCCAAAATCAGCCGAACTACGAATTCCAATTTACTCACCAGTCATCAGAAGAGACCTCAGTGCTGCATCTTTCAGCCCACTATTGATCCTGAAAAGTAAATCTAATCGTAGTTACAGTAACATGAATTTGCTTCCATAGGCTAACATTGACGGGTTTCACTTGGAAATTCTTCTAATTATGCAGTTTTGAAACTTTAAAAAATTCCTAAAAAGTACGCCGAACTATGAATTCCGATTTACTTACCTGTCATCAGGAGAGACCTAACTGCTGCATCTTGCAGCCCACTAATGATCCTGAAAAGTAATTCTAATCGTAGTTACAGTAACTTGAATTTCCTTTCATAGGTTAACATTGACTGGCTTCACTTGGAAATTCTTTTAAGTGTGTTTTGGAACTTTAAAAAATTCCTCTAAAATCAGCCGAACTACGAATTCCGATGTACTCACCTGTTATCAGGAGTGATCTTAGTGCTGCATCTTTCAGCCCACTAATGATCCTAAAAAGTAAATCTAATCATAGTTACAGTAACTTGAATTTCCTTCCATAGGTTAACATTGACTGGTTTCAATTGAAAAATATTCTAAGTGTGGAGTTTTGGAACTTTACAAAAATCCTCAAAAATCAGCCGAACTACGAATTCAGATTTACTCACCTGTCATCAGGAGAGACCACAGTGCTGCATCTTTCAGCCCACTACTGATCCAGAAAAGTAATTCTAATCGTAGTTACAGTAACTTGAATTTCCTTCCATAGGCTAACATTACAGGTTTCACTTGGAAATTCTTCTAAGTGTGGAGTTTTGGAACTTTAAAAAATTCCTCTAAAATCAGCCGAACTACGAATTCCGATTTACTCACCTGTCATCAGGAGAGACTTCAGTGCTGCATCTTTCAGCCCACTAATGATCCTGAAAGGTAATTCTAATCGTAGTTACAGTAACTTGAATTTCCTTCCAAAGGCTAACATTGACTGGTTTCAATTGAAAATTATTCTAAGTGTGGAGTTATGGAACTTTAAAAAATTCCTCTAAAATGAGCCGAACTACGAATTCCGATTTACTCACCTGTCATCAGGAGAGACCGCACTGCTGCATCTTTCAGCCCACTAATGATCCTGAAAAGGAATTCTAGTCGTAGTTACAGTAACATGAATTTCCTTCCATAGGCTAACATTGACTGGTTTCAATTAAAAATTATTCAAAGTGTGGAGTTTTGGAACTTTAAAAAATTCCTCTAAAATCAGCCGAACTACGAATTCCGATGTACTCACCTGTCATCAGGAGAGACCTCAGTGCTGCATCTTTCAGCCCACTAATGATCCTGAAAGGTAATTCTAATCGTAGTTACAGTAACTTGAATTTCCTTCCAAAGGCTAACATTGACTGGTTTCAATTGAAAATTATTCTAAGTGTGGAGTTATGGAACTTTAAAAAATTCCTCCAAAATCAGCTGAACTACGAATTCTAATTTACTCACCAGTCATCAGTAGAGACCTCAATGCTGCATCTTTCAGCCCACTACTGATCCAGAAAAGTAATTCTAATCGTAGTTACAGTAACTTGAATTTCCTTCCATAGGCTAACATTACAAGTTTCACTTGGAAATTCTTCTAAGTGTGGAGTTTTGGATCTTTAAAAAATTCCTCTAAAATCAGCCGAACTACGAATTCCGATTTACTCACCTGTCATCAGGAGAGACCTCAGTGCTGCATCTTTCAGCCCACTAATGATCCTGAAAGGTAATTCTAATCGTAGTTACAGTAACTTGAATTTCCTTCCAAAGGCTAACATTGCCTGGTTTCAATTGAAAATTATTCTAAGTGTTGAGTTATGGAACTTTAAAAAATTCCTCTAAAATCAGCCGAACTACGAATTCCGATTTACTCACCTGTCATCAGGAGAGACCGCACTGCTGCATCTTTCAGCCCACTAATGATCCTGAAAAGGAATTCTAGTCGTAGTTACAGTAACTTGAATTTCCTTCCATAGGCTAACATTGACTGGTTTCAATTGAAAATTATTCTAAGTGTGGAGTTTTGGAACTTTAAAAAAATCCTCTAAAATCAGTCGAACTACGAATTCCGATTTACTCACCGGTTATCAGGAGAGAACTCAGTGCTGCATTTTTCAGCCCAATACTGATCATGAAAAGTAATTCTAACCATACTTACAGTAATTTGAATTTCCTTCCATAGGCTAACATTGACTGGTTTCACTTGGAAATTCTTCTAAGTGTGGAGTTTTGGAACTTTAAAAAATTCCTCTAAAATCAGCTGAACTATGAATTCCGATTTACTCACCTGTTATCAGGAGATAACTCAGTGCTGCATTTTTCAGCCCAATACTGATCCTGAAAAGTAATTCTAACCATACTTACAGTAACATGGATTTGCTTCCATAGGCTAACATTGATGGGTTTCACTTGGAAATTCTTCTAAGTGTGGAGTTTTGGAACTTTTAAAAATTCCTCTAAAATCAGCCGAACTACGAATTCTGATGTACTCATCTGTTATCAGGAGAGACCTCAGTGCTGCATCTTTCAGCCCACTACTGATCCTGAAAAGTAATTTTAATCGTAGATACAGTAACTTGAATTTACTTTCATAGGCTAACATTGACGGGTTTCACTTGGAAATTCTTCTAATTATGCAGTTTTGAAACTTTAAAAAATTCCTAAAAAGTCAGCCGAACTATGAATTCCGATTTACTTACCTGTCATCAGGAGAGACCTAACTGCTGCATCTTTCAGCCCACTAATGATCCTGAAAAGTAATTCTAATCGTAGTTACAGTAACTTGAATTTCCTTTCATAGGTTAACATTGACTGGTTTCACTTGGAAATTCTTTTAAAGTGTGGAGTTTTGGAACTTTAAAAAATTCCTCTAAAATCAGCCGAACTACGAATTCAGATTCACTCACCTGTCATCAGGAGAGACCTCAGTGCTGCATCTTTCAGCCCACTAATGATCCTGAAAAATAATTCTAATCGTAGTTACAGTAACTTGAATTTCCTTTCATAGGTTAACATTGACTGGTTTCACTTGGAAATTCTTTTAAGTGTGGAGTTTTGGAACTTTAAAAAATTCCTCTAAAATCAGCCGAACTACGAATTCAGATTTACTCACCTGTCATCAGGAGAGACCTCAGTGCTGCATCTTTCAGCCCACTACTGATCCTGAAAAGTAAATCTAATCCTAGTTACAGTAACTTGAATTTCCTTTCATAGGTTAACATTGACTGGCTTCACTTGGAAATTCTTTTAAGTGTGTTTTGGAACTTTAAAAAATTCCTCTAAAATCAGCCGAACTACGAATTCCGATGTACTCACCTGTTATCAGGAGTGATCTTAGTGCTGCATCTTTCAGCCCACTAATGATCCTAAAAAGTAAATCTAATCGTAGTTACAGTAACTTGAATTTCCTTCCATAGGTTAACATTGACTGGTTTCAATTGAAAATTCTTTTAAAGTGTGGAGTTTTGGAACTTTACAAAAATCCTCAAAAATCAGCCGAACTACGAATTCAGATTTACTCACCTGTCATCAGGAGAGACCACAGTGCTGCATCTTTCAGCCCACTACTGATCCAGAAAAGTAATTCTAATCGTAGTTACAGAAACTTGAATTTCCTTCCATAGGCTAACATTACAGGTTTCACTTGGAAATTCTTCTAAGTGTGGAGTTTTGGAACTTTAAAAAATTCCTCTAAAATCAGCCGAACTACGAATTCCGATTTACTCACCTGTCATCAGGAGAGACCTCAGTGCTGCATCTTTCAACCCACTAATGATCCTGAAAGGTAATTCTAATCGTAGTTACAGTAACTTGAATTTCCTTCCAAAGGCTAACATTGATGGGTTTCACTTGGAAATTCTTCTAATTATGCAGTTTGAAACTTTAAAAAATTCCTAAAAAGTCAGCCGAACTATGAATTCCGATTTACTTACCTGTCATCAGGAGAGACCTAACTGCTGCATCTTGCAGCCCACTAATGATCCTGAAAAGTAATTCTAATCGTAGTTACAGTAACTTGAATTTCCTATCATAGGTTAACATTGACTGGTTTCACTTGGAAATTCTTTTAAGTGTGGAGTTTTGGAACTTTAAAAAATTCCTCTAAAATCAGCCGAACTACGAATTCAGATTTACTCACCTGTCATCAGGAGAGACCTCAGTGCTGCATCTTTCAGCCCACTACTGATCCTGAAAAGTAAATCTAATCCTAGTTACAGTAACTTGAATTTCCTTTCATAGGTTAACATTGACTGGCTTCACTTGGAAATCCTTTTAAGTGTGTTTTGGAACTTTAAAAAATTCCTCTAAAATCAGCCGAACTACGAATTCCGATGTACTCACCTGTTATCAGGAGTGATCTTAGTGCTGCATCTTTCAGCCCACTAATGATCCTAAAAAGTAAATCTAATCGTAGTTACAGTCACTTGAATTTCCTTCCATAGGTTAACATTGACTGGTTTCAATTGAAAAATATTCTAAGTGTGGAGTTTTGGAACTTTACAAAAATCCTCAAAAATCAGCCGAACTACGAATTCAGATTTACTCACCTGTCATCAGGAGAGACCACAGTGCTGCATCTTTCAGCCCACTACTGATCCAGAAAAGTAATTCTAATCGTAGTTACAGTAACTTGAATTTCCTTTCATAGGTTAACATTGACTGGTTTCACTTGGAAATTCTTTTAAGTGTGGAGTTTTGGAACTTTAAAAAATTCCTCTAAAATCAGCCGAACTACGAATTCAGATTTACTCCTCTGTCATCAGGAGAGACCTCAGTGCTGCATCTTTCAGCCCACTAATGATCCTGAAAGGTAATTCTAATCGTAGTTACAGTAACTTGAATTTCCTTCCAAAGGCTAACATTGACTGGTTTCAATTGAAAATTATTCTAAGTGTGGGGTTATGGAACTTTAAAAAATTCCTCCAAAATCAGCTGAACTACGAATTCCAATTTACTCACCAGTCATCAGTAGAGACCTCAATGCTGCATCTTTCAGCCCACTACTGATCCAGAAAAGTAATTCTAATCGTAGTTACAGTAACTTGAATTTCCTTCCATAGGCTAACATTACAGGTTTCACTTGGAAATTCTTCTAAGTGTGGAGTTTTGGAACTTTAAAAAATTCCTCTAAAATCAGCCGAACTACGAATTCCGATTTACTCACCTGTCATCAGGAGAGACCTCAGTGCTGCATCTTTCAGCCCACTAATGATCCTGAAAGGTAATTCTAATCGTAGTTACAGTAACTTGAATTTCCTTCCAAAGGCTAACATTGACTGGTTTCAATTGAAAATTATTCTAAGTGTGGAGTTATGGAACTTTAAAAAATTCCTCTAAAATCAGCCGAACTACGAATTCCGATTTACTCACCTGTCATCAGGAGAGACCGCACTGCTGCATCTTTCAGCCCACTAATGATCCTGAAAAGGAATTCTAGTCGTAGTTACAGTAACTTGAATTTCCTTCCATAGGCTAACATTGACTGCTTTCAATTGAAAATTATTCTAAGTGTGGAGTTTTGGAACTTTAAAAAAATCCTCTAAAATCAGCCGAACTACGAATTCCGATTTACTCACCGGTTATCAGGAGAGAACTCAGTGCTGCATTTTTCAGCCCAATACTGATCATGAAAAGTAATTCTAACCATACTTACAGTAACTTGAATTTCCTTCCATAGGCTAACATTGACTGGTTTCACTTGGAAATTCTTCTAAGTGTGGAGTTTTGGAACTTTAAAAAATTCCTCTAAAATCAGCTGAACTATGAATTCCGATTTACTCACCTGTTATCAGGAGAGAACTCAGTGCTGCATTTTTCAGCCGAATACTGATCCTGAAAAGTAATTCTAACCATACTTACAGTAACATGAATTTGCTTCCATAGGCTAACATTGATGGGTTTCACTTGGAAATTCTTCTAAGTTTGGAGTTTTGGAACTTTTAAAAATTCCTCTAAAATCAGCCGAACTACGAATTCCGATGTACTCATCTGTTATCAGGAGAGACCTCAGTGCTGCATCTTTCAGCCCACTACTGATCCTGAAAAGTAATTTTAATCGTAGATACAGTAACTTGAATTTACTTTCATAGGCTAACATTGAAGGGTTTCACTTGGAAATTCTTCTAATTATGCAGTTTTGAAACTTTAAAAAATTCCTAAAAAGTCAGCCGAACTATGAATTCCGATTTACTTACCTGTCATCAGGAGAGACCTAACTGCTGCATCTTTCAGCCCACTAATGATCCTGAAAAGTAATTCTAATCGTAGTTACAGTAACTTGAATTTCCTTTCATAGGTTAACATTGACTGGTTTCACTTGGAAATTCTTTTAAGTGTGGAGTTTTGGAACTTTAAAAAATTCCTCTAAAATCAGCCGAACTACGAATTCAGATTTACTCACCTGTCATCAGGAGAGACCTCAGTGCTGCATCTTTCAGCCCACTAATGATCCTGAAAGGTAATTCTAATCGTAGTTACAGTAACTTGAATTTCCTTCCAAAGGCTAACATTGACTGGTTTCAATTGAAAATTATTCTAAGTGTGGGGTTATGGAACTTTAAAAAATTCCTCCAAAATCAGCCGAACTACGAATTCCAATTTACTCACCAGTCATCAGTAGAGACCTCAATGCTGCATCTTTCAGCCCACTACTGATCCAGAAAAGTAATTCTAATCGTAGTTACAGTAACTTGAATTTCCTTCCATAGGCTAACATTGACTGGTTTCAATTGAAAATTATTCTAAGTGTGGAGTTTTGGAACTTTAAAAAAATCCTCTAAAATCAGCCGAACTACGAATTCCGATTTACTCACCGGTTATCAGGAGAGAACTCAGTGCTGCATTTTTCAGCCCAATACTGATCATGAAAAGTAATTCTAACCATACTTACAGTAATTTGAATTTCCTTCCATAGGCTAACATTGACTGGTTTCACTTGGAAATTCTTCTAAGTGTGGAGTTTTGGAACTTTTAAAAATTCCTCTAAAATCAGCCGAACTACGAATTCCGATGTACTCATCTGTTATCAGGAGAGACCTCAGTGCTGCATCTTTCAGCCCACTACTGATCCTGAAAAGTAATTTTAATCGTAGATACAGTAACTTGAATTTACTTTCATAGGCTAACATTGACGGGTTTCACTTGGAAATTCTTCTAATTATGCAGTTTTGAAACTTTAAAAAATTCCTAAAAAGTCAGCCGAACTATGAATTCCGATTTACTTACCTGTCATCAGGAGAGACCTAACTGCTGCATCTTTCAGCCCACTAATGATCCTGAAAAGTAATTCTAATCGTAGTTACAGTAACTTGAATTTCCTTTCATAGGTTAACATTGACTGGTTTCACTTGGAAATTCTTTTAAAGTGTGGAGTTTTGGAACTTTAAAAAATTCCTCTAAAATCAGCCGAACTACGAATTCAGATTTACTCACCTGTCATCAGGAGAGACCTCAGTGCTGCATCTTTCAGCCCACTAATGATCCTGAAAAGTAATTCTAATCGTAGTTACAGTAACTTGAATTTCCTTTCATAGGTTAACATTGACTGGTTTCACTTGGAAATTCTTTTAAGTGTGGAGTTTTGGAACTTTAAAAAATTCCTCTAAAATCAGCCGAACTACGAATTCAGATTTACTCACCTGTCATCAGGAGAGACCTCAGTGCTGCATCTTTCAGCCCACTACTGATCCTGAAAAGTAAATCTAATCCTAGTTACAGTAACTTGAATTTCCTTTCATAGGTTAACATTGACTGGCTTCACTTGGAAATTCTTTTAAGTGTGTTTTGGAACTTTAAAAAATTCCTCTAAAATCAGCCGAACTACGAATTCCGTTGTACTCACCTGTTATCAGGAGTGATCTTAGTGCTGCATCTTTCAGCCCACTAATGATCCTAAAAAGTAAATCTAATCGTAGTTACAGTAACTTGAATTTCCTTCCATAGGTTAACATTGACTGGTTTCAATTGAAAATTCTTTTAAAGTGTGGAGTTTTGGAACTTTACAAAAATCCTCAAAAATCAGCCGAACTACGAATTCAGATTTACTCACCTGTCATCAGGAGAGACCACAGTGCTGCATCTTTCAGCCCACTACTGATCCAGAAAAGTAATTCTAATCGTAGTTACAGTAACTTGAATTTCCTTCCATAGGCTAACATTACAGGTTTCATTTGGAAATTCTTTTAAGTGTGTTTTGGAACTTTAAAAAATTCCTCTAAAATCAGCCGAACTACGAATTCCGATTTACTCACCTGTCATCAGGAGAGACCTCAGTGCTGCATCTTTCAGCCCACTAATGATCCTGAAAGGTAATTCTAATCGTAGTTACAGTAACTTGAATTTCCTTCCAAAGGCTAACATTGACTGGTTTCAATTGAAAATTATTCTAAGTGTGGAGTTTTGGAACTTTAAAAAATTCCTCTAAAATCAGCCGAACTACGAATTCCGATGTACTCACCTGTCATCAGGAGAGACCTAACTGCTGCATCTTTCAGCCCACTAATGATCCTGAAAAGTAATTCTAATCGTAGTTACTAACACATTGACTGGTTTCAATTAAAAATTATTCTAAGTGTGGAGTTTTAGAACATCAAAAAATTCCTCTAAAATCAGCAGAACTACGAATTCAGATAAACTCACCTGTTATCAAGAGAGACCTCAGTGCTGCACCTTTCAGCCCACTACTGATCCTGACAAGTAAATCTAATCGTAGTTACAGTAACTTGAATTTCCTTCCATAGGTTAACATTGACTGGTTTCACTTGGAAATTCTTCTGTGTGTGGAGTTTTGGAACTTTAAAAAATTCCTCTAAAATCAGCCGAACTACGAATTCAGATTTACTCACCTGTCATCAGGAGAGACCACAGTGCTGCATCTTTCAGCCCACTACTGATCCAGAAAAGTAATTCTAATCGTAGTTACAGTAACTTGAATTTCCTTCCATAGGCTAACATTACAGGTTTCACTTGGAAATTCTTCTAAGTGTGGAGTTTTGGAACTTTAAAAAATTCCTCTAAAATCAGCCGAACTACGAATTCCGATTTACTCACCTGTCATCAGGAGAGACCTCATTGCTGCATCTTTCAGCCCACTACTGATCCTGAAAAGTAATTATAATCGTAGTTACAGTAACTTGAATTTACTTCCATAGGCTAACATAGACTGGTTTCAATTAAAAATTATTCAAAGTGTGGAGTTTTGGAACTTTAAAAAATTCCTCTAAAATCAGCCGAACTACGAATTCCGATTTACTCACCTGTCATCAGGAGAGACCTCAGTGCTGCATCTTTCAGCCCACTACTGATCCTGAAAAGTAATTTTAATCGTAGATACAGTAACTTGAATTTACTTTCATAGGCTAACATTGACTGGTTTCACTTGAAAATTCTTCTAAGTGTGGAGTTTTGGAACTTTAAAAAATTCCTCCAAAATCAGCCGAACTACGAATTCCAATTTACTCACCAGTCATCAGAAGAGACCTCAGTGCTGCATCTTTCAGCCCACTATTGATCCTGAAAAGTAATTCTAATCGTAGTTACAGTAACATGAATTTGCTTCCATAGGCTAACATTGACGGGTTTCACTTGGAAATTCTTCTAATTATGCAGTTTTGAAACTTTAAAAAATTCCTAAAAAGTCAGCCGAACTATGAATTCTGATTTACTTACCTGTCATCAGGAGAGACCTAACTGCTGCATCTTGCAGCCCACTAATGATCCTGAAAAGTAATTCTAATCGTAGTTACAGTAACTTGAATTTCCTTTCATAGGTTAACATTGACTGGCATCACTTGGAAATTCTTTTAAGTGTGTTTTGGAACTTTAAAAAATTCCTCTAAAATCAGCCGAACTACGAATTCCGATGTACTCACCTGTTATCAGGAGTGATCTTAGTGCTGCATCTTTCAGCCCACTAATGATCCTAAAAAGTAAATCTAATCGTAGTTACAGTAACTTGAATTTCCTTCCATAGGTTGACATTGACTGGTTTCAATTGAAAAATATTCTAAGTGTGGAGTTTTGGAACTTTACAAAAATCCTCAAAAATCAGCCGAACTACGAATTCAGATTTACTCACCTGTCATCAGGAGAGACCACAGTGCTGCATCTTTCAGCCCACTACTGATCCAGAAAAGTAATTCTAATCGTAGTTACAGTAACTTGAATTTCCTTCCATAGGCTAACATTACAGGTTTTACTTGGAAATTCTTCTAAGTGTGGAGTTTTGGAACTTTAAAAAATTCCTCTAAAATCAGCCGAACTACGAATTCCGATTTACTCACCTGTCATCAGGAGAGACCTCAGTGCTGCATCTTTCAGCCCACTAATGATCCTGAAAGGTAATTCTAATCGTAGTTACAGTAACTTGAATTTCCTTCCAAAGGCTAACATTGACTGGTTTCACTTGAAAATTCTTCTAAGTGTGGAGTTTTGGAACTTTAAAAAATTCCTCCAAAATCAGCCGAAGTACGAATTCCAATTTACTCACCAGTCATCAGAAGAGACCTCAGTGCTGCATCTTTCAGCCCACTATTGATCCTGAAAAGTAATTCTAATCGTAGTTACAGTAACATGAATTTGCTTCCATAGGCTAACATTGACGGGTTTCACTTGGAAATTCTTCTAATTATGCAGTTTTGAAACTTAAAAAAATTCCTAAAAAGTCAGCCGAACTATGAATTCTGATTTACTTACCTGTCATCAGGAGAGACCTAACTGCTGCATCTTGCAGCCCACTAATGATCCTGAAAAGTAATTCTAATCGTAGTTACAGTAACTTGAATTTCCTTTCATAGGTTAACATTGACTGGCTTCACTTGGAAATTCTTTTAAGTGTGTTTTGGAACTTTAAAAAATTCCTCTAAAATCAGCCGAACTACGAATTCCGATGTACTCACCTGTTATCAGGAGTGATCTTAGTGCTGCATCTTTCAGCCCACTAATGATCCTAAAAAGTAAATCTAATCGTAGTTACAGTAACTTGAATTTCCTTCCATAGGTTAACATTGACTGGTTTCAATTGAAAAATATTCTAAGTGTGGAGTTTTGGAACTTTACAAAAATCCTCAAAAATCAGCCGAACTACGAATTCAGATTTACTCACCTGTCATCAGGAGAGACCACAGTGCTGCATCTTTCAGCCCACTACTGATCCAGAAAAGTAATTCTAATCGTAGTTACAGTAACTTGAATTTCCTTCCATAGGCTAACATTACAGGTTTCACTTGGAAATTCTTCTAAGTGTGGAGTTTTGGAACTTTAAAAAATTCCTCTAAAATCAGCCGAACTACGAATTCCGATTTACTCACCTGTCATCAGGAGAGACCTCAGTGCTGCATCTTTCAGCCCACTAATGATCCTGAAAGGTAATTCTAAACTTTATTTTGTAGCAACATTCAGTCAAACAATATAGTAACACAAAATTAACCGACATATTTAACATATTTCAGAAATATTAAGAATCAGAGCAAGGTAATAATGCCTATTAATCAATATCTACTTCAGCTGTTAGGAGAAAATAGAAAAAAACAAAACAGAAAAATCAACATATCCAAGATTATATACTCAATACCGTATTTTCTACAATATTATCTTAACAAATCAAGATATCGTAATCAGAGTAGGAGACTTCACATTAGAATACCAGTTAGAAATTGGGGCCCAAATCTGGTTCCCGAAAAGTCTAGTTTTTTTACCCCTAGTATTATAAATTGAAATCTCTTGTTTATATGTGGCGAGGAAACGACCAAGCCACATCTGAAATGTGGGTGGCTCCAGATCTTTCCACCGGGCAGCAAGAATGATTCGTAAGATTGCAGTTGCTAAGAACATGGATCTTTGCTCCTCGATGCTATGGCCCAGAGAATCATCATGGCCCATCACATAGAGGGTTACTGAGTCTTTTATATTCCGACCAAAAACCTGGGCCCAAAATTTCATTATCATCGTTTTTAATAGATCTAATTTGGGGCATTCAGCAAACATATGGATTAAATTTGCTTGAGGTTGTTTACATCTTGGGCAATGATCATCGGCTCGTAGGCCCCATGAGAATAATTTGGCTGGTGTATAATACAGGTCATATATAACTCTATAATATTGAGCTTTAAGGTTGGAGGCGATAAACAATTTTGATGATAACGCTAATGAAAGATCAATGTCTATATTTGGATTAGTCAACCTTAGAGCCCAGGCTTGCTCTACTCGCTCCAAATCATCTTTAACATTTTCCATAAGCATTTGATATAGGATGCCTATACTGGTAGATTGTTTCCCAACAATAGAAAAGAAATGAAAGTGGTTTAGTTCAATTTTGGGAGTGCAGTTACGAATATATGTAGAAATTTGAAAATATTTAAGAAAGTCAGTGGCTGGAATGGTGTATTTCTGTTGAAGCCATTCAAAGGTAGTAATACCAACTGAAAGGTAATTCTAATCGTAGTTACAGTAACTTGAATTTCCTTCCAAAGGCTAACATTGACTGGTTTCAATTGAAAATTATTCTAAGTGTGGAGTTATGGAACTTTAAAAAATTCCTCTAAAATGAGCCGAACTACGAATTCCGATTTACTCACCTGTCATCAGGAGAGACCGCACTGCTGCATCTTTCAGCCCACTAATGATCCTGAAAAGGAATTCTAGTCATAGTTACAGTAACTTGAATTTCCTTCCATAGGCTAACATTGACTGGTTTCAATTGAAAATTATTCTAAGTGTGGAGTTTTGGAACTTTAAAAAATCCTCTAAAATCAGCCGAACTACGAATTCCGATTTACTCACCGGTTATCAGGAGAGAACTCAGTGCTGCATTTTTCATCCCAATACTGATCATGAAAAGTAATTCTAACCATACTTACAGTAACTTGAATTTCCTTCCATAGGCTAACATTGACTGGTTTCACTTGGAAATTCTTCTAAGTGTGGAGTTTTGGAACTTTAAAAAATTCCTCTAAAATCAGCTGAACTATGAATTCCGATTTACTCACCTGTTATCAGGAGAGAACTCAGTGCTGCATTTTTCAGCCGAATACTGATCCTGAAAAGTAATTCTAACCATACTTACAGTAACATGAATTTGCTTCCATAGGCTAACATTGATGGGTTTCACTTGGAAATTCTTCTAAGTGTGGAGTTTTGGAACTTTTAAAAATTCCTCTAAAATCAGCCGAACTACGAATTCCGATGTACTCATCTGTTATCAGGAGAGACCTCAGTGCTGCATCTTTCAGCCCACTACTGATCCTGAAAAGTAATTTTAATCGTAGATACAGTAACTTGAATTTACTTTCATAGGCTAACATTGACGGGTTTCACTTGGAAATTCTTCTAATTATGCAGTTTTGAAACTTTAAAAAATTCCTAAAAAGTCAGCCGAACTATGAATTCCGATTTACTTACCTGTCATCAGGAGAGACCTAACTGCTGCATCTTTCAGCCCACTAATGATCCTGAAAAGTAATTCTAATCGTAGTTACAGTAACTTGAATTTCCTTTCATAGGTTAACATTGACTAGTTTCACTTGGAAATTCTTTTAAGTGTGGAGTTTTGGAACTTTAAAAAATTCCTCTAAAATCAGCCGAACTACGAATTCAGATTTACTCACCTGTCATCAGGAGAGACCTCAGTGCTGCATCTTTCAGCCCACTAATGATCCTGAAAGGTAATTCTAATCGTAGTTACAGTAACTTGAATTTCCTTCCAAAGGCTAACATTGACTGGTTTCAATTGAAAATTATTCTAAGTGTGGAGTTATGGAACTTTAAAAAATTCCTCCAAAATCAGCTGAACTACGAATTCCAATTTACTCACCAGTCATCAGTAGAGACCTCAGTGCTGCATCTTTCAGCCCACTACTGATCCAGAAAAGTAATTCTAATCGTAGTTACAGTAACTTGAATTTCCTTCCATAGGCTAACATTACAGGTTTCACTTGGAAATTCTTCTAAGTGTGGAGTTTTGGAACTTTAAAAAATTCCTCTAAAATCAGCCGAACTACGAATTCCGATGTACTCACCTGTCATCAGGAGAGACCTAACTGCTGCATCTTTCAGCCCACTAATGATCCTGAAAAGTAATTCTAATCGTAGCTACTAACACATTGACTGGTTTCAATTAAAAATTATTCTAAGTGTGGAGTTTTAGAACATCAAAAAATTCCTCTAAAAACAGCAGAACTACGAATTCAGATAAACTCACCTGTTATCAAGAGAGACTTCAGTGCTGCACCTTTCAGCCAACTACTGATCCTGACAAGTAAATCTAATCGTAGTTACAGTAACTTGAATTTCCTTCCATAGGTTAACATTGACTGGTTTCACTTGGAAATTCTTCTGTGTGTGGAGTTTTGGAACTTTAAAAAATTCCTCTAAAATCAGCCGAACTACGAATTCAGATTTACTCACCTGTCATCAGGAGAGACCACAGTGCTGCATCTTTCAGCCCACTACTGATCCAGAAAAGTAATTCTAATCGTAGTTACAGTAACTTGAATTTCCTTCCATAGGCTAACATTACAGGTTTCACTTGGAAATTCTTCTAAGTGTGGAGTTTTGGAACTTTAAAAAATTCCTCTAAAATCAGCCGAACTACGAATTCCGATTTACTCACCTGTCATCAGGAGAGACCTCATTGCTGCATCTTTCAGCCCACTACTGATCCTGAAAAGTAATTATAATCGTAGTTACAGTAACTTGAATTTACTTCCATAGGCTAACATTGACTGGTTTCAATTAAAAATTATTCAAAGTGTGGAGTTTTGGAACTTTAAAAAATTCCTCTAAAATCAGCCGAACTACGAATTCCGATTTACTCACCTGTCATCAGGAGAGACCTCAGTGCTGCATCTTTCAGCCCACTACTGATCCTGAAAAGTAATTTTAATCGTAGATACAGTAACTTGAATTTACTTTCATAGGCTAACATTGACTGGTTTCACTTGAAAATTCTTCTAAGTGTGGAGTTTTGGAACTTTAAAAAATTCCTCCAAAATCAGCCGAACTACGAATTCCAATTTACTCACCAGTCATCAGAAGAGACCTCAGTGCTGCATCTTTCAGCCCACTATTGATCCTGAAAAGTAATTCTAATCGTAGTTACAGTAACATGAATTTGCTTCCATAGGCTAACATTGACGGGTTTCACTTGGAAATTCTTCTAATTATGCAGTTTTGAAACTTGAAAAAATTCCTAAAAAGTCAGCAGAACTATGAATTCCGATTTACTTACCTGTCATCAGGAGAGACCTAACTGCTGCATCTTGCAGCCCACTAATGATCCTGAAAAGTAATTCTAATCGTAGTTACAGTAACTTGAATTTCCTTTCATAGGTTAACATTGACTGGTTTCACTTGGAAATTCTTTTAAGTGTGGAGTTTTGGAACTTTAAAAAATTCCTCTAAAATCAGCCGAACTACGAATTCAGATTTACTCACCTGTCATCAGGAGAGACCTCAGTGCTGCATCTTTCAGCCCACTACTGATCCTGAAAAGTAAATCTAATCCTAGTTACAGTAACTTGAATTTCCTTTCATAGGTTAACATTGACTGGCTTCACTTGGAAATTCTTTTAAGTGTGTTTTGGAACTTTAAAAAATTCCTCTAAAATCAGCCGAACTACGAATTCCGATGTACTCACCTGTCATCAGGAGAGACCTAACTGCTGCATCTTTCAGCCCACTAATGATCCTGAAAAGTAATTCTAATCGTAGTTACTAACACATTGACTGGTTTCAATTAAAAATTATTCTAAGTGTGGAGTTTTAGAACATCAAAAAATTCCTCTAAAATCAGCAGAACTACGAATTCAGATAAACTCACCTGTTATCAAGAGAGACCTCAGTGCTGCACCTTTCAGCCCACTACTGATCCTGACAAGTAAATCTAATCGTAGTTACAGTAACTTGAATTTCCTTCCATAGGTTAACATTGACTGGTTTCACTTGGAAATTCTTCTGTGTGTGGAGTTTTGAAACTTTAAAAAATTCCTCTAAAATCAGCCGAACTACGAATTCAGATTTACTCACCTGTCATCAGGAGAGACCACAGTGCTGCATCTTTCAGCCCACTACTGATCCAGAAAAGTAATTCTAATCGTAGTTACAGTAACTTGAATTTCCTTCCATAGGCTAACATTACAGGTTTCACTTGGAAATTCTTCTAAGTGTGGAGTTTTGGAACTTTAAAAAATTCCTCTAAAATCAGCCGAACTACGAATTCCGATTTACTCACCTGTCATCAGGAGAGACCTCATTGCTGCATCTTTCAGCCCACTACTGATCCTGAAAAGTAATTATAATCGTAGTTACAGTAACTTGAATTTACTTCCATAGGCTAACATTGACTGGTTTCAATTAAAAATTATTCAAAGTGTGGAGTTTTGGAACATTAAAAAATTCCTCTAAAATCAGCCGAACTACGAATTCCGATTTACTCACCTGTCATCAGGAGAGACCTCAGTGCTGCATCTTTCAGCCCACTACTGATCCTGAAAAGTAATTTTAATCGTAGATACAGTAACTTGAATTTACTTTCATAGGCTAACATTGACTGGTTTCACTTGAAAATTCTTCTAAGTGTGGAGTTTTGGAACTTTAAAAAATTCCTCCAAAATCAGCCGAACTACGAATTCCAATTTACTCGCCAGTCATCAGAAGAGACCTCAGTGCTGCATCTTTCAGCCCACTATTGATCCTGAAAAGTAATTCTAATCGTAGTTACAGTAACATGAATTTGCTTCCATAGGCTAACATTGACGGGTTTCACTTGGAAATTCTTCTAATTATGCAGTTTTGAAACTTTAAAAAATTCCTAAAAAGTCAGCCGAACTATGAATTCCGATTTACTTACCTGTCATCAGGAGAGACCTAACTGCTGCATCTTGCAGCCCACTAATGATCCTGAAAAGTAATTCTAATCGTAGTTACAGTAACTTGAATTTCCTTTCATAGGTTAACATTGACTGGCTTCACTTGGAAATTCTTTTAAGTGTGTTTTGGAACTTTAAAAAATTCCTCTAAAATCAGCCGAACTACGAATTCCGATGTACTCACCTGTTATCAGGAGTGATCTTAGTGCTGCATCTTTCAGCCCACTAATGATCCTAAAAAGTAAATCTAATCGTAGTTACAGTAACTTGAATTTCCTTCCATAGGTTAACATTGACTGGTTTCAATTGAAAAATATTCTAAGTGTGGAGTTTTGGAACTTTACAAAAATCCTCAAAAATCAGCCAAACTACGAATTCAGATTTACTCACCTGTCATCAGGAGAGACCACAGTGCTGCATCTTTCAGCTCACTACTGATCCAGAAAAGTAATTCTAATCGTAGTTACAGTAACTTGAATTTCCTTCCATAGGCTAACATTACAGGTTTCACTTGGAAATTCTTCTAAGTGTGGAGTTTTGGAACTTTACAAAATTCCTCTAAAATCAGCCGAACTACGAATTCCGATTTACTCACCTGTCATCAGGAGAGACCTCAGTGCTGCATCTTTCAGCCCACTAATGATCCTGAAAGGTAATTCTAATCGTAGTTACAGTAACTTGAATTTCCTTCCAAAGGCTAACATTGACTGGTTTCACTTGAAAATTCTTCTAAGTGTGGAGTTTTGGAACTTTAAAAAATTCCTCCAAAATCAGCCGAACTACGAATTCCAATTTACTCGCCAGTCATCAGAAGAGACCTCAGTGCTGCATCTTTCAGCCCACTATTGATCCTGAAAAGTAATTCTAATCGTAGTTACAGTAACATGAATTTGCTTCCATAGGCTAACATTGACGGGTTTCACTTGGAAATTCTTCTAATTATGCAGTTTTGAAACTTTAAAAAATTCCTAAAAAGTCAGCCGAACTATGAATTCCGATTTACTTACCTGTCATCAGGAGAGACCTAACTGCTGCATCTTGCAGCCCACTAATGATCCTGAAAAGTAATTCTAATCGTAGTTACAGTAACTTGAATTTCCTTTCATAGGTTAACATTGACTGGCTTCACTTGGAAATTCTTTTAAGTGTGTTTTGGAACTTTAAAAAATTCCTCTAAAATCAGCCGAACTACGAATTCCGATGTACTCACCTGTTATCAGGAGTGATCTTAGTGCTGCATCTTTCAGCCCACTAATGATCCTAAAAAGTAAATCTAATCGTAGTTACAGTAACTTGAATTTCCTTCCATAGGTTAACATTGACTGGTTTCAATTGAAAAATATTCTAAGTGTGGAGTTTTGGAACTTTACAAAAATCCTCAAAAATCAGCCGAACTACGAATTCAGATTTACTCACCTGTCATCAGGAGAGACCACAGTGCTGCATCTTTCAGCTCACTACTGATCCAGAAAAGTAATTCTAATCGTAGTTACAGTAACTTGAATTTCCTTCCATAGGCTAACATTACAGGTTTCACTTGGAAATTCTTCTAAGTGTGGAGTTTTGGAACTTTAAAAAATTCCTCTAAAATCAGCCGAACTACGAATTCCGATTTACTCACCTGTCATCAGGAGAGACCTCAGTGCTGCATCTTTCAGCCCACTAATGATCCTGAAAGGTAATTCTAATCGTAGTTACAGTAACTTGAATTTCCTTCCAAAGGCTAACATTGACTGGTTTCACTTGAAAATTCTTCTAAGTGTGGAGTTTTGGAACTTTAAAAAATTCCTCCAAAATCAGCCGAACTACGAATTCCAATTTACTCACCAGTCATCAGAAGAGACCTCAGTGCTGCATCTTTCAGCCCACTATTGATCCTGAAAAGTAATTCTAATCGTAGTTACAGTAACATGAATTTGCTTCCATAGGCTAACATTGACGGGTTTCACTTGGAAATTCTTCTAATTATGCAGTTTTGAAACTTTAAAAAATTCCTAAAAAGTCAGCCGAACTATGAATTCTGATTTACTTACCTGTCATCAGGAGAGACCTAACTGCTGCATCTTGCAGCCCACTAATGATCCTGAAAAGTAATTCTAATCGTAGTTACAGTAACTTGAATTTCCTTTCATAGGTTAACATTGACTGGCTTCACTTGGAAATTCTTTTAAGTGTGTTTTGGAACTTTAAAAAATTCCTCTAAAATCAGCCGAACTACGAATTCCGATGTACTCACCTGTTATCAGGAGTGATCTTAGTGCTGCATCTTTCAGCCCACTAATGATCCTAAAAAGTAAATCTAATCGTAGTTACAGTAACTTGAATTTCCTTCCATAGGTTAACATTGACTGGTTTCAATTGAAAAATATTCTAAGTGTGGAGTTTTGGAACTTTACAAAAATCCTCAAAAATCAGCCGAACTACGAATTCAGATTTACTCACCTGTCATCAGGAGAGACCACAGTGCTGCATCTTTCAGCCCACTACTGATCCAGAAAAGTAATTCTAATCGTAGTTACAGTAACTTGAATTTCCTTCTATAGGCTAACATTACAGGTTTCACTTGGAAATTCTTCTAAGTGTGGAGTTTTGGAACTTTAAAAAATTCCTCTAAAATCAGCCGAACTACGAATTCCGATTTACTCACCTGTCATCAGGAGAGACCTCAGTGCTGCATCTTTCAGCCCACTAATGATCCTGAAAGGTAATTCTAATCGTAGTTACAGTAACTTGAATTTCCTTCCAAAGGCTAACATTGACTGGTTTCAATTGAAAATTATTCTAAGTGTGGAGTTATGGAACTTTAAAAAATTCCTCTAAAATGAGCCGAACTACGAATTCCGATTTACTCACCTGTCATCAGGAGAGACCGCACTGCTGCATCTTTCAGCCCACTAATGATCCTGAAAAGGAATTCTAGTCATAGTTACAGTAACTTGAATTTCCTTCCATAGGCTAACATTGACTGGTTTCAATTGAAAATTATTCTAAGTGTGGAGTTTTGGAACTTTAAAAAAATCCTCTAAAATCAGCCGAACTACGAATTTCGATTTACTCACCGGTTATCAGGAGAGAACTCAGTGCTGCATTTTTCAGCCCAATACTGATCATGAAAAGTAATTCTAACCATACTTACAGTAACTTGAATTTCCTTCCATAGGCTAACATTGACTGGTTTCACTTGGAAATTCTTCTAAGTGTGGAGTTTTGGAACTTTAAAAAATTCCTCTAAAATCAGCTGAACTATGAATTCCGATTTACTCACCTGTTATCAGGAGAGAACTCAGTGCTGCATTTTTCAGCCGAATACTGATCCTGAAAAGTAATTCTAACCATACTTACAGTAACATGAATTTGCTTCCATAGGCTAACATTGATGGGTTTCACTTGGAAATTCTTCTAAGTGTGGAGTTTTGGAACTTTTAAAAATTCCTCTAAAATCAGCCGAACTACGAATTCCGATGTACTCATCTGTTATCAGGAGAGACCTCAGTGCTGCATCTTTCAGCCCACTACTGATCCTGAAAAGTAATTTTAATCGTAGATACAGTAACTTGAATTTACTTTCATAGGCTAACATTGACGGGTTTCACTTGGAAATTCTTCTAATTATGCAGTTTTGAAACTTTAAAAAATTCCTAAAAAGTCAGCCGAACTATGAATTCCGATTTACTTACCTGTCATCAGGAGAGACCTAACTGCTGCATCTTTCAGCCCACTAATGATCCTGAAAAGTAATTCTAATCGTAGTTACAGTAACTTGAATTTCCTTTCATAGGTTAACATTGACTAATTTCACTTGGAAATTCTTTTAAGTGTGGAGTTTTGGAACTTTAAAAAATTCCTCTAAAATCAGCCGAACTACGAATTCAGATTTACTCACCTGTCATCAGGAGAGACCTCAGTGCTGCATCTTTCAGCCCACTAATGATCCTGAAAGGTAATTCTAATCGTAGTTACAGTAACTTGAATTTCCTTCCAAAGGCTAACATTGACTGGTTTCAATTGAAAATTATTCTAAGTGTGGAGTTATGGAACTTTAAAAAATTCCTCCAAAATCAGCTGAACTACGAATTCCAATTTACTCACCAGTCATCAGTAGAGACCTCAGTGCTGCATCTTTCAGCCCACTACTGATCCAGAAAAGTAATTCTAATCGTAGTTACAGTAACTTGAATTTCCTTCCATAGGCTAACATTACAGGTTTCACTTGGAAATTCTTCTAAGTGTGGAGTTTTGGAACTTTAAAAAATTCCTCTAAAATCAGCCGAACTACGAATTCCGATGTACTCACCTGTCATCAGGAGAGACCTAACTGCTGCATCTTTCAGCCCACTAATGATCCTGAAAAGTAATTCTAATCGTAGCTACTAACACATTGACTGGTTTCAATTAAAAATTATTCTAAGTGTGGAGTTTTAGAACATCAAAAAATTCCTCTAAAAACAGCAGAACTACGAATTCAGATAAACTCACCTGTTATCAAGAGAGACTTCAGTGCTGCACCTTTCAGCCCACTACTGATCCTGACAAGTAAATCTAATCGTAGTTACAGTAACTTGAATTTCCTTCCATAGGTTAACATTGACTGGTTTCACTTGGAAATTCTTCTGTGTGTGGAGTTTTGGAACTTTAAAAAATTCCTCTAAAATCAGCCGAACTACGAATTCAGATTTACTCACCTGTCATCAGGAGAGACCACAGTGCTGCATCTTTCAGCCCACTACTGATCCAGAAAAGTAATTCTAATCGTAGTTACAGTAACTTGAATTTCCTTCCATAGGCTAACATTACAGGTTTCACTTGGAAATTCTTCTAAGTGTGGAGTTTTGGAACTTTAAAAAATTCCTCTAAAATCAGCCGAACTACGAATTCCGATTTACTCACCTGTCATCAGGAGAGACCTCATTGCTGCATCTTTCAGCCCACTACTGATCCTGAAAAGTAATTATAATCGTAGTTACAGTAACTTGAATTTACTTCCATAGGCTAACATTGACTGGTTTCAATTAAAAATTATTCAAAGTGTGGAGTTTTGGAACTTTAAAAAATTCCTCTAAAATCAGCCGAACTACGAATTCCGATTTACTCACCTGTCATCAGGAGAGACCTCAGTGCTGCATCTTTCAGCCCACTACTGATCCTGAAAAGTAATTTTAATCGTAGATACAGTAACTTGAATTTACTTTCATAGGCTAACATTGACTGGTTTCACTTGAAAATTCTTCTAAGTGTGGAGTTTTGGAACTTTAAAAAATTCCTCCAAAATCAGCCGAACTACGAATTCCAATTTACTCACCAGTCATCAGAAGAGACCTCAGTGCTGCATCTTTCAGCCCACTATTGATCCTGAAAAGTAATTCTAATCGTAGTTACAGTAACATGAATTTGCTTCCATAGGCTAACATTGACGGGTTTCACTTGGAAATTCTTCTAATTATGCAGTTTTGAAACTTTAAAAAATTCCTAAAAAGTCAGCAGAACTATGAATTCCGATTTACTTACCTGTCATCAGGAGAGACCTAACTGCTGCATCTTGCAGCCCACTAATGATCCTGAAAAGTAATTCTAATCGTAGTTACAGTAACTTGAATTTCCTTTCATAGGTTAACATTGACTGGTTTCACTTGGAAATTCTTTTAAGTGTGGAGTTTTGGAACTTTAAAAAATTCCTCTAAAATCAGCCGAACTACGAATTCAGATTTACTCACCTGTCATCAGGAGAGACCTCAGTGCTGCATCTTTCAGCCCACTACTGATCCTGAAAAGTAAATCTAATCCTAGTTACAGTAACTTGAATTTCCTTTCATAGGTTAACATTGACTGGCTTCACTTGGAAATTCTTTTAAGTGTGTTTTGGAACTTAAAAAAATTCCTCTAAAATCAGCCGAACTACGAATTCCGATGTACTCACCTGTCATCAGGAGAGACCTAACTGCTGCATCTTTCAGCCCACTAATGATCCTGAAAAGTAATTCTAATCGTAGTTACTAACACATTGACTGGTTTCAATTAAAAATTATTCTAAGTGTGGAGTTTTAGAACATCAAAAAATTCCTCTAAAATCAGCAGAACTACGAATTCAGATAAACTCACCTGTTATCAAGAGAGACCTCAGTGCTGCACCTTTCAGCCCACTACTGATCCTGACAAGTAAATCTAATCGTAGTTACAGTAACTTGAATTTCCTTCCATAGGTTAACATTGACTGGTTTCACTTGGAAATTCTTCTGTGTGTGGAGTTTTGAAACTTTAAAAAATTCCTCTAAAATCAGCCGAACTACGAATTCAGATTTACTCACCTGTCATCAGGAGAGACCACAGTGCTGCATCTTTCAGCCCACTACTGATCCAGAAAAGTAATTCTAATCGTAGTTACAGTAACTTGAATTTCCTTCCATAGGCTAACATTACAGGTTTCACTTGGAAATTCTTCTAAGTGTGGAGTTTTGGAACTTTAAAAAATTCCTCTAAAATCAGCCGAACTACGAATTCCGATTTACTCACCTGTCATCAGGAGAGACCTCATTGCTGCATCTTTCAGCCCACTACTGATCCTGAAAAGTAATTATAATCGTAGTTACAGTAACTTGAATTTACTTCCATAGGCTAACATTGACTGGTTTCAATTAAAAATTATTCAAAGTGTGGAGTTTTGGAACATTAAAAAATTCCTCTAAAATCAGCCGAACTACGAATTCCGATTTACTCACCTGTCATCAGGAGAGACCTCATTGCTGCATCTTTCAGCCCACTACTGATCCTGAAAAGTAATTATAATCGTAGTTACAGTAACTTGAATTTACTTCCATAGGCTAACATTGACTGGTTTCAATTAAAAATTATTCAAAGTGTGGAGTTTTGGAACATTAAAAAATTCCTCTAAAATCAGCCGAACTACGAATTCCAATTTACTCGCCAGTCATCAGAAGAGACCTCAGTGCTGCATCTTTCAGCCCACTATTGATCCTGAAAAGTAATTCTAATCGTAGTTACAGTAACATGAATTTGCTTCCATAGGCTAACATTGACGGGTTTCACTTGGAAATTCTTCTAATTATGCAGTTTTGAAACTTTAAAAAATTCCTAAAAAGTCAGCCGAACTATGAATTCCGATTTACTTACCTGTCATCAGGAGAGACCTAACTGCTGCATCTTGCAGCCCACTAATGATCCTGAAAAGTAATTCTAATCGTAGTTACAGTAACTTGAATTTCCTTTCATAGGTTAACATTGACTGGCTTCACTTGGAAATTCTTTTAAGTGTGTTTTGGAACTTTAAAAAATTCCTCTAAAATCAGCTGAACTATGAATTCCGATTTACTCACCTGTTATCAGGAGAGAACTCAGTGCTGCATTTTTCAGCCGAATACTGATCCTGAAAAGTAATTCTAACCATACTTACAGTAACATGAATTTGCTTCCATAGGCTAACATTGATGGGTTTCACTTGGAAATTCTTCCAAGTGTGGAGTTTTGGAACTTTAAAAAATTCCTCTAAAATCAGCCGAACTACGAATTCCGATTTACTCACCTGTCATCAGGAGAGACCTCAGTGCTGCATCTTTCAGCCCACTACTGATCCTGAAAAGTAATTTTAATCGTAGATACAGTAACTTGAATTTACTTTCATAGGCTAACATTGACTGGTTTCACTTGAAAATTCTTCTAAGTGTGGAGTTTTGGAACTTTAAAAAATTCCTCCAAAATCAGCCGAACTACGAATTCCAATTTACTCACCAGTCATCAGAAGAGACCTCAGTGCTGCATCTTTCAGCCCACTATTGATCCTGAAAAGTAATTCTAATCGTAGTTACAGTAACATGAATTTGCTTCCATAGGCTAACATTGACGGGTTTCACTTGGAAATTCTTCTAATTATGCAGTTTTGAAACTTTAAAAAATTCCTAAAAAGTCAGCCGAACTATGAATTCTGATTTACTTACCTGTCATCAGGAGAGACCTAACTGCTGCATCTTGCAGCCCACTAATGATCCTGAAAAGTAATTCTAATCGTAGTTACAGTAACTTGAATTTCCTTTCATAGGTTAACATTGACTGGCTTCACTTGGAAATTCTTTTAAGTGTGTTTTGGAACTTTAAAAAATTCCTCTAAAATCAGCCGAACTACGAATTCCGATGTACTCACCTGTTATCAGGAGTGATCTTAGTGCTGCATCTTTCAGCCCACTAATGATCCTAAAAAGTAAATCTAATCGTAGTTACAGTAACTTGAATTTCCTTCCATACGTTAACATTGACTGGTTTCAATTGAAAAATATTCTAAGTGTGGAGTTTTGGAACTTTACAAAAATCCTCAAAAATCAGCCGAACTACGAATTCAGATTTACTCACCTGTCATCAGGAGAGACCACAGTGCTGCATCTTTCAGCCCACTACTGATCCAGAAAAGTAATTCTATTCGTAGTTAGAGTAACTTGAATTTCCTTCCATAGGCTAACATTACAGGTTTCACTTGGAAATTCTTCTAAGTGTGGAGTTTTGGAACTTTAAAAAATTCCTCTAAAATCAGCCAAACTACGAATTCCGATTTACTCACCTGTCATCAGGAGAGACCTCAGTGCTGCATCTTTCAGCCCACTAATGATCCTGAAAGGTAATTCTAATCGTAGTTACAGTAACTTGAATTTCCTTCCAAAGGCTAACATTGACTGGTTTCAATTGAAAATTATTCTAAGTGTGGAGTTATGGAACTTTAAAAAATTCCTCTAAAATGAGCCGAACTACGAATTCCGATTTACTCACCTGTCATCAGGAGAGACCGCACTGCTGCATCTTTCAGCCCACTAATGATCCTGAAAAGGAATTCTAGTCGTAGTTACAGTAACTTGAATTTCCTTCCATAGGCTAACATTGACTGGTTTCAATTGAAAATTATTCTAAGTGTGGAGTTTTGGAACTTTAAAAAAATCCTCTAAAATCAGCCGAACTACGAATTCCGATTTACTCACCGGTTATCAGGAGAGAACTCAGTGCTGCATTTTTCAGCCCAATACTGATCATGAAAAGTAATTCTAACCATACTTACAGTAACTTGAATTTCCTTCCATAGGCTAACATTGACTGGTTTCACTTGGAAATTCTTCTAAGTGTGGAGTTTTGGAACTTTAAAAAATTCCTCTAAAATCAGCTGAACTATGAATTCCGATTTACTCACCTGTTATCAGGAGAGAACTCAGTGCTGCATTTTTCAGCCGAATACTGATCCTGAAAAGTAATTCTAACCATACTTACAGTAACATGAATTTGCTTCCATAGGCTAACATTGATGGGTTTCACTTGGAAATTCTTCCAAGTGTGGAGTTTTGGAACTTTAAAAAATTCCTCTAAAATCAGCCGAACTACGAATTCCGATTTACTCACCTGTCATCAGGAGAGACCTCAGTGCTGCATCTTTCAGCCCACTACTGATCCTGAAAAGTAATTTTAATCGTAGATACAGTAACTTGAATTTACTTTCATAGGCTAACATTGACTGGTTTCACTTGAAAATTCTTCTAAGTGTGGAGTTTTGGAACTTTAAAAAATTCCTCCAAAATCAGCCGAACTACGAATTCCAATTTACTCACCAGTCATCAGAAGAGACCTCAGTGCTGCATCTTTCAGCCCACTATTGATCCTGAAAAGTAATTCTAATCGTAGTTACAGTAACATGAATTTGCTTCCATAGGCTAACATTGACGGGTTTCACTTGGAAATTCTTCTAATTATGCAGTTTTGAAACTTTAAAAAATTCCTAAAAAGTCAGCCGAACTATGAATTCTGATTTACTTACCTGTCATCAGGAGAGACCTAACTGCTGCATCTTGCAGCCCACTAATGATCCTGAAAAGTAATTCTAATCGTAGTTACAGTAACTTGAATTTCCTTTCATAGGTTAACATTGACTGGCTTCACTTGGAAATTCTTTTAAGTGTGTTTTGGAACTTTAAAAAATTCCTCTAAAATCAGCCGAACTACGAATTCCGATGTACTCACCTGTTATCAGGAGTGATCTTAGTGCTGCATCTTTCAGCCCACTAATGATCCTAAAAAGTAAATCTAATCGTAGTTACAGTAACTTGAATTTCCTTCCATAGGTTAACATTGACTGGTTTCAATTGAAAAATATTCTAAGTGTGGAGTTTTGGAACTTTACAAAAATCCTCAAAAATCAGCCGAACTACGAATTCAGATTTACTCACCTGTCATCAGGAGAGACCACAGTGCTGCATCTTTCAGCCCACTACTGATCCAGAAAAGTAATTCTAATCGTAGTTACAGTAACTTGAATTTCCTTCCATAGGCTAACATTACAGGTTTCACTTGGAAATTCTTCTAAGTGTGGAGTTTTGGAACTTTAAAAAATTCCTCTAAAATCAGCCGAACTACGAATTCCAATTTACTCACCAGTCATCAGAAGAGACCTCAGTGCTGCATCTTTCAGCCCACTATTGATCCTGAAAAGTAATTCTAATCGTAGTTACAGTAACATGAATTTGCTTCCATAGGCTAACATTGACGGGTTTCACTTGGAAATTCTTCTAATTATGCAGTTTTGAAACTTTAAAAAATTCCTAAAAAGTCAGCCGAACTATGAATTCTGATTTACTTACCTGTCATCAGGAGAGACCTAACTGCTGCATCTTGCAGCCCACTAATGATCCTGAAAAGTAATTCTAATCGTAGTTACAGTAACTTGAATTTCCTTTCATAGGTTAACATTGACTGGCTTCACTTGGAAATTCTTTTAAGTGTGTTTTGGAACTTTAAAAAATTCCTCTAAAATCAGCCGAACTACGAATTCCGATGTACTCACCTGTTATCAGGAGTGATCTTAGTGCTGCATCTTTCAGCCCACTAATGATCCTAAAAAGTAAATCTAATCGTAGTTACAGTAACTTGAATTTCCTTCCATAGGTTAACATTGACTGGTTTCAATTGAAAAATATTCTAAGTGTGGAGTTTTGGAACTTTACAAAAATCCTCAAAAATCAGCCAAACTACGAATTCAGATTTACTCACCTGTCATCAGGAGAGACCACAGTGCTGCATCTTTCAGCCCACTACTGATCCAGAAAAGTAATTCTAATCGTAGTTACAGTAACTTGAATTTCCTTCCATAGGCTAACATTACAGGTTTCACTTGGAAATTCTTCTAAGTGTGGAGTTTTGGAACTTTAAAAAATTCCTCTAAAATCAGCCGAACTACGAATTCCGATTTACTCACCTGTCATCAGGAGAGACCTCAGTGCTGCATCTTTCAGCCCACTAATGATCCTGAAAGGTAATTCTAATCGTAGTTACAGTAACTTGAATTTCCTTCCAAAGGCTAACATTGACTGGTTTCAATTGAAAATTATTCTAAGTGTGGAGTTATGGAACTTTAAAAAATTCCTCCAAAATCAGCTGAACTACGAATTCCAATTTACTCACCAGTCATCAGTAGAGACCTCAGTGCTGCATCTTTCAGCCCACTACTGATCCAGAAAAGTAATTCTAATCGTAGTTACAGTAACTTGAATTTCCTTCCATAGGCTAACATTACAGGTTTCACTTGGAAATTCTTCTAAGTGTGGAGTTTTGGAACTTTAAAAAATTCCTCTAAAATCAGCCGAACTACGAATTCCGATGTACTCACCTGTCATCAGGAGAGACCTAACTGCTGCATCTTTCAGCCCACTAATGATCCTGAAAAGTAATTCTAATCGTAGCTACTAACACATTGACTGGTTTCAATTAAAAATTATTCTAAGTGTGGAGTTTTAGAACATCAAAAAATTCCTCTAAAAACAGCAGAACTACGAATTCAGATAAACTCACCTGTTATCAAGAGAGACTTCAGTGCTGCACCTTTCAGCCAACTACTGATCCTGACAAGTAAATCTAATCGTAGTTACAGTAACTTGAATTTCCTTCCATAGGTTAACATTGACTGGTTTCACTTGGAAATTCTTCTGTGTGTGGAGTTTTGGAACTTTAAAAAATTCCTCTAAAATCAGCCGAACTACGAATTCAGATTTACTCACCTGTCATCAGGAGAGACCACAGTGCTGCATCTTTCAGCCCACTACTGATCCAGAAAAGTAATTCTAATCGTAGTTACAGTAACTTGAATTTCCTTCCATAGGCTAACATTACAGGTTTCACTTGGAAATTCTTCTAAGTGTGGAGTTTTGGAACTTTAAAAAATTCCTCTAAAATCAGCCGAACTACGAATTCCGATTTACTCACCTGTCATCAGGAGAGACCTCATTGCTGCATCTTTCAGCCCACTACTGATCCTGAAAAGTAATTATAATCGTAGTTACAGTAACTTGAATTTACTTCCATAGGCTAACATTGACTGGTTTCAATTAAAAATTATTCAAAGTGTGGAGTTTTGGAACTTTAAAAAATTCCTCTAAAATCAGCCGAACTACGAATTCCGATTTACTCACCTGTCATCAGGAGAGACCTCAGTGCTGCATCTTTCAGCCCACTACTGATCCTGAAAAGTAATTTTAATCGTAGATACAGTAACTTGAATTTACTTTCATAGGCTAACATTGACTGGTTTCACTTGAAAATTCTTCTAAGTGTGGAGTTTTGGAACTTTAAAAAATTCCTCCAAAATCAGCCGAACTACGAATTCCAATTTACTCACCAGTCATCAGAAGAGACCTCAGTGCTGCATCTTTCAGCCCACTATTGATCCTGAAAAGTAATTCTAATCGTAGTTACAGTAACATGAATTTGCTTCCATAGGCTAACATTGACGGGTTTCACTTGGAAATTCTTCTAATTATGCAGTTTTGAAACTTGAAAAAATTCCTAAAAAGTCAGCAGAACTATGAATTCCGATTTACTTACCTGTCATCAGGAGAGACCTAACTGCTGCATCTTGCAGCCCACTAATGATCCTGAAAAGTAATTCTAATCGTAGTTACAGTAACTTGAATTTCCTTTCATAGGTTAACATTGACTGGTTTCACTTGGAAATTCTTTTAAGTGTGGAGTTTTGGAACTTTAAAAAATTCCTCTAAAATCAGCCGAACTACGAATTCAGATTTACTCACCTGTCATCAGGAGAGACCTCAGTGCTGCATCTTTCAGCCCACTACTGATCCTGAAAAGTAAATCTAATCCTAGTTACAGTAACTTGAATTTCCTTTCATAGGTTAACATTGACTGGCTTCACTTGGAAATTCTTTTAAGTGTGTTTTGGAACTTTAAAAAATTCCTCTAAAATCAGCCGAACTACGAATTCCGATGTACTCACCTGTCATCAGGAGAGACCTAACTGCTGCATCTTTCAGCCCACTAATGATCCTGAAAAGTAATTCTAATCGTAGTTACTAACACATTGACTGGTTTCAATTAAAAATTATTCTAAGTGTGGAGTTTTAGAACATCAAAAAATTCCTCTAAAATCAGCAGAACTACGAATTCAGATAAACTCACCTGTTATCAAGAGAGACCTCAGTGCTGCACCTTTCAGCCCACTACTGATCCTGACAAGTAAATCTAATCGTAGTTACAGTAACTTGAATTTCCTTCCATAGGTTAACATTGACTGGTTTCACTTGGAAATTCTTCTGTGTGTGGAGTTTTGAAACTTTAAAAAATTCCTCTAAAATCAGCCGAACTACGAATTCAGATTTACTCACCTGTCATCAGGAGAGACCACAGTGCTGCATCTTTCAGCCCACTACTGATCCAGAAAAGTAATTCTAATCGTAGTTACAGTAACTTGAATTTCCTTCCATAGGCTAACATTACAGGTTTCACTTGGAAATTCTTCTAAGTGTGGAGTTTTGGAACTTTAAAAAATTCCTCTAAAATCAGCCGAACTACGAATTCCGATTTACTCACCTGTCATCAGGAGAGACCTCATTGCTGCATCTTTCAGCCCACTACTGATCCTGAAAAGTAATTATAATCGTAGTTACAGTAACTTGAATTTACTTCCATAGGCTAACATTGACTGGTTTCAATTAAAAATTATTCAAAGTGTGGAGTTTTGGAACATTAAAAAATTCCTCTAAAATCAGCCGAACTACGAATTCCGATTTACTCACCTGTCATCAGGAGAGACCTCAGTGCTGCATCTTTCAGCCCACTACTGATCCTGAAAAGTAATTTTAATCGTAGATACAGTAACTTGAATTTACTTTCATAGGCTAACATTGACTGGTTTCACTTGAAAATTCTTCTAAGTGTGGAGTTTTGGAACTTTAAAAAATTCCTCCAAAATCAGCCGAACTACGAATTCCAATTTACTCGCCAGTCATCAGAAGAGACCTCAGTGCTGCATCTTTCAGCCCACTATTGATCCTGAAAAGTAATTCTAATCGTAGTTACAGTAACATGAATTTGCTTCCATAGGCTAACATTGACGGGTTTCACTTGGAAATTCTTCTAATTATGCAGTTTTGAAACTTTAAAAAATTCCTAAAAAGTCAGCCGAACTATGAATTCCGATTTACTTACCTGTCATCAGGAGAGACCTAACTGCTGCATCTTGCAGCCCACTAATGATCCTGAAAAGTAATTCTAATCGTAGTTACAGTAACTTGAATTTCCTTTCATAGGTTAACATTGACTGGCTTCACTTGGAAATTCTTTTAAGTGTGTTTTGGAACTTTAAAAAATTCCTCTAAAATCAGCCGAACTACGAATTCCGATGTACTCACCTGTTATCAGGAGTGATCTTAGTGCTGCATCTTTCAGCCCACTAATGATCCTAAAAAGTAAATCTAATCGTAGTTACAGTAACTTGAATTTCCTTCCATAGGTTAACATTGACTGGTTTCAATTGAAAAATATTCTAAGTGTGGAGTTTTGGAACTTTACAAAAATCCTCAAAAATCAGCCAAACTACGAATTCAGATTTACTCACCTGTCATCAGGAGAGACCACAGTGCTGCATCTTTCAGCTCACTACTGATCCAGAAAAGTAATTCTAATCGTAGTTACAGTAACTTGAATTTCCTTCCATAGGCTAACATTACAGGTTTCACTTGGAAATTCTTCTAAGTGTGGAGTTTTGGAACTTTAAAAAATTCCTCTAAAATCAGCCGAACTACGAATTCCGATTTACTCACCTGTCATCAGGAGAGACCTCAGTGCTGCATCTTTCAGCCCACTAATGATCCTGAAAGGTAATTCTAATCGTAGTTACAGTAACTTGAATTTCCTTCCAAAGGCTAACATTGACTGGTTTCACTTGAAAATTCTTCTAAGTGTGGAGTTTTGGAACTTTAAAAAATTCCTCCAAAATCAGCCGAACTACGAATTCCAATTTACTCGCCAGTCATCAGAAGAGACCTCAGTGCTGCATCTTTCAGCCCACTATTGATCCTGAAAAGTAATTCTAATCGTAGTTACAGTAACATGAATTTGCTTCCATAGGCTAACATTGACGGGTTTCACTTGGAAATTCTTCTAATTATGCAGTTTTGAAACTTTAAAAAATTCCTAAAAAGTCAGCCGAACTATGAATTCCGATTTACTTACCTGTCATCAGGAGAGACCTAACTGCTGCATCTTGCAGCCCACTAATGATCCTGAAAAGTAATTCTAATCGTAGTTACAGTAACTTGAATTTCCTTTCATAGGTTAACATTGACTGGCTTCACTTGGAAATTCTTTTAAGTGTGTTTTGGAACTTTAAAAAATTCCTCTAAAATCAGCCGAACTACGAATTCCGATGTACTCACCTGTTATCAGGAGTGATCTTAGTGCTGCATCTTTCAGCCCACTAATGATCCTAAAAAGTAAATCTAATCGTAGTTACAGTAACTTGAATTTCCTTCCATAGGTTAACATTGACTGGTTTCAATTGAAAAATATTCTAAGTGTGGAGTTTTGGAACTTTACAAAAATTCCTCTAAAATCAGCCGAACTACGAATTCCGATTTACTCACCTGTCATCAGGAGAGACCTCAGTGCTGCATCTTTCAGCCCACTAATGATCCTGAAAGGTAATTCTAATCGTAGTTACAGTAACTTGAATTTCCTTCCAAAGGCTAACATTGACTGGTTTCACTTGAAAATTCTTCTAAGTGTGGAGTTTTGGAACTTTAAAAAATTCCTCCAAAATCAGCCGAACTACGAATTCCAATTTACTCACCAGTCATCAGAAGAGACCTCAGTGCTGCATCTTTCAGCCCACTATTGATCCTGAAAAGTAATTCTAATCGTAGTTACAGTAACATGAATTTGCTTCCATAGGCTAACATTGACGGGTTTCACTTGGAAATTCTTCTAATTATGCAGTTTTGAAACTTTAAAAAATTCCTAAAAAGTCAGCCGAACTATGAATTCTGATTTACTTACCTGTCATCAGGAGAGACCTAACTGCTGCATCTTGCAGCCCACTAATGATCCTGAAAAGTAATTCTAATCGTAGTTACAGTAACTTGAATTTCCTTTCATAGGTTAACATTGACTGGCTTCACTTGGAAATTCTTTTAAGTGTGTTTTGGAACTTTAAAAAATTCCTCTAAAATCAGCCGAACTACGAATTCCGATGTACTCACCTGTTATCAGGAGTGATCTTAGTGCTGCATCTTTCAGCCCACTAATGATCCTAAAAAGTAAATCTAATCGTAGTTACAGTAACTTGAATTTCCTTCCATAGGTTAACATTGACTGGTTTCAATTGAAAAATATTCTAAGTGTGGAGTTTTGGAACTTTACAAAAATCCTCAAAAATCAGCCGAACTACGAATTCAGATTTACTCACCTGTCATCAGGAGAGACCACAGTGCTGCATCTTTCAGCCCACTACTGATCCAGAAAAGTAATTCTAATCGTAGTTACAGTAACTTGAATTTCCTTCTATAGGCTAACATTACAGGTTTCACTTGGAAATTCTTCTAAGTGTGGAGTTTTGGAACTTTAAAAAATTCCTCTAAAATCAGCCGAACTACGAATTCCGATTTACTCACCTGTCATCAGGAGAGACCTCAGTGCTGCATCTTTCAGCCCACTAATGATCCTGAAAGGTAATTCTAATCGTAGTTACAGTAACTTGAATTTCCTTCCAAAGGCTAACATTGACTGGTTTCAATTGAAAATTATTCTAAGTGTGGAGTTATGGAACTTTAAAAAATTCCTCTAAAATGAGCCGAACTACGAATTCCGATTTACTCACCTGTCATCAGGAGAGACCGCACTGCTGCATCTTTCAGCCCACTAATGATCCTGAAAAGGAATTCTAGTCATAGTTACAGTAACTTGAATTTCCTTCCATAGGCTAACATTGACTGGTTTCAATTGAAAATTATTCTAAGTGTGGAGTTTTGGAACTTTAAAAAAATCCTCTAAAATCAGCCGAACTACGAATTTCGATTTACTCACCGGTTATCAGGAGAGAACTCAGTGCTGCATTTTTCAGCCCAATACTGATCATGAAAAGTAATTCTAACCATACTTACAGTAACTTGAATTTCCTTCCATAGGCTAACATTGACTGGTTTCACTTGGAAATTCTTCTAAGTGTGGAGTTTTGGAACTTTAAAAAATTCCTCTAAAATCAGCTGAACTATGAATTCCGATTTACTCACCTGTTATCAGGAGAGAACTCAGTGCTGCATTTTTCAGCCGAATACTGATCCTGAAAAGTAATTCTAACCATACTTACAGTAACATGAATTTGCTTCCATAGGCTAACATTGATGGGTTTCACTTGGAAATTCTTCTAAGTGTGGAGTTTTGGAACTTTTAAAAATTCCTCTAAAATCAGCCGAACTACGAATTCCGATGTACTCATCTGTTATCAGGAGAGACCTCAGTGCTGCATCTTTCAGCCCACTACTGATCCTGAAAAGTAATTTTAATCGTAGATACAGTAACTTGAATTTACTTTCATAGGCTAACATTGACGGGTTTCACTTGGAAATTCTTCTAATTATGCAGTTTTGAAACTTTAAAAAATTCCTAAAAAGTCAGCCGAACTATGAATTCCGATTTACTTACCTGTCATCAGGAGAGACCTAACTGCTGCATCTTTCAGCCCACTAATGATCCTGAAAAGTAATTCTAATCGTAGTTACAGTAACTTGAATTTCCTTTCATAGGTTAACATTGACTAATTTCACTTGGAAATTCTTTTAAGTGTGGAGTTTTGGAACTTTAAAAAATTCCTCTAAAATCAGCCGAACTACGAATTCAGATTTACTCACCTGTCATCAGGAGAGACCTCAGTGCTGCATCTTTCAGCCCACTAATGATCCTGAAAGGTAATTCTAATCGTAGTTATAGTAACTTGAATTTCCTTCCAAAGGCTAACATTGACTGGTTTCAATTGAAAATTATTCTAAGTGTGGAGTTATGGAACTTTAAAAAATTCCTCCAAAATCAGCTGAACTACGAATTCCAATTTACTCACCAGTCATCAGTAGAGACCTCAGTGCTGCATCTTTCAGCCCACTACTGATCCAGAAAAGTAATTCTAATCGTAGTTACAGTAACTTGAATTTCCTTCCATAGGCTAACATTACAGGTTTCACTTGGAAATTCTTCTAAGTGTGGAGTTTTGGAACTTTAAAAAATTCCTCTAAAATCAGCCGAACTACGAATTCCGATGTACTCACCTGTCATCAGGAGAGACCTAACTGCTGCATCTTTCAGCCCACTAATGATCCTGAAAAGTAATTCTAATCATAGCTACTAACACATTGACTGGTTTCAATTAAAAATTATTCTAAGTGTGGAGTTTTAGAACATCAAAAAATTCCTCTAAAAACAGCAGAACTACGAATTCAGATAAACTCACCTGTTATCAAGAGAGACTTCAGTGCTGCACCTTTCAGCCCACTACTGATCCTGACAAGTAAATCTAATCGTAGTTACAGTAACTTGAATTTCCTTCCATAGGTTAACATTGACTGGTTTCACTTGGAAATTCTTCTGTGTGTGGAGTTTTGGAACTTTAAAAAATTCCTCTAAAATCAGCCGAACTACGAATTCAGATTTACTCACCTGTCATCAGGAGAGACCACAGTGCTGCATCTTTCAGCCCACTACTGATCCAGAAAAGTAATTCTAATCGTAGTTACAGTAACTTGAATTTCCTTCCATAGGCTAACATTACAGGTTTCACTTGGAAATTCTTCTAAGTGTGGAGTTTTGGAACTTTAAAAAATTCCTCTAAAATCAGCCGAACTACGAATTCCGATTTACTCACCTGTCATCAGGAGAGACCTCATTGCTGCATCTTTCAGCCCACTACTGATCCTGAAAAGTAATTATAATCGTAGTTACAGTAACTTGAATTTACTTCCATAGGCTAACATTGACTGGTTTCAATTAAAAATTATTCAAAGTGTGGAGTTTTGGAACTTTAAAAAATTCCTCTAAAATCAGCCGAACTACGAATTCCGATTTACTCACCTGTCATCAGGAGAGACCTCAGTGCTGCATCTTTCAGCCCACTACTGATCCTGAAAAGTAATTTTAATCGTAGATACAGTAACTTGAATTTACTTTCATAGGCTAACATTGACTGGTTTCACTTGAAAATTCTTCTAAGTGTGGAGTTTTGGAACTTTAAAAAATTCCTCCAAAATCAGCCGAACTACGAATTCCAATTTACTCACCAGTCATCAGAAGAGACCTCAGTGCTGCATCTTTCAGCCCACTATTGATCCTGAAAAGTAATTCTAATCGTAGTTACAGTAACATGAATTTGCTTCCATAGGCTAACATTGACGGGTTTCACTTGGAAATTCTTCTAATTATGCAGTTTTGAAACTTTAAAAAATTCCTAAAAAGTCAGCAGAACTATGAATTCCGATTTACTTACCTGTCATCAGGAGAGACCTAACTGCTGCATCTTGCAGCCCACTAATGATCCTGAAAAGTAATTCTAATCGTAGTTACAGTAACTTGAATTTCCTTTCATAGGTTAACATTGACTGGTTTCACTTGGAAATTCTTTTAAGTGTGGAGTTTTGGAACTTTAAAAAATTCCTCTAAAATCAGCCGAACTACGAATTCAGATTTACTCACCTGTCATCAGGAGAGACCTCAGTGCTGCATCTTTCAGCCCACTACTGATCCTGAAAAGTAAATCTAATCCTAGTTACAGTAACTTGAATTTCCTTTCATAGGTTAACATTGACTGGCTTCACTTGGAAATTCTTTTAAGTGTGTTTTGGAACTTAAAAAAATTCCTCTAAAATCAGCCGAACTACGAATTCCGATGTACTCACCTGTCATCAGGAGAGACCTAACTGCTGCATCTTTCAGCCCACTAATGATCCTGAAAAGTAATTCTAATCGTAGTTACTAACACATTGACTGGTTTCAATTAAAAATTATTCTAAGTGTGGAGTTTTAGAACATCAAAAAATTCCTCTAAAATCAGCAGAACTACGAATTCAGATAAACTCACCTGTTATCAAGAGAGACCTCAGTGCTGCACCTTTCAGCCCACTACTGATCCTGACAAGTAAATCTAATCGTAGTTACAGTAACTTGAATTTCCTTCCATAGGTTAACATTGACTGGTTTCACTTGGAAATTCTTCTGTGTGTGGAGTTTTGAAACTTTAAAAAATTCCTCTAAAATCAGCCGAACTACGAATTCAGATTTACTCACCTGTCATCAGGAGAGACCACAGTGCTGCATCTTTCAGCCCACTACTGATCCAGAAAAGTAATTCTAATCGTAGTTACAGTAACTTGAATTTCCTTCCATAGGCTAACATTACAGGTTTCACTTGGAAATTCTTCTAAGTGTGGAGTTTTGGAACTTTAAAAAATTCCTCTAAAATCAGCCGAACTACGAATTCCGATTTACTCACCTGTCATCAGGAGAGACCTCATTGCTGCATCTTTCAGCCCACTACTGATCCTGAAAAGTAATTATAATCGTAGTTACAGTAACTTGAATTTACTTCCATAGGCTAACATTGACTGGTTTCAATTAAAAATTATTCAAAGTGTGGAGTTTTGGAACATTAAAAAATTCCTCTAAAATCAGCCGAACTACGAATTCCGATTTACTCACCTGTCATCAGGAGAGACCTCATTGCTGCATCTTTCAGCCCACTACTGATCCTGAAAAGTAATTATAATCGTAGTTACAGTAACTTGAATTTACTTCCATAGGCTAACATTGACTGGTTTCAATTAAAAATTATTCAAAGTGTGGAGTTTTGGAACATTAAAAAATTCCTCTAAAATCAGCCGAACTACGAATTCCAATTTACTCGCCAGTCATCAGAAGAGACCTCAGTGCTGCATCTTTCAGCCCACTATTGATCCTGAAAAGTAATTCTAATCGTAGTTACAGTAACATGAATTTGCTTCCATAGGCTAACATTGACGGGTTTCACTTGGAAATTCTTCTAATTATGCAGTTTTGAAACTTTAAAAAATTCCTAAAAAGTCAGCCGAACTATGAATTCCGATTTACTTACCTGTCATCAGGAGAGACCTAACTGCTGCATCTTGCAGCCCACTAATGATCCTGAAAAGTAATTCTAATCGTAGTTACAGTAACTTGAATTTCCTTTCATAGGTTAACATTGACTGGCTTCACTTGGAAATTCTTTTAAGTGTGTTTTGGAACTTTAAAAAATTCCTCTAAAATCAGCTGAACTATGAATTCCGATTTACTCACCTGTTATCAGGAGAGAACTCAGTGCTGCATTTTTCAGCCGAATACTGATCCTGAAAAGTAATTCTAACCATACTTACAGTAACATGAATTTGCTTCCATAGGCTAACATTGATGGGTTTCACTTGGAAATTCTTCCAAGTGTGGAGTTTTGGAACTTTAAAAAATTCCTCTAAAATCAGCCGAACTACGAATTCCGATTTACTCACCTGTCATCAGGAGAGACCTCAGTGCTGCATCTTTCAGCCCACTACTGATCCTGAAAAGTAATTTTAATCGTAGATACAGTAACTTGAATTTACTTTCATAGGCTAACATTGACTGGTTTCACTTGAAAATTCTTCTAAGTGTGGAGTTTTGGAACTTTAAAAAATTCCTCCAAAATCAGCCGAACTACGAATTCCAATTTACTCACCAGTCATCAGAAGAGACCTCAGTGCTGCATCTTTCAGCCCACTATTGATCCTGAAAAGTAATTCTAATCGTAGTTACAGTAACATGAATTTGCTTCCATAGGCTAACATTGACGGGTTTCACTTGGAAATTCTTCTAATTATGCAGTTTTGAAACTTTAAAAAATTCCTAAAAAGTCAGCCGAACTATGAATTCTGATTTACTTACCTGTCATCAGGAGAGACCTAACTGCTGCATCTTGCAGCCCACTAATGATCCTGAAAAGTAATTCTAATCGTAGTTACAGTAACTTGAATTTCCTTTCATAGGTTAACATTGACTGGCTTCACTTGGAAATTCTTTTAAGTGTGTTTTGGAACTTTAAAAAATTCCTCTAAAATCAGCCGAACTACGAATTCCGATGTACTCACCTGTTATCAGGAGTGATCTTAGTGCTGCATCTTTCAGCCCACTAATGATCCTAAAAAGTAAATCTAATCGTAGTTACAGTAACTTGAATTTCCTTCCATACGTTAACATTGACTGGTTTCAATTGAAAAATATTCTAAGTGTGGAGTTTTGGAACTTTACAAAAATCCTCAAAAATCAGCCGAACTACGAATTCAGATTTACTCACCTGTCATCAGGAGAGACCACAGTGCTGCATCTTTCAGCCCACTACTGATCCAGAAAAGTAATTCTATTCGTAGTTAGAGTAACTTGAATTTCCTTCCATAGGCTAACATTACAGGTTTCACTTGGAAATTCTTCTAAGTGTGGAGTTTTGGAACTTTAAAAAATTCCTCTAAAATCAGCCAAACTACGAATTCCGATTTACTCACCTGTCATCAGGAGAGACCTCAGTGCTGCATCTTTCAGCCCACTAATGATCCTGAAAGGTAATTCTAATCGTAGTTACAGTAACTTGAATTTCCTTCCAAAGGCTAACATTGACTGGTTTCAATTGAAAATTATTCTAAGTGTGGAGTTATGGAACTTTAAAAAATTCCTCTAAAATGAGCCGAACTACGAATTCCGATTTACTCACCTGTCATCAGGAGAGACCGCACTGCTGCATCTTTCAGCCCACTAATGATCCTGAAAAGGAATTCTAGTCGTAGTTACAGTAACTTGAATTTCCTTCCATAGGCTAACATTGACTGGTTTCAATTGAAAATTATTCTAAGTGTGGAGTTTTGGAACTTTAAAAAAATCCTCTAAAATCAGCCGAACTACGAATTCCGATTTACTCACCGGTTATCAGGAGAGAACTCAGTGCTGCATTTTTCAGCCCAATACTGATCATGAAAAGTAATTCTAACCATACTTACAGTAACTTGAATTTCCTTCCATAGGCTAACATTGACTGGTTTCACTTGGAAATTCTTCTAAGTGTGGAGTTTTGGAACTTTAAAAAATTCCTCTAAAATCAGCTGAACTATGAATTCCGATTTACTCACCTGTTATCAGGAGAGAACTCAGTGCTGCATTTTTCAGCCGAATACTGATCCTGAAAAGTAATTCTAACCATACTTACAGTAACATGAATTTGCTTCCATAGGCTAACATTGATGGGTTTCACTTGGAAATTCTTCCAAGTGTGGAGTTTTGGAACTTTAAAAAATTCCTCTAAAATCAGCCGAACTACGAATTCCGATTTACTCACCTGTCATCAGGAGAGACCTCAGTGCTGCATCTTTCAGCCCACTACTGATCCTGAAAAGTAAATTTAATCGTAGATACAGTAACTTGAATTTACTTTCATAGGCTAACATTGACGGGTTTCACTTGGAAATTCTTCTAATTATGCAGTTTTGAAACTTTAAAAAATTCCTAAAAAGTCAGCCGAACTATGAATTCCGATTTACTTACCTGTCATCAGGAGAGACCTAACTGCTGCCTCTTTCAGCCCACTAATGATCCTGAAAAGTAATTCTAATCGTAGTTACAGTAACTTGAATTTCCTTTCATAGGTTAACATTGACTAGTTTCACTTGGAAATTCTTTTAAGTGTGGAGTTTTGGAACTTTAAAAAATTCCTCTAAAATCAGCCGAACTACGAATTCAGATTTACTCACCTGTCATCAGGAGAGACCTCAGTGCTGCATCTTTCAGCCCACTAATGATCCTGAAAGGTAATTCTAATCGTAGTTACAGTAACTTGAATTTCCTTCCAAAGGCTAACATTGACTGGTTTCAATTGAAAATTATTCTAAGTGTGGAGTTATGGAACTTTAAAAAATTCCTCCAAAATCAGCTGAACTACGAATTCCAATTTACTCACCAGTCATCAGTAGAGACCTCAGTGCTGCATCTTTCAGCCCACTACTGATCCAGAAAAGTAATTCTAATCGTAGTTACAGTAACTTGAATTTCCTTCCATAGGCTAACATTACAGGTTTCACTTGGAAATTCTTCTAAGTGTGGAGTTTTGGAACTTTAAAAAATTCCTCTAAAATCAGCCGAACTACGAATTCCGATGTACTCACCTGTCATCAGGAGAGACCTAACTGCTGCATCTTTCAGCCCACTAATGATCCTGAAAAGTAATTCTAATCGTAGCTACTAACACATTGACTGGTTTCAATTAAAAATTATTCTAAGTGTGGAGTTTTAGAACATCATAAAATTCCTCTAAAAACAGCAGAACTACGAATTCAGATAAACTCACCTGTTATCAAGAGAGACTTCAGTGCTGCACCTTTCAGCCCACTACTGATCCTGACAAGTAAATCTAATCGTAGTTACAGTAACTTGAATTTCCTTCCATAGGTTAACATTGACTGGTTTCACTTGGAAATTCTTCTGTGTGTGGAGTTTTGGAACTTTAAAAAATTCCTCTAAAATCAGCCGAACTACAAATTCAGATTTACTCACCTGTCATCAGGAGAGACCACAGTGCTGCATCTTTCAGCCCACTACTGATCCAGAAAAGTAATTCTAATCGTAGTTACAGTAACTTGAATTTCCTTCCATAGGCTAACATTACAGGTTTCACTTGGAAATTCTTCTAAGTGTGGAGTTTTGGAACTTTAAAAAATTCCTCTAAAATCAGCCGAACTACGAATTCCGATTTACTCACCTGTCATCAGGAGAGACCTCATTGCTGCATCTTTCAGCCCACTACTGATCCTGAAAAGTAATTATAATCGTAGTTACAGTAACTTGAATTTACTTCCATAGGCTAACATTGACTGGTTTCAATTAAAAATTATTCAAAGTGTGGAGTTTTGGAACTTTAAAAAATTCCTCTAAAATCAGCCGAACTACGAATTCCGATTTACTCACCTGTCATCAGGAGAGACCTCAGTGCTGCATCTTTCAGCCCACTACTGATCCTGAAAAGTAATTTTAATCGTAGATACAGTAACTTGAATTTACTTTCATAGGCTAACATTGACTGGTTTCACTTGAAAATTCTTCTAAGTGTGGAGTTTTGGAACTTTAAAAAATTCCTCCAAAATCAGCCGAACTACGAATTCCAATTTACTCACCAGTCATCAGAAGAGACCTCAGTGCTGCATCTTTCAGCCCACTATTGATCCTGAAAAGTAATTCTAATCGTAGTTACAGTAACATGAATTTGCTTCCATAGGCTAACATTGACGGGTTTCACTTGGAAATTCTTCTAATTATGCAGTTTTGAAACTTTAAAAAATTCCTAAAAAGTCAGCAGAACTATGAATTCCGATTTACTTACCTGTCATCAGGAGAGACCTAACTGCTGCATCTTGCAGCCCACTAATGATCCTGAAAAGTAATTCTAATCGTAGTTACAGTAACTTGAATTTCCTTTCATAGGTTAACATTGACTGGTTTCACTTGGAAATTCTTTTAAGTGTGGAGTTTTGGAACTTTAAAAAATTCCTCTAAAATCAGCCGAACTACGAATTCAGATTTACTCACCTGTCATCAGGAGAGACCTCAGTGCTGCATCTTTCAGCCCACTACTGATCCTGAAAAGTAAATCTAATCCTAGTTACAGTAACTTGAATTTCCTTTCATAGGTTAACATTGACTGGCTTCACTTGGAAATTCTTTTAAGTGTGTTTTGGAACTTAAAAAAATTCCTCTAAAATCAGCCGAACTACGAATTCCGATGTACTCACCTGTCATCAGGAGAGACCTAACTGCTGCATCTTTCAGCCCACTAATGATCCTGAAAAGTAATTCTAATCGTAGTTACTAACACATTGACTGGTTTCAATTAAAAATTATTCTAAGTGTGGAGTTTTAGAACATCAAAAAATTCCTCTAAAATCAGCAGAACTACGAATTCAGATAAACTCACCTGTTATCAAGAGAGACCTCAGTGCTGCACCTTTCAGCCCACTACTGATCCTGACAAGTAAATCTAATCGTAGTTACAGTAACTTGAATTTCCTTCCATAGGTTAACATTGACTGGTTTCACTTGGAAATTCTTCTGTGTGTGGAGTTTTGAAACTTTAAAAAATTCCTCTAAAATCAGCCGAACTACGAAATCAGATGTACTCACCTGTCATCAGGAGAGACCACAGTGCTGCATCTTTCAGCCCACTACTGATCCAGAAAAGTAATTCTAATCGTAGTTACAGTAACTTGAATTTCCTTCCATAGGCTAACATTACAGGTTTCACTTGGAAATTCTTCTAAGTGTGGAGTTTTGGAACTTTAAAAAATTCCTCTAAAATCAGCCGAACTACGAATTCCGATGTACTCACCTGTCATCAGGAGAGACCTAACTGCTGCATCTTTCAGCCCACTAATGATCCTGAAAAGTAATTCTAATCGTAGCTACTAACACATTGACTGGTTTCAATTAAAAATTATTCTAAGTGTGGAGTTTTAGAACATCAAAAAATTCCTCTAAAAACAGCAGAACTACGAATTCAGATAAACTCACCTGTTATCAAGAGAGACTTCAGTGCTGCACCTTTCAGCCCACTACTGATCCTGACAAGTAAATCTAATCGTAGTTACAGTAACTTGAATTTCCTTCCATAGGTTAACATTGACTGGTTTCACTTGGAAATTCTTCTGTGTGTGGAGTTTTGGAACTTTAAAAAATTCCTCTAAAATCAGCCGAACTACAAATTCAGATTTACTCACCTGTCATCAGGAGAGACCACAGTGCTGCATCTTTCAGCCCACTACTGATCCAGAAAAGTAATTCTAATCGTAGTTACAGTAACTTGAATTTCCTTCCATAGGCTAACATTACAGGTTTCACTTGAAAATTCTTCTAAGTGTGGAGTTTTGGAACTTTAAAAAATTCCTCTAAAATCAGCCGAACTACGAATTCCGATTTACTCACCTGTCATCAGGAGAGACCTCATTGCTGCATCTTTCAGCCCACTACTGATCCTGAAAAGTAATTATAATCGTAGTTACAGTAACTTGAATTTACTTCCATAGGCTAACATTGACTGGTTTCAATTAAAAATTATTCAAAGTGTGGAGTTTTGGAACATTAAAAAATTCCTCTAAAATCAGCCGAACTACGAATTCCGATTTACTCACCTGTCATCAGGAGAGACCTCAGTGCTGCATCTTTCAGCCCACTACTGATCCTGAAAAGTAATTTTAATCGTAGATACAGTAACTTGAATTTACTTTCATAGGCTAACATTGACTGGTTTCACTTGAAAATTCTTCTAAGTGTGGAGTTTTGGAACTTTAAAAAATTCCTCCAAAATCAGCCGAACTACGAATTCCAATTTACTCACCAGTCATCAGAAGAGACCTCAGTGCTGCATCTTTCAGCCCACTATTGATCCTGAAAAGTAATTCTAATCGTAGTTACAGTAACATGAATTTGCTTCCATAGGCTAACATTGACGGGTTTCACTTGGAAATTCTTCTAATTATGCAGTTTTGAAACTTTAAAAAATTCCTAAAAAGTCAGCCGAACTATGAATTCTGATTTACTTACCTGTCATCAGGAGAGACCTAACTGCTGCATCTTGCAGCCCACTAATGATCCTGAAAAGTAATTCTAATCGTAGTTACAGTAACTTGAATTTCCTTTCATAGGTTAACATTGACTGGCTTCACTTGGAAATTCTTTTAAGTGTGTTTTGGAACTTTAAAAAATTCCTCTAAAATCAGCCGAACTACGAATTCCGATGTACTCACCTGTTATCAGGAGTGATCTTAGTGCTGCATCTTTCAGCCCACTAATGATCCTAAAAAGTAAATCTAATCGTAGTTACAGTAACTTGAATTTCCTTCCATAGGTTAACATTGACTGGTTTCAATTGAAAAATATTCTAAGTGTGGAGTTTTGGAACTTTACAAAAATCCTCAAAAATCAGCCGAACTACGAATTCAGATTTACTCACCTGTCATCAGGAGAGACCACAGTGCTGCATCTTTCAGCCCACTACTGATCCAGAAAAGTAATTCTAATCGTAGTTACAGTAACTTGAATTTCCTTCCATAGGCTAACATTACAGGTTTCACTTGGAAATTCTTCTAAGTGTGGAGTTTTGGAACTTTAAAAAATTCCTCTAAAATCAGCCGAACTACGAATTCCAATTTACTCACCAGTCATCAGAAGAGACCTCAGTGCTGCATCTTTCAGCCCACTATTGATCCTGAAAAGTAATTCTAATCGTAGTTACAGTAACATGAATTTGCTTCCATAGGCTAACATTGACGGGTTTCACTTGGAAATTCTTCTAATTATGCAGTTTTGAAACTTAAAAAAATTCCTAAAAAGTCAGCCAAACTATGAATTCTGATTTACTTACCTGTCATCAGGAGAGACCTAACTGCTGCATCTTGCAGCCCACTAATGATCCTGAAAAGTAATTCTAATCGTAGTTACAGTAACTTGAATTTCCTTTCATAGGTTAACATTGACTGGCTTCACTTGGAAATTCTTTTAAGTGTGTTTTGGAACTTTAAAAAATTCCTCTAAAATCAGCCGAACTACGAATTCCGATGTACTCACCTGTTATCAGGAGTGATCTTAGTGCTGCATCTTTCAGCCCACTAATGATCCTAAAAAGTAAATCTAATCGTAGTTACAGTAACTTGAATTTCCTTCCATAGGTTAACATTGACTGGTTTCAATTGAAAAATATTCTAAGTGTGGAGTTTTGGAACTTTACAAAAATCCTCAAAAATCAGCCGAACTACGAATTCAGATTTACTCACCTGTCATCAGGAGAGACCACAGTGCTGCATCTTTCAGCCCACTACTGATCCAGAAAAGTAATTCTAATCGTAGTTACAGTAACTTGAATTTCCTTCCATAGGCTAACATTACAGGTTTCACTTGGAAATTCTTCTAAGTGTGGAGTTTTGGAACTTTAAAAAATTCCTCTAAAATCAGCCGAACTACGAATTCCGATTTACTCACCTGTCATCAGGAGAGACCTCAGTGCTGCATCTTTCAGCCCACTAATGATCCTGAAAGGTAATTCTAATCGTAGTTACAGTAACTTGAATTTCCTTCCAAAGGCTAACATTGACTGGTTTCAATTGAAAATTATTCTAAGTGTGGAGTTATGGAACTTTAAAAAATTCCTCTAAAATGAGCCGAACTACGAATTCCGATTTACTCACCTGTCATCAGGAGAGACCGCACTGCTGCATCTTTCAGCCCACTAATGATCCTGAAAAGGAATTCTAGTCATAGTTACAGTAACTTGAATTTCCTTCCATAGGCTAACATTGACTGGTTTCAATTGAAAATTATTCTAAGTGTGGAGTTTTGGAACTTTAAAAAAATCCTCTAAAATCAGCCGAACTACGAATTCCGATTTACTCACCGGTTATCAGGAGAGAACTCAGTGCTGCATTTTTCAGCCCAATACTGATCATGAAAAGTAATTCTAACCATACTTACAGTAACTTGAATTTCCTTCCATAGGCTAACATTGACTGGTTTCACTTGGAAATTCTTCTAAGTGTGGAGTTTTGGAACTTTAAAAAATTCCTCTAAAATCAGCTGAACTATGAATTCCGATTTACTCACCTGTTATCAGGAGAGAACTCAGTGCTGCATTTTTCAGCCGAATACTGATCCTGAAAAGTAATTCTAACCATACTTACAGTAACATGAATTTGCTTCCATAGGCTAACATTGATGGGTTTCACTTGGAAATTCTTCTAAGTGTGGAGTTTTGGAACTTTTAAAAATTCCTCTAAAATCAGCCGAACTACGAATTCCGATGTACTCATCTGTTATCAGGAGAGACCTCAGTGCTGCATCTTTCAGCCCACTACTGATCCTGAAAAGTAATTTTAATCGTAGATACAGTAACTTGAATTTACTTTCATAGGCTAACATTGACGGGTTTCACTTGGAAATTCTTCTAATTATGCAGTTTTGAAACTTTAAAAAATTCCTAAAAAGTCAGCCGAACTATGAATTCCGATTTACTTACCTGTCATCAGGAGAGACCTAACTGCTGCATCTTTCAGCCCACTAATGATCCTGAAAAGTAATTCTAATCGTAGTTACAGTAACTTGAATTTCCTTTCATAGGTTAACATTGACTAGTTTCACTTGGAAATTCTTTTAAGTGTGGAGTTTTGGAACTTTAAAAAATTCCTCTAAAATCAGCCGAACTACGAATTCAGATTTACTCACCTGTCATCTGGAGAGACCTCAGTGCTGCATCTTTCAGCCCACTACTGATCCTGAAAAGTAAATCTAATCCTAGTTACAGTAACTTGAATTTCCTTTCATAGGTTAACATTGACTGGCTTCACTTGGAAATTCTTTTAAGTGTGTTTTGGAACTTAAAAAAATTCCTCTAAAATCAGCTGAACTACGAATTCCGATGTACTCACCTGTCATCAGGAGAGACCTAACTGCTGCATCTTTCAGCCCACTAATGATCCTGAAAAGTAATTCTAATCGTAGTTACTAACACATTGACTGGTTTCAATTAAAAATTATTCTAAGTGTGGAGTTTTAGAACATCAAAAAATTCCTCTAAAATCAGCAGAACTACGAATTCAGATAAACTCACCTGTTATCAAGAGAGACCTCAGTGCTGCACCTTTCAGCCCACTACTGATCCTGACAAGTAAATCTAATCGTAGTTACAGTAACTTGAATTTCCTTCCATAGGTTAACATTGACTGGTTTCACTTGGAAATTCTTCTGTGTGTGGAGTTTTGAAACTTTAAAAAATTCCTCTAAAATCAGCCGAACTACGAATTCAGATTTACTCACCTGTCATCAGGAGAGACCACAGTGCTGCATCTTTCAGCCCACTACTGATCCAGAAAAGTAATTCTAATCGTAGTTACAGTAACTTGAATTTCCTTCCATAGGCTAACATTACAGGTTTCACTTGGAAATTCTTCTAAGTGTGGAGTTTTGGAACTTTAAAAAATTCCTCTAAAATCAGCTGAACTATGAATTCCGATTTACTCACCTGTTATCAGGAGAGAACTCAGTGCTGCATTTTTCAGCCGAATACTGATCCTGAAAAGTAATTCTAACCATACTTACAGTAACATGAATTTGCTTCCATAGGCTAACATTGATGGGTTTCACTTGGAAATTCTTCCAAGTGTGGAGTTTTGGAACTTTAAAAAATTCCTCTAAAATCAGCCGAACTACGAATTCCGATTTACTCACCTGTCATCAGGAGAGACCTCAGTGCTGCATCTTTCAGTCCACTACTGATCCTGAAAAGTAATTTTAATCGTAGATACAGTAACTTGAATTTACTTTCATAGGCTAACATTGACTGGTTTCACTTGAAAATTCTTCTAAGTGTGGAGTTTTGGAACTTTAAAAAATTCCTCCAAAATCAGCCGAACTACGAATTCCAATTTACTCACCAGTCATCAGAAGAGACCTCAGTGCTGCATCTTTCAGCCCACTATTGATCCTGAAAAGTAATTCTAATCGTAGTTACAGTAACATGAATTTGCTTCCATAGGCTAACATTGACGGGTTTCACTTGGAAATTCTTCTAATTATGCAGTTTTGAAACTTTAAAAAATTCCTAAAAAGTCAGCCGAACGATGAATTCTGATTTACTTACCTGTCATCAGGAGAGACCTAACTGCTGCATCTTGCAGCCCACTAATGATCCTGAAAAGTAATTCTAATCGTAGTTACAGTAACTTGAATTTCCTTTCATAGGTTAACATTGACTGGCTTCACTTGGAAATTCTTTTAAGTATGTTTTGGAACTTTAAAAAATTCCTCTAAAATCAGCCGAACTACGAATTCCGATGTACTCACCTGTTATCAGGAGTGATCTTAGTGCTGCATCTTTCAGCCCACTAATGATCCTAAAAAGTAAATCTAATCGTAGTTACAGTAACTTGAATTTCCTTCCATAGGTTAACATTGACTGGTTTCAATTGAAAAATATTCTAAGTGTGGAGTTTTGGAACTTTACAAAAATCCTCAAAAATCAGCCGAACTACGAATTCAGATTTACTCACCTGTCATCAGGAGAGACCACAGTGCTGCATCTTTCAGCCCACTACTGATCCAGAAAAGTAATTCTAATCGTAGTTACAGTAACTTGAATTTCCTTCCATAGGCTAACATTACAGGTTTCACTTGGAAATTCTTCTAAGTGTGGAGTTTTGGAACTTTAAAAAATTCCTCTAAAATCAGCCGAACTACGAATTCCAATTTACTCACCAGTCATCAGAAGAGACCTCAGTGCTGCATCTTTCAGCCCACTATTGATCCTGAAAAGTAATTCTAATCGTAGTTACAGTAACATGAATTTGCTTCCATAGGCTAACATTGACGGGTTTCACTTGGAAATTCTTCTAATTATGCAGTTTTGAAACTTTAAAAAATTCCTAAAAAGTCAGCCGAACTATGAATTCTGATTTACTTACCTGTCATCAGGAGAGACCTAACTGCTGCATCTTGCAGCCCACTAATGATCCTGAAAAGTAATTCTAATCGTAGTTACAGTAACTTGAATTTCCTTTCATAGGTTAACATTGACTGGCTTCACTTGGAAATTCTTTTAAGTGTGTTTTGGAACTTTAAAAAATTCCTCTAAAATCAGCCGAACTACGAATTCCGATGTACTCACCTGTTATCAGGAGTGATCTTAGTGCTGCATCTTTCAGCCCACTAATGATCCTAAAAAGTAAATCTAATCGTAGTTACAGTAACTTGAATTTCCTTCCATAGGTTAACATTGACTGGTTTCAATTGAAAAATATTCTAAGTGTGGAGTTTTGGAACTTTACAAAAATCCTCAAAAATCAGCCAAACTACGAATTCAGATTTACTCACCTGTCATCAGGAGAGACCACAGTGCTGCATCTTTCAGCCCACTACTGATCCAGAAAAGTAATTCTAATCGTAGTTACAGTAACTTGAATTTCCTTCCATAGGCTAACATTACAGGTTTCACTTGGAAATTCTTCTAAGTGTGGAGTTTTGGAACTTTAAAAAATTCCTCTAAAATCAGCCGAACTACGAATTCCGATTTACTCACCTGTCATCAGGAGAGACCTCAGTGCTGCATCTTTCAGCCCACTAATGATCCTGAAAGGTAATTCTAATCGTAGTTACAGTAACTTGAATTTCCTTCCAAAGGCTAACATTGACTGGTTTCAATTGAAAATTATTCTAAGTGTGGAGTTATGGAACTTTAAAAAATTCCTCTAAAATGAGCCGAACTACGAATTCCGATTTACTCACCTGTCATCAGGAGAGACCGCACTGCTGCATCTTTCAGCCCACTAATGATCCTGAAAAGGAATTCTAGTCATAGTTACAGTAACTTGAATTTCCTTCCATAGGCTAACATTGACTGGTTTCAATTGAAAATTATTCTAAGTGTGGAGTTTTGGAACTTTAAAAAAATCCTCTAAAATCAGCCGAACTACGAATTCCGATTTACTCACCGGTTATCAGGAGAGAACTCAGTGCTGCATTTTTCAGCCCAATACTGATCATGAAAAGTAATTCTAACCATACTTACAGTAACTTGAATTTCCTTCCATAGGCTAACATTGACTGGTTTCACTTGGAAATTCTTCTAAGTGTGGAGTTTTGGAACTTTAAAAAATTCCTCTAAAATCAGCTGAACTATGAATTCCGATTTACTCACCTGTTATCAGGAGAGAACTCAGTGCTGCATTTTTCAGCCGAATACTGATCCTGAAAAGTAATTCTAACCATACTTACAGTAACATGAATTTGCTTCCATAGGCTAACATTGATGGGTTTCACTTGGAAATTCTTCTAAGTGTGGAGTTTAGGAACTTTTAAAAATTCCTCTAAAATCAGCCGAACTACGAATTCCGATGTACTCATCTGTTATCAGGAGAGACCTCAGTGCTGCATCTTTCAGCCCACTACTGATCCTGAAAAGTAATTTTAATCGTAGATACAGTAACTTGAATTTACTTTCATAGGCTAACATTGACGGGTTTCACTTGGAAATTCTTCTAATTATGCAGTTTTGAAACTTTAAAAAATTCCTAAAAAGTCAGCCGAACTATGAATTCCGATTTACTTACCTGTCATCAGGAGAGACCTAACTGCTGCCTCTTTCAGCCCACTAATGATCCTGAAAAGTAATTCTAATCGTAGTTACAGTAACTTGAATTTCCTTTCATAGGTTAACATTGACTAGTTTCACTTGGAAATTCTTTTAAGTGTGGAGTTTTGGAACTTTAAAAAATTCCTCTAAAATCAGCCGAACTACGAATTCAGATTTACTCACCTGTCATCAGGAGAGACCTCAGTGCTGCATCTTTCAGCCCACTAATGATCCTGAAAGGTAATTCTAATCGTAGTTACAGTAACTTGAATTTCCTTCCAAAGGCTAACATTGACTGGTTTCAATTGAAAATTATTCTAAGTGTGGAGTTATGGAACTTTAAAAAATTCCTCCAAAATCAGCTGAACTACGAATTCCAATTTACTCACCAGTCATCAGTAGAGACCTCAGTGCTGCATCTTTCAGCCCACTACTGATCCAGAAAAGTAATTCTAATCGTAGTTACAGTAACTTGAATTTCCTTCCATAGGCTAACATTACAGGTTTCACTTGGAAATTCTTCTAAGTGTGGAGTTTTGGAACTTTAAAAAATTCCTCTAAAATCAGCCGAACTACGAATTCCGATGTACTCACCTGTCATCAGGAGAGACCTAACTGCTGCATCTTTCAGCCCACTAATGATCCTGAAAAGTAATTCTAATCGTAGCTACTAACACATTGACTGGTTTCAATTAAAAATTATTCTAAGTGTGGAGTTTTAGAACATCAAAAAATTCCTCTAAAAACAGCAGAACTACGAATTCAGATAAACTCACCTGTTATCAAGAGAGACTTCAGTGCTGCACCTTTCAGCCCACTACTGATCCTGACAAGTAAATCTAATCGTAGTTACAGTAACTTGAATTTCCTTCCATAGGTTAACATTGACTGGTTTCACTTGGAAATTCTTCTGTGTGTGGAGTTTTGGAACTTTAAAAAATTCCTCTAAAATCAGCCGAACTACAAATTCAGATTTACTCACCTGTCATCAGGAGAGACCACAGTGCTGCATCTTTCAGCCCACTACTGATCCAGAAAAGTAATTCTAATCGTAGTTACAGTAACTTGAATTTCCTTCCATAGGCTAACATTACAGGTTTCACTTGGAAATTCTTCTAAGTGTGGAGTTTTGGAACTTTAAAAAATTCCTCTAAAATCAGCCGAACTACGAATTCCGATTTACTCACCTGTCATCAGGAGAGACCTCATTGCTGCATCTTTCAGCCCACTACTGATCGTGAAAAGTAATTATAATCGTAGTTACAGTAACTTGAATTTACTTCCATAGGCTAACATTGACTGGTTTCAATTAAAAATTATTCAAAGTGTGGAGTTTTGGAACTTTAAAAAATTCCTCTAAAATCAGCCGAACTACGAATTCCGATTTACTCACCTGTCATCAGGAGAGACCTCAGTGCTGCATCTTTCAGCCCACTACTGATCCTGAAAAGTAATTTTAATCGTAGATACAGTAACTTGAATTTACTTTCATAGGCTAACATTGACTGGTTTCACTTGAAAATTCTTCTAAGTGTGGAGTTTTGGAACTTTAAAAAATTCCTCCAAAATCAGCCGAACTACGAATTCCAATTTACTCACCAGTCATCAGAAGAGACCTCAGTGCTGCATCTTTCAGCCCACTATTGATCCTGAAAAGTAATTCTAATCGTAGTTACAGTAACATGAATTTGCTTCCATAGGCTAACATTGACGGGTTTCACTTGGAAATTCTTCTAATTATGCAGTTTTGAAACTTTAAAAAATTCCTAAAAAGTCAGCAGAACTATGAATTCCGATTTACTTACCTGTCATCAGGAGAGACCTAACTGCTGCATCTTGCAGCCCACTAATGATCCTGAAAAGTAATTCTAATCGTAGTTACAGTAACTTGAATTTCCTTTCATAGGTTAACATTGACTGGTTTCACTTGGAAATTCTTTTAAGTGTGGAGTTTTGGAACTTTAAAAAATTCCTCTAAAATCAGCCGAACTACGAATTCAGATTTACTCACCTGTCATCAGGAGAGACCTCAGTGCTGCATCTTTCAGCCCACTACTGATCCTGAAAAGTAAATCTAATCCTAGTTACAGTAACTTGAATTTCCTTTCATAGGTTAACATTGACTGGCTTCACTTGGAAATTCTTTTAAGTGTGTTTTGGAACTTAAAAAAATTCCTCTAAAATCAGCCGAACTACGAATTCCGATGTACTCACCTGTCATCAGGAGAGACCTAACTGCTGCATCTTTCAGCCCACTAATGATCCTGAAAAGTAATTCTAATCGTAGTTACTAACACATTGACTGGTTTCAATTAAAAATTATTCTAAGTGTGGAGTTTTAGAACATCAAAAAATTCCTCTAAAATCAGCAGAACTACGAATTCAGATAAACTCACCTGTTATCAAGAGAGACCTCAGTGCTGCACCTTTCAGCCCACTACTGATCCTGACAAGTAAATCTAATCGTAGTTACAGTAACTTGAATTTCCTTCCATAGGTTAACATTGACTGGTTTCACTTGGAAATTCTTCTGTGTGTGGAGTTTTGAAACTTTAAAAAATTCCTCTAAAATCAGCCGAACTACGAATTCAGATTTACTCACCTGTCATCAGGAGAGACCACAGTGCTGCATCTTTCAGCCCACTACTGATCCAGAAAAGTAATTCTAATCGTAGTTACAGTAACTTGAATTTCCTTCCATAGGCTAACATTACAGGTTTCACTTGGAAATTCTTCTAAGTGTGGAGTTTTGGAACTTTAAAAAATTCCTCTAAAATCAGCCGAACTACGAATTCCGATTTACTCACCTGTCATCAGGAGAGACCTCATTGCTGCATCTTTCAGCCCACTACTGATCCTGAAAAGTAATTATAATCGTAGTTACAGTAACTTGAATTTACTTCCATAGGCTAACATTGACTGGTTTCAATTAAAAATTATTCAAAGTGTGGAGTTTTGGAACATTAAAAAATTCCTCTAAAATCAGCCGAACTACGAATTCCGATTTACTCACCTGTCATCAGGAGAGACCTCAGTGCTGCATCTTTCAGCCCACTACTGATCCTGAAAAGTAATTTTAATCGTAGATACAGTAACTTGAATTTACTTTCATAGGCTAACATTGACTGGTTTCACTTGAAAATTCTTCTAAGTGTGGAGTTTTGGAACTTTAAAAAATTCCTCCAAAATCAGCCGAACTACGAATTCCAATTTACTCACCAGTCATCAGAAGAGACCTCAGTGCTGCATCTTTCAGCCCACTATTGATCCTGAAAAGTAATTCTAATCGTAGTTACAGTAACATGAATTTGCTTCCATAGGCTAACATTGACGGGTTTCACTTGGAAATTCTTCTAATTATGCAGTTTTGAAACTTTAAAAAATTCCTAAAAAGTCAGCCGAACTATGAATTCTGATTTACTTACCTGTCATCAGGAGAGACCTAACTGCTGCATCTTGCAGCCCACTAATGATCCTGAAAAGTAATTCTAATCGTAGTTACAGTAACTTGAATTTCCTTTCATAGGTTAACATTGACTGGCTTCACTTGGAAATTCTTTTAAGTGTGTTTTGGAACTTTAAAAAATTCCTCTAAAATCAGCCGAACTACGAATTCCGATGTACTCACCTGTTATCAGGAGTGATCTTAGTGCTGCATCTTTCAGCCCACTAATGATCCTAAAAAGTAAATCTAATCGTAGTTACAGTAACTTGAATTTCCTTCCATAGGTTAACATTGACTGGTTTCAATTGAAAAATATTCTAAGTGTGGAGTTTTGGAACTTTACAAAAATCCTCAAAAATCAGCCGAACTACGAATTCAGATTTACTCACCTGTCATCAGGAGAGACCACAGTGCTGCATCTTTCAGCCCACTACTGATCCAGAAAAGTAATTCTAATCGTAGTTACAGTAACTTGAATTTCCTTCCATAGGCTAACATTACAGGTTTCACTTGGAAATTCTTCTAAGTGTGGAGTTTTGGAACTTTAAAAAATTCCTCTAAAATCAGCCGAACTACGAATTCCAATTTACTCACCAGTCATCAGAAGAGACCTCAGTGCTGCATCTTTCAGCCCACTATTGATCCTGAAAAGTAATTCTAATCGTAGTTACAGTAACATGAATTTGCTTCCATAGGCTAACATTGACGGGTTTCACTTGGAAATTCTTCTAATTATGCAGTTTTGAAACTTAAAAAAATTCCTAAAAAGTCAGCCGAACTATGAATTCTGATTTACTTACCTGTCATCAGGAGAGACCTAACTGCTGCATCTTGCAGCCCACTAATGATCCTGAAAAGTAATTCTAATCGTAGTTACAGTAACTTGAATTTCCTTTCATAGGTTAACATTGACTGGCTTCACTTGGAAATTCTTTTAAGTGTGTTTTGGAACTTTAAAAAATTCCTCTAAAATCAGCCGAACTACGAATTCCGATGTACTCACCTGTTATCAGGAGTGATCTTAGTGCTGCATCTTTCAGCCCACTAATGATCCTAAAAAGTAAATCTAATCGTAGTTACAGTAACTTGAATTTCCTTCCATAGGTTAACATTGACTGGTTTCAATTGAAAAATATTCTAAGTGTGGAGTTTTGGAACTTTACAAAAATCCTCAAAAATCAGCCGAACTACGAATTCAGATTTACTCACCTGTCATCAGGAGAGACCACAGTGCTGCATCTTTCAGCCCACTACTGATCCAGAAAAGTAATTCTAATCGTAGTTACAGTAACTTGAATTTCCTTCCATAGGCTAACATTACAGGTTTCACTTGGAAATTCTTCTAAGTGTGGAGTTTTGGAACTTTAAAAAATTCCTCTAAAATCAGCCGAACTACGAATTCCGATTTACTCACCTGTCATCAGGAGAGACCTCAGTGCTGCATCTTTCAGCCCACTAATGATCCTGAAAGGTAATTCTAATCGTAGTTACAGTAACTTGAATTTCCTTCCAAAGGCTAACATTGACTGGTTTCAATTGAAAATTATTCTAAGTGTGGAGTTATGGAACTTTAAAAAATTCCTCTAAAATGAGCCGAACTACGAATTCCGATTTACTCACCTGTCATCAGGAGAGACCGCACTGCTGCATCTTTCAGCCCACTAATGATCCTGAAAAGGAATTCTAGTCATAGTTACAGTAACTTGAATTTCCTTCCATAGGCTAACATTGACTGGTTTCAATTGAAAATTATTCTAAGTGTGGAGTTTTGGAACTTTAAAAAAATCCTCTAAAATCAGCCGAACTACGAATTCCGATTTACTCACCGGTTATCAGGAGAGAACTCAGTGCTGCATTTTTCAGCCCAATACTGATCATGAAAAGTAATTCTAACCATACTTACAGTAACTTGAATTTCCTTCCATAGGCTAACATTGACTGGTTTCACTTGGAAATTCTTCTAAGTGTGGAGTTTTGGAACTTTAAAAAATTCCTCTAAAATCAGCTGAACTATGAATTCCGATTTACTCACCTGTTATCAGGAGAGAACTCAGTGCTGCATTTTTCAGCCGAATACTGATCCTGAAAAGTAATTCTAACCATACTTACAGTAACATGAATTTGCTTCCATAGGCTAACATTGATGGGTTTCACTTGGAAATTCTTCTAAGTGTGGAGTTTTGGAACTTTTAAAAATTCCTCTAAAATCAGCCGAACTACGAATTCCGATGTACTCATCTGTTATCAGGAGAGACCTCAGTGCTGCATCTTTCAGCCCACTACTGATCCTGAAAAGTAATTTTAATCGTAGATACAGTAACTTGAATTTACTTTCATAGGCTAACATTGACGGGTTTCACTTGGAAATTCTTCTAATTATGCAGTTTTGAAACTTTAAAAAATTCCTAAAAAGTCAGCCGAACTATGAATTCCGATTTACTTACCTGTCATCAGGAGAGACCTAACTGCTGCATCTTTCAGCCCACTAATGATCCTGAAAAGTAATTCTAATCGTAGTTACAGTAACTTGAATTTCCTTCCATAGGCTAACATTGACTGGTTTCACTTGGAAATTCTTCTAAGTGTGGAGTTTTGGAACTTTAAAAAATTCCTCTAAAATCAGCTGAACTATGAATTCCGATTTACTCACCTGTTATCAGGAGAGAACTCAGTGCTGCATTTTTCAGCCGAATACTGATCCTGAAAAGTAATTCTAACCATACTTACAGTAACATGAATTTGCTTCCATAGGCTAACATTGATGGGTTTCACTTGGAAATTCTTTTAAGTGTGGAGTTTTGGAACTTTAAAAAATTCCTCTAAAATCAGCCGAACTACGAATTCAGATTTACTCACCTGTCATCAGGAGAGACCTCAGTGCTGCATCTTTCAGCCCACTAATGATCCTGAAAGGTAATTCTAATCGTAGTTACAGTAACTTGAATTTCCTTCCAAAGGCTAACATTGACTGGTTTCAATTGAAAATTATTCTAAGTGTGGAGTTATGGAACTTTAAAAAATTCCTCCAAAATCAGCTGAACTACGAATTCCAATTTACTCACCAGTCATCAGTAGAGACCTCAGTGCTGCATCTTTCAGCCCACTACTGATCCAGAAAAGTAATTCTAATCGTAGTTACAGTAACTTGAATTTCCTTCCATAGGCTAACATTACAGGTTTCACTTGGAAATTCTTCTAAGTATGGAGTTTTGGAACTTTAAAAAATTCCTCTAAAATCAGCCGAACTACGAATTCCGATGTACTCACCTGTCATCAGGAGAGACCTAACTGCTGCATCTTTCAGCCCACTAATGATCCTGAAAAGTAATTCTAATCGTAGCTACTAACACATTGACTGGTTTCAATTAAAAATTATTCTAAGTGTGGAGTTTTAGAACATCAAAAAATTCCTCTAAAAACAGCAGAACTACGAATTCAGATAAACTCACCTGTTATCAAGAGAGACTTCAGTGCTGCACCTTTCAGCCCACTACTGATCCTGACAAGTAAATCTAATCGTAGTTACAGTAACTTGAATTTCCTTCCATAGGTTAACATTGACTGGTTTCACTTGGAAATTCTTCTGTGTGTGGAGTTTTGGAACTTTAAAAAATTCCTCTAAAATCAGCCGAACTACGAATTCAGATTTACTCACCTGTCATCAGGAGAGACCACAGTGCTGCATCTTTCAGCCCACTACTGATCCAGAAAAGTAATTCTAATCGTAGTTACAGTAACTTGAATTTCCTTCCATAGGCTAACATTACAGGTTTCACTTGGAAATTCTTCTAAGTGTGGAGTTTTGGAACTTTAAAAAATTCCTCTAAAATCAGCCGAACTACGAATTCCGATTTACTCACCTGTCATCAGGAGAGACCTCAGTGCTGCATCTTTCGGCCCACTACTGATCCTGAAAAGTAATTTTAATCGTAGATACAGTAACTTGAATTTACTTTCATAGGCTAACATTGACTGGTTTCACTTGAAAATTCTTCTAAGTGTGGAGTTTTGGAACTTTAAAAAATTCCTCAAAAATCAGCCGAACTACGAATTCCAATTTACTCACCAGTCATCAGAAGAGACCTCAGTGCTGCATCTTTCAGCCCACTATTGATCCTGAAAAGTAATTCTAATCGTAGTTACAGTAACATGAATTTGCTTCCATAGGCTAACATTGACGGGTTTCACTTGGAAATTCTTCTAATTATGCAGTTTTGAAACTTTAAAAAATTCCTAAAAAGTCAGCAGAACTATGAATTCCGATTTACTTACCTGTCATCAGGAGAGACCTAACTGCTGCATCTTGCAGCCCACTAATGATCCTGAAAAGTAATTCTAATCGTAGTTACAGTAACTTGAATTTCCTTTCATAGGTTAACATTGACTGGTTTCACTTGGAAATTCTTTTAAGTGTGGAGTTTTGGAACTTTAAAAAATTCCTCTAAAATCAGCCGAACTACGAATTCAGATTTACTCACCTGTCATCAGGAGAGACCTCAGTGCTGCATCTTTCAGCCCACTACTGATCCTGAAAAGTAAATCTAATCCTAGTTACAGTAACTTGAATTTCCTTTCATAGGTTAACATTGACTGGCTTCACTTGGAAATTCTTTTAAGTGTGTTTTGGAACTTTAAAAAATTCCTCTAAAATCAGCAGAACTACGAATTCAGATAAACTCACCTGTTATCAAGAGAGACCTCAGTGCTGCACCTTTCAGCCCACTACTGATCCTGACAAGTAAATCTAATCGTAGTTACAGTAACTTGAATTTCCTTCCATAGGTTAACATTGACTGGTTTCACTTGGAAATTCTTCTGTGTGTGGAGTTTTGAAACTTTAAAAAATTCCTCTAAAATCAGCCGAACTACGAATTCAGATTTACTCACCTGTCATCAGGAGAGACCACAGTGCTGCATCTTTCAGCCCACTACTGATCCAGAAAAGTAATTCTAATCGTAGTTACAGTAACTTGAATTTCCTTCCATAGGCTAACATTACAGGTTTCACTTGGAAATTCTTCTAAGTGTGGAGTTTTGGAACTTTAAAAAATTCCTCTAAAATCAGCCGAACTACGAATTCCGATTTACTCACCTGTCATCAGGAGAGACCTCATTGCTGCATCTTTCAGCCCACTACTGATCCTGAAAAGTAATTATAATCGTAGTTACAGTAACTTGAATTTACTTCCATAGGCTAACATTGACTGGTTTCAATTAAAAATTATTCAAAGTGTGGAGTTTTGGAACATTAAAAAATTCCTCTAAAATCAGCCGAACTACGAATTCCGATTTACTCACCTGTCATCAGGAGAGACCTCAGTGCTGCATCTTTCAGCCCACTACTGATCCTGAAAAGTAATTTTAATCGTAGATACAGTAACTTGAATTTACTTTCATAGGCTAACATTGACTGGTTTCACTTGAAAATTCTTCTAAGTGTGGAGTTTTGGAACTTTAAAAAATTCCTCCAAAATCAGCCGAACTACGAATTCCAATTTACTCACCAGTCATCAGAAGAGACCTCAGTGCTGCATCTTTCAGCCCACTATTGATCCTGAAAAGTAATTCTAATCGTAGTTACAGTAACATGAATTTGCTTCCATAGGCTAACATTGACGGGTTTCACTTGGAAATTCTTCTAATTATGCAGTTTTGAAACTTTAAAAAATTCCTAAAAAGTCAGCCGAACTATGAATTCCGATTTACTTACCTGTCATCAGGAGAGACCTAACTGCTGCATCTTGCAGCCCACTAATGATCCTGAAAAGTAATTCTAATCGTAGTTACAGTAACTTGAATTTCCTTTCATAGGTTAACATTGACTGGCTTCACTTGGAAATTCTTTTAAGTGTGTTTTGGAACTTTAAAAAATTCCTCTAAAATCAGCCGAACTACGAATTCCGATGTACTCACCTGTTATCAGGAGTGATCTTAGTGCTGCATCTTTCAGCCCACTAATGGTCCTAAAAAGTAAATCTAATCGTAGTTACAGTAACTTGAATTTCCTTCCATAGGTTAACATTGACTGGTTTCAATTGAAAAATATTCTAAGTGTGGAGTTTTGGAACTTTACAAAAATCCTCAAAAATCAGCCGAACTACGAATTCAGATTTACTCACCTGTCATCAGGAGAGACCACAGTGCTGCATCTTTCAGCCCACTACTGATCCAGAAAAGTAATTCTAATCGTAGTTACAGTAACTTGAATTTCCTTCCATAGGCTAACATTACAGGTTTCACTTGGAAATTCTTCTAAGTGTGGAGTTTTGGAACTTTAAAAAATTCCTCTAAAATCAGCCAAACTACGAATTCCGATTTACTCACCTGTCATCAGGAGAGACCTCAGTGCTGCATCTTTCAGCCCACTAATGATCCTGAAAGGTAATTCTAATCGTAGTTACAGTAACTTGAATTTCCTTCCAAAGGCTAACATTGACTGGTTTCAATTGAAAATTATTCTAAGTGTGGAGTTATGGAACTTTAAAAAATTCCTCTAAAATGAGCCGAACTATGAATTCCGATTTACTCACCTGTCATCAGGAGAGACCGCACTGCTGCATCTTTCAGCCCACTAATGATCCTGAAAAGGAATTCTAGTCGTAGTTACAGTAACTTGAATTTCCTTCCATAGGCTAACATTGACTGGTTTCAATTGAAAATTATTCTAAGTGTGGAGTTTTGGAACTTTAAAAAAATCCTCTAAAATCAGCCGAACTACGAATTCCGATTTACTCACCGGTTATCAGGAGAGAACTCAGTGCTGCATTTTTCAGCCCAATACTGATCATGAAAAGTAATTCTAACCATACTTACAGTAACTTGAATTTCCTTCCATAGGCTAACATTGACTGGTTTCACTTGGAAATTCTTCTAAGTGTGGAGTTTTGGAACTTTAAAAAATTCCTCTAAAATCAGCTGAACTATGAATTCCGATTTACTCACCTGTTATCAGGAGAGAACTCAGTGCTGCATTTTTCAGCCGAATACTGATCCTGAAAAGTAATTCTAACCATACTTACAGTAACATGAATTTCCTTCCATAGGCTAACATTACAGGTTTCACTTGGAAATTCTTCTAAGTGTGGAGTTTTGGAACTTTAAAAAATTCCTCTAAAATCAGCCGAACTACGAATTCCGATTTACTCACCCGTCATCAGGAGAGACCTCAGTGCTGCATCTTTCAGCCCACTAATGATCCTGAAAGGTAATTCTAATCGTAGTTACAGTAACTTGAATTTCCTTCCAAAGGCTAACATTGACTGGTTTCACTTGAAAATTCTTCTAAGTGTGGAGTTTTGGAACTTTAAAAAATTCCTCCAAAATCAGCCGAACTACGAATTCCAATTTACTCACCAGTCATCAGAAGAGACCTCAGTGCTGCATCTTTCAGCCCACTATTGATCCTGAAAAGTAATTCTAATCGTAGTTACAGTAACATGAATTTGCTTCCATAGGCTAACATTGACGGGTTTCACTTGGAAATTCTTCTAATTATGCAGTTTTGAAACTTTAAAAAATTCCTAAAAAGTCAGCCGAACTATGAATTCTGATTTACTTACCTGTCATCAGGAGAGACCTAACTGCTGCATCTTGCAGCCCACTAATGATCCTGAAAAGTAATTCTAATCGTAGTTACAGTAACTTGAATTTCCTTTCATAGGTTAACATTGACTGGCTTCACTTGGAAATTCTTTTAAGTGTGTTTTGGAACTTTAAAAAATTCCTCTAAAATCAGCCGAACTACGAATTCCGATGTACTCACCTGTTATCAGGAGTGATCTTAGTGCTGCATCTTTCAGCCCACTAATGATCCTAAAAAGTAAATCTAATCGTAGTTACAGTAACTTGAATTTCCTTCCATAGGTTAACATTGACTGGTTTCAATTGAAAAATATTCTAAGTGTGGAGTTTTGGAACTTTACAAAAATCCTCAAAAATCAGCCGAACTACGAATTCAGATTTACTCACCTGTCATCAGGAGAGACCACAGTGCTGCATCTTTCAGCCCACTACTGATCCAGAAAAGTAATTCTAATCGTAGTTACAGTAACTTGAATTTCCTTCCATAGGCTAACATTACAGGTTTCACTTGGAAATTATTCTAAGTGTGGAGTTATGGAACTTTAAAAAATTCCTCTAAAATGAGCCGAACTACGAATTCCGATTTACTCACCTGTCATCAGGAGAGACCGCACTGCTGCATCTTTCAGCCCACTAATGATCCTGAAAAGGAATTCTAGTCATAGTTACAGTAACTTGAATTTCCTTCCATAGGCTAACATTGACTGGTTTCAATTGAAAATTATTCTAAGTGTGGAGTTTTGGAACTTTAAAAAAATCCTCTAAAATCAGCCGAACTACGAATTCCGATTTACTCACCGGTTATCAGGAGAGAACTCAGTGCTGCATTTTTCAGCCCAATACTGATCATGAAAAGTAATTCTAACCATACTTACAGTAACTTGAATTTCCTTTCATAGGCTAACATTGACTGGTTTCACTTGGAAATTCTTCTAAGTGTGGAGTTTTGGAACTTTAAAAAATTCCTCTAAAATCAGCTGAACTATGAATTCCGATTTACTCACCTGTTATCAGGAGAGAACTCAGTGCTGCATTTTTCAGCCGAATACTGATCCTGAAAAGTAATTCTAACCATACTTACAGTAACATGAATTTGCTTCCATAGGCTAACATTGATGGGTTTCACTTGGAAATTCTTCTAAGTGTGGAGTTTTGGAACTTTTAAAAATTCCTCTAAAATCAGCCGAACTACGAATTCCGATGTACTCATCTGTTATCAGGAGAGACCTCAGTGCTGCATCTTTCAGCCCACTACTGATCCTGAAAAGTAATTTTAATCGTAGATACAGTAACTTGAATTTACTTTCATAGGCTAACATTGACGGGTTTCACTTGGAAATTCTTCTAATTATGCAGTTTTGAAACTTTAAAAAATTCCTAAAAAGTCAGCCGAACTATGAATTCCGATTTACTTACCTGTCATCAGGAGAGACCTAACTGCTGCATCTTTCAGCCCACTAATGATCCTGAAAAGTAATTCTAATCGTAGTTACAGTAACTTGAATTTCCTTTCATAGGTTAACATTGACTGGTTTCACTTGGAAATTCTTTTAAGTGTGGAGTTTTGGAACTTTAAAAAATTCCTCTAAAATCAGCCGAACTACGAATTCAGATTTACTCACCTGTCATCAGGAGAGACCTCAGTGCTGCATCTTTCAGCCCACTAATGATCCTGAAAGGTAATTCTAATCGTAGTTACAGTAACTTGAATTTCCTTCCAAAGGCTAACATTGACTGGTTTCAATTGAAAATTATTCTAAGTGTGGAGTTATGGAACTTTAAAAAATTTCTCCAAAATCAGCTGAACTACGAATTCCAATTTACTCACCAGTCATCAGTAGAGACCTCAGTGCTGCATCTTTCAGCCCACTACTGATCCAGAAAAGTAATTCTAATCGTAGTTACAGTAACTTGAATTTCCTTCCATAGGCTAACATTACAGGTTTCACTTGGAAATTCTTCTAAGTGTGGAGTTTTGGAACTTTAAAAAATTCCTCTAAAATCAGCCGAACTACGAATTCCGATGTACTCACCTGTCATCAGGAGAGACCTAACTGCTGCATCTTTCAGCCCACTACTGATCCTGAAAAGTAAATCTAATCCTAGTTACAGTAACTTGAATTTCCTTTCATAGGTTAACATTGACTGGCTTCACTTGGAAATTCTTTTAAGTGTGTTTTGGAACTTTAAAAAATTCCTCTAAAATCAGCCGAACTACGAATTCCGATGTACTCACCTGTCATCAGGAGAGACCTAACTGCTGCATCTTTCAGCCCACTAATGATCCTGAAAAGTAATTCTAATCGTAGTTACTAACACATTGACTGGTTTCAATTAAAAATTATTCTAAGTGTGGAGTTTTAGAACATCAAAAAATTCCTCTAAAATCAGCAGAACTACGAATTCAGATAAACTCACCTGTTATCAAGAGAGACCTCAGTGCTGCACCTTTCAGCCCACTACTGATCCTGACAAGTAAATCTAATCGTAGTTACAGTAACTTGAATTTCCTTCCATAGGTTAACATTGACTGGTTTCACTTGGAAATTCTTCTGTGTGTGGAGTTTTGAAACTTTAAAAAATTCCTCTAAAATCAGCCGAACTACGAATTCAGATTTACTCACCTGTCATCAGGAGAGACCACAGTGCTGCATCTTTCAGCCCACTACTGATCCAGAAAAGTAATTCTAATCGTAGTTACAGTAACTTGAATTTCCTTCCATAGGCTAACATTACAGGTTTCACTTGGAAATTCTTCTAAGTGTGGAGTTTTGGAACTTTAAAAAATTCCTCTAAAATCAGCCGAACTACGAATTCCGATTTACTCACCTGTCATCAGGAGAGACCTCATTGCTGCATCTTTCAGCCCACTACTGATCCTGAAAAGTAATTATAATCGTAGTTACAGTAACTTGAATTTACTTCCATAGGCTAACATTGACTGGTTTCAATTAAAAATTATTCAAAGTGTGGAGTTTTGGAACATTAAAAAATTCCTCTAAAATCAGCCGAACTACGAATTCCGATTTACTCACCTGTCATCAGGAGGGACCTCGGTGCTGCATCTTTCAGCCCACTACTGATCCTGAAAAGTAATTTTAATCGTAGATACAGTAACTTGAATTTACTTTCATAGGCTAACATTGACTGGTTTCACTTGAAAATTCTTCTAAGTGTGGAGTTTTGGAACTTTAAAAAATTCCTCCAAAATCAGCCGAACTACGAATTCCAATTTACTCGCCAGTCATCAGAAGAGACCTCAGTGCTGCATCTTTCAGCCCACTATTGATCCTGAAAAGTAATTCTAATCGTAGTTACAGTAACATGAATTTGCTTCCATAGGCTAACATTGACGGGTTTCACTTGGAAATTCTTCTAATTATGCAGTTTTGAAACTTTAAAAAATTCCTAAAAAGTCAGCCGAACTATGAATTCCGATTTACTTACCTGTCATCAGGAGAGACCTAACTACTGCATCTTGCAGCCCACTAATGATCCTGAAGGTTAACATTGACTGGTTTCAATTGAAAAATATTCTAAGTGTGGAGTTTTGGAACTTTACAAAAATCCTCAAAAATCAGCCGAACTACGAATTCAGATTTACTCACCTGTCATCAGGAGAGACCACAGTGCTGCATCTTTCAGCCCACTACTGATCCAGAAAAGTAATTCTAATCGTAGTTACAGTAACTTGAATTTCCTTCCATAGGCTAACATTACAGGTTTCACTTGGAAATTCTTCTAAGTGTGGAGTTTTGGAACTTTAAAAAATTCCTCTAAAATCAGCCGAACTACGAATTCCGATTTACTCACCTGTCATCAGGAGAGACCTCAGTGCTGCATCTTTCAGCCCACTAATGATCCTGAAAGGTAATTCTAATCGTAGTTACAGTAACTTGAATTTCCTTCCAAAGGCTAACATTGACTGGTTTCACTTGAAAATTCTTCTAAGTGTGGAGTTTTGGAACTTTAAAAAATTCCTCCAAAATCAGCCGAACTACGAATTCCAATTTACTCACCAGTCATCAGAAGAGACCTCAGTGCTGCATCTTTCAGCCCACTATTGATCCTGAAAAGTAATTCTAATCGTAGTTACAGTAACATGAATTTGCTTCCATAGGCTAACATTGACGGGTTTCACTTGGAAATTCTTCTAATTATGCAGTTTTGAAACTTTAAAAAATTCCTAAAAAGTCAGCCGAACTATGAATTCTGATTTACTTACCTGTCATCAGGAGAGACCTAACTGCTGCATCTTGCAGCCCACTAATGATCCTGAAAAGTAATTCTAATCGTAGTTACAGTAACTTGAATTTCCTTTCATAGGTTAACATTGACTGGCTTCACTTGGAAATTCTTTTAAGTGTGTTTTGGAACTTTAAAAAATTCCTCTAAAATCAGCCAAACTACGAATTCCGATGTACTCACCTGTTATCAGGAGTGATCTTAGTGCTGCATCTTTCAGCCCACTAATGATCCTAAAAAGTAAATCTAATCGTAGTTACAGTAACTTGAATTTCCTTCCATAGGTTAACATTGACTGGTTTCAATTGAAAAATATTCTAAGTGTGGAGTTTTGGAACTTTACAAAAATCCTCAAAAATCAGCCGAACTACGAATTCAGATTTACTCACCTGTCATCAGGAGAGACCACAGTGCTGCATCTTTCAGCCCACTACTGATCCAGAAAAGTAATTCTAATCGTAGTTACAGTAACTTGAATTTCCTTCCATAGGCTAACATTACAGGTTTCACTTGGAAATTCTTCTAAGTGTGGAGTTTTGGAACTTTAAAAAATTCCTCTAAAATCAGCCGAACTACGAATTCCGATGTACTCACCTGTCATCAGGAGAGACCTAACTGCTGCATCTTTCAGCCCACTAATGATCCTGAAAAGTAATTCTAATCGTAGTTACTAACACATTGACTGGTTTCAATTAAAAATTATTCTAAGTGTGGAGTTTTAGAACATCAAAAAATTCCTCTAAAATCAGCAGAACTACGAATTCAGATAAACTCACCTGTTATCAAGAGAGACCTCAGTGCTGCACCTTTCAGCCCACTACTGATCCTGACAAGTAAATCTAATCGTAGTTACAGTAACTTGAATTTCCTTCCATAGGTTAACATTGACTGGTTTCACTTGGAAATTCTTCTGTGTGTGGAGTTTTGAAACTTTAAAAAATTCCTCTAAAATCAGCCGAACTACGAATTCAGATTTACTCACCTGTCATCAGGAGAGACCACAGTGCTGCATCTTTCAGCCCACTACTGATCCAGAAAAGTAATTCTAATCGTAGTTACAGTAACTTGAATTTCCTTCCATAGGCTAACATTACAGGTTTCACTTGGAAATTCTTCTAAGTGTGGAGTTTTGGAACTTTAAAAAATTCCTCTAAAATCAGCCGAACTACGAATTCCGATTTACTCACCTGTCATCAGGAGAGACCTCAGTGCTGCATCTTTCAGCCCACTAATGATCCTGAAAGGTAATTCTAATCGTAGTTACAGTAACTTGAATTTCCTTCCAAAGGCTAACATTGACTGGTTTCAATTGAAAATTATTCTAAGTGTGGCTAACTTTAAAAAATTCCTTTAAAATGAGCCGAACTACGAATTCCGATTTACTCACCTGTCATCAGGAGAGACCGCACTGCTGCATCTTTCAGCCCACTAATGATCCTGAAAAGGAATTCTAGTCATAGTTACAGTAACTTGAATTTCCTTCCATAGGCTAACATTGACTGGTTTCAATTGAAAATTATTCTAAGTGTGGAGTTTTGGAACTTTAAAAAAATCCTCTAAAATCAGCCGAACTACGAATTCCGATTTACTCACCTGTTATCAGGAGAGAACTCAGTGCTGCATTTTTCAGCCGAATACTGATCCTGAAAAGTAATTCTAACCATACTTACAGTAACATGAATTTGCTTCCATAGGCTAACATTGATGGGTTTCACTTGGAAATTCTTCTAAGTGTGGAGTTTTGGAACTTTTAAAAATTCCTCTAAAATCAGCCGAACTACGAATTCCGATGTACTCATCTGTTATCAGGAGAGACCTCAGTGCTGCATCTTTCAGCCCACTACTGATCCTGAAAAGTAATTTTAATCGTAGATACAGTAACTTGAATTTACTTTCATAGGCTAACATTGACGGGTTTCACTTGGAAATTCTTCTAATTATGCAGTTTTGAAACTTTAAAAAATTCCTAAAAAGTCAGCCGAACTATGAATTCCGATTTACTTACCTGTCATCAGGAGAGACCTAACTGCTGCATCTTTCAGCCCACTAATGATCCTGAAAAGTAATTCTAATCGTAGTTACAGTAACTTGAATTTCCTTTCATAGGTTAACATTGACTAGTTTCACTTGGAAATTCTTTTAAGTGTGGAGTTTTGGAACTTTAAAAAATTCCTCTAAAATCAGCCGAACTACGAATTCAGATTTACTCACCTGTCATCAGGAGAGACCTCAGTGCTGCATCTTTCAGCCCACTAATGATCCTGAAAGGTAATTCTAATCGTAGTTACAGTAACTTGAATTTCCTTCCAAAGGCTAACATTGACTGGTTTCAATTGAAAATTATTCTAAGTGTGGAGTTATGGAACTTTAAAAAATTCCTCCAAAATCAGCTGAACTACGAATTCCAATTTACTCACCAGTCATCAGTAGAGACCTCAGTGCTGCATCTTTCAGCCCACTACTGATCCAGAAAAGTAATTCTAATCGTAGTTACAGTAACTTGAATTTCCTTCCATAGGCTAACATTACAGGTTTCACTTGGAAATTCTTCTAAGTGTGGAGTTTTGGAACTTTAAAAAATTCCTCTAAAATCAGCCGAACTACGAATTCCGATGTACTCACCTGTCATCAGGAGAGACCTAACTGCTGCATCTTTCAGCCCACTAATGATCCTGAAAAGTAATTCTAATCGTAGTTACTAACACATTGACTGGTTTCAATTAAAAATTATTCTAAGTGTGGAGTTTTAGAACATCAAAAAATTCCTCTAAAATCAGCAGAACTACGAATTCAGATAAACTCACCTGTTATCAAGAGAGACCTCAGTGCTGCACCTTTCAGCCCACTACTGATCCTGACAAGTAAATCTAATCGTAGTTACAGTAACTTGAATTTCCTTCCATAGGTTAACATTGACTGGTTTCACTTGGAAATTCTTCTGTGTGTGGAGTTTTGAAACTTTAAAAAATTCCTCTAAAATCAGCCGAACTACGAATTCAGATTTACTCACCTGTCATCAGGAGAGACCACAGTGCTGCATCTTTCAGCCCACTACTGATCCAGAAAAGTAATTCTAATCGTAGTTACAGTAACTTGAATTTCCTTCCATAGGCTAACATTACAGGTTTCACTTGGAAATTCTTCTAAGTGTGGAGTTTTGGAACTTTAAAAAATTCCTCTAAAATCAGCCGAACTACGAATTCCGATTTACTCACCTGTCATCAGGAGAGACCTCATTGCTGCATCTTTCAGCCCACTACTGATCCTGAAAAGTAATTATAATCGTAGTTACAGTAACTTGAATTTACTTCCATAGGCTAACATTGACTGGTTTCAATTAAAAATTATTCAAAGTGTGGAGTTTTGGAACATTAAAAAATTCCTCTAAAATCAGCCGAACTACGAATTCCGATTTACTCACCTGTCATCAGGAGGGACCTCGGTGCTGCATCTTTCAGCCCACTACTGATCCTGAAAAGTAATTTTAATCGTAGATACAGTAACTTGAATTTACTTTCATAGGCTAACATTGACTGGTTTCACTTGAAAATTCTTCTAAGTGTGGAGTTTTGGAACTTTAAAAAATTCCTCCAAAATCAGCCGAACTACGAATTCCAATTTACTCGCCAGTCATCAGAAGAGACCTCAGTGCTGCATCTTTCAGCCCACTATTGATCCTGAAAAGTAATTCTAATCGTAGTTACAGTAACATGAATTTGCTTCCATAGGCTAACATTGACGGGTTTCACTTGGAAATTCTTCTAATTATGCAGTTTTGAAACTTTAAAAAATTCCTAAAAAGTCAGCCGAACTATGAATTCCGATTTACTTACCTGTCATCAGGAGAGACCTAACTACTGCATCTTGCAGCCCACTAATGATCCTGAAGGTTAACATTGACTGGTTTCAATTGAAAAATATTCTAAGTGTGGAGTTTTGGAACTTTACAAAAATCCTCAAAAATCAGCCGAACTACGAATTCAGATTTACTCACCTGTCATCAGGAGAGACCACAGTGCTGCATCTTTCAGCCCACTACTGATCCAGAAAAGTAATTCTAATCGTAGTTACAGTAACTTGAATTTCCTTCCATAGGCTAACATTACAGGTTTCACTTGGAAATTCTTCTAAGTGTGGAGTTTTGGAACTTTAAAAAATTCCTCTAAAATCAGCCGAACTACGAATTCCGATTTACTCACCTGTCATCAGGAGAGACCTCAGTGCTGCATCTTTCAGCCCACTAATGATCCTGAAAGGTAATTCTAATCGTAGTTACAGTAACTTGAATTTCCTTCCAAAGGCTAACATTGACTGGTTTCACTTGAAAATTCTTCTAAGTGTGGAGTTTTGGAAGTTTAAAAAATTCCTCCAAAATCAGCCGAACTACGAATTCCAATTTACTCACCAGTCATCAGAAGAGACCTCAGTGCTGCATCTTTCAGCCCACTATTGATCCTGAAAAGTAATTCTAATCGTAGTTACAGTAACATGAATTTGCTTCCATAGGCTAACATTGACGGGTTTCACTTGGAAATTCTTCTAATTATGCAGTTTTGAAACTTTAAAAAATTCCTAAAAAGTCAGCCGAACTATGAATTCTGATTTACTTACCTGTCATCAGGAGAGACCTAACTGCTGCATCTTGCAGCCCACTAATGATCCTGAAAAGTAATTCTAATCGTAGTTACAGTAACTTGAATTTCCTTTCATAGGTTAACATTGACTGGCTTCACTTGGATATTCTTTTAAGTGTGTTTTGGAACTTTAAAAAATTCCTCTAAAATCAGCCGAACTACGAATTCCGATGTACTCACCTGTTATCAGGAGTGATCTTAGTGCTGCATCTTTCAGCCCACTAATGATCCTAAAAAGTAAATCTAATCGTAGTTACAGTAACTTGAATTTCCTTCCATAGGTTAACATTGACTGGTTTCAATTGAAAAATATTCTAAGTGTGGAGTTTTGGAACTTTACAAAAATCCTCAAAAATCAGCCGAACTACGAATTCAGATTTACTCACCTGTCATCAGGAGAGACCACAGTGCTGCATCTTTCAGCCCACTACTGATCCAGAAAAGTAATTCTAATCGTAGTTACAGTAACTTGAATTTCCTTCCATAGGCTAACATTACAGGTTTCACTTGGAAATTCTTCTAAGTGTGGAGTTTTGGAACTTTAAAAAATTCCTCTAAAATCAGCCGAACTACGAATTCCGATTTACTCACCTGTCATCAGGAGAGACCTCAGTGCTGCATCTTTCAGCCCACTAATGATCCTGAAAGGTAATTCTAATCGTAGTTACAGTAACTTGAATTTCCTTCCAAAGGCTAACATTGACTGGTTTCAATTGAAAATTATTCTAAGTGTGGCTAACTTTAAAAAATTCCTCTAAAATGAGCCGAACTACGAATTCCGATTTACTCACCTGTCATCAGGAGAGACCGCACTGCTGCATCTTTCAGCCCACTAATGATCCTGAAAAGGAATTCTAGTCATAGTTACAGTAACTTGAATTTCCTTCCATAGGCTAACATTGACTGGTTTCAATTGAAAATTATTCTAAGTGTGGAGTTTTGGAACTTTAAAAAAATCCTCTAAAATCAGCCGAACTACGAATTCCGATTTACTCACCTGTTATCAGGAGAGAACTCAGTGCTGCATTTTTCAGCCGAATACTGTTCCTGAAAAGTAATTCTAACCATACTTACAGTAACATGAATTTGCTTCCATAGGCTAACATTGATGGGTTTCACTTGGAAATTCTTCTAAGTGTGGAGTTTTGGAACTTTTAAAAATTCCTCTAAAATCAGCCGAACTACGAATTCCGATGTACTCATCTGTTATCAGGAGAGACCTCAGTGCTGCATCTTTCAGCCCACTACTGATCCTGAAAAGTAATTTTAATCGTAGATACAGTAACTTGAATTTACTTTCATAGGCTAACATTGACGGGTTTCACTTGGAAATTCTTCTAATTATGCAGTTTTGAAACTTTAAAAAATTCCTAAAAAGTCAGCCGAACTATGAATTCCGATTTACTTACCTGTCATCAGGAGAGACCTAACTGCTGCATCTTTCAGCCCACTAATGATCCTGAAAAGTAATTCTAATCGTAGTTACAGTAACTTGAATTTCCTTTCATAGGTTAACATTGACTAGTTTCACTTGGAAATTCTTTTAAGTGTGGAGTTTTGGAACTTTAAAAAATTCCTCTAAAATCAGCCGAACTACGAATTCAGATTTACTCACCTGTCATCAGGAGAGACCTCAGTGCTGCATCTTTCAGCCCACTAATGATCCTGAAAGGTAATTCTAATCGTAGTTACAGTAACTTGAATTTCCTTCCAAAGGCTAACATTGACTGGTTTCAATTGAAAATTATTCTAAGTGTGGAGTTATGGAACTTTAAAAAATTCCTCCAAAATCAGCTGAACTACGAATTCCAATTTACTCACCAGTCATCAGTAGAGACCTCAGTGCTGCATCTTTCAGCCCACTACTGATCCAGAAAAGTAATTCTAATCGTAGTTACAGTAACTTGAATTTCCTTCCATAGGCTAACATTACAGGTTTCACTTGGAAATTCTTCTAAGTGTGGAGTTTTGGAACTTTAAAAAATTCCTCTAAAATCAGCCGAACTACGAATTCCGATGTACTCACCTGTCATCAGGAGAGACCTAACTGCTGCATCTTTCAGCCCACTAATGATCCTGAAAAGTAATTCTAATCGTAGCTACTAACACATTGACTGGTTTCAATTAAAAATTATTCTAAGTGTGGAGTTTTAGAACATCAAAAAATTCCTCTAAAAACAGCAGAACTACGAATTCAGATAAACTCACCTGTTATCAAGAGAGACTTCAGTGCTGCACCTTTCAGCCCACTACTGATCCTGAAAAGTAATTTTAATCGTAGATACAGTAACTTGAATTTACTTTCATAGGCTAACATTGACTGGTTTCACTTGAAAATTCTTCTAAGTGTGGAGTTTTGGAACTTTAAAAAATTCCTCCAAAATCAGCCGAACTACGAATTCCAATTTACTCACCAGTCATCAGAAGAGACCTCAGTGCTGCATCTTTCAGCCCACTATTGATCCTGAAAAGTAATTCTAATCGTAGTTACAGTAACATGAATTTGCTTCCATAGGCTAACATTGACGGGTTTCACTTGGAAATTCTTCTAATTATGCAGTTTTGAAACTTTAAAAAATTCCTAAAAAGTCAGCAGAACTATAAATTCCGATTTACTTACCTGTCATCAGGAGAGACCTAACTGCTGCATCTTGCAGCCCACTAATGATCCTGAAAAGTAATTCTAATCGTAGTTACAGTAACTTGAATTTCCTTTCATAGGTTAACATTGACTGGTTTCACTTGGAAATTCTTTTAAGTGTGGAGTTTTGGAACTTTAAAAAATTCCTGTAAAATCAGCCGAACTACGAATTCAGATTTACTCCCCTGTCATCAGGAGAGACCTCAGTGCTGCATCTTTCAGCCCACTACTGATCCTGAAAAGTAAATCTAATCCTAGTTACAGTAACTTGAATTTCCTTTCATAGGTTAACATTGACTGGCTTCACTTGGAAATTCTTTTAAGTGTGTTTTGGAACTTTAAAAAATTCCTCTAAAATCAGCCGAACTACGAATTCCGATGTACTCACCTGTCATCAGGAGAGACCTAACTGCTGCATCTTTCAGCCCACTAATGATCCTGAAAAGTAATTCTAATCGTAGTTACTAACACATTGACTGGTTTCAATTAAAAATTATTCTAAGTGTGGAGTTTTAGAACATCAAAAAATTCCTCTAAAATCAGCAGAACTACGAATTCAGATAAACTCACCTGTTATCAAGAGAGACCTCAGTGCTGCACCTTTCAGCCCACTACTGATCCTGACAAGTAAATCTAATCGTAGTTACAGTAACTTGAATTTCCTTCCATAGGTTAACATTGACTGGTTTCACTTGGAAATTCTTCTGTGTGTGGAGTTTTGAAACTTTAAAAAATTCCTCTAAAATCAGCCGAACTACGAATTCAGATTTACTCACCTGTCATCAGGAGAGACCACAGTGCTGCATCTTTCAGCCCACTACTGATCCAGAAAAGTAATTCTAATCGTAGTTACAGTAACTTGAATTTCCTTCCATAGGCTAACATTACAGGTTTCACTTGGAAATTCTTCTAAGTGTGGAGTTTTGGAACTTTAAAAAATTCCTCTAAAATCAGCCGAACTACGAATTCCGATTTACTCACCTGTCATCAGGAGAGACCTCATTGCTGCATCTTTCAGCCCACTACTGATCCTGAAAAGTAATTTTAATCGTAGATACAGTAACTTGAATTTACTTTCATAGGCTAACATTGACTGGTTTCACTTGAAAATTCTTCTAAGTGTGGAGTTTTGGAACTTTAAAAAATTCCTCCAAAATCAGCCGAACTACGAATTCCAATTTACTCGCCAGTCATCAGAAGAGACCTCAGTGCTGCATCTTTCAGCCCACTATTGATCCTGAAAAGTAATTCTAATCGTAGTTACAGTAACATGAATTTGCTTCCATAGGCTAACATTGACGGGTTTCACTTGGAAATTCTTCTAATTATGCAGTTTTGAAACTTTAAAAAATTCCTAAAAAGTCAGCCGAACTATGAATTCCGATTTACTTACCTGTCATCAGGAGAGACCTAACTGCTGCATCTTGCAGCCCACTAATGATCCTGAAAAGTAATTCTAATCGTAGTTACAGTAACTTGAATTTCCTTTCATAGGTTAACATTGACTGGCTTCACTTGGAAATTCTTTTAAGTGTGTTTTGGAACTTTAAAAAATTCCTCTAAAATCAGCCGAACTACGAATTCCGATGTACTCATCTGTTATCAGGAGTGATCTTAGTGCTGCATCTTTCAGCCCACTAATGATCCTAAAAAGTAAATCTAATCGTAGTTACAGTAACTTGAATTTCCTTCCATAGGTTAACATTGACTGGTTTCAATTGAAAAATATTCTAAGTGTGGAGTTTTGGAACTTTACAAAAATCCTCAAAAATCAGCCGAACTACGAATTCAGATTTACTCACCTGTCATCAGGAGAGACCACAGTGCTGCATCTTTCAGCCCACTACTGATCCAGAAAAGTAATTCTAATCGTAGTTACAGTAACTTGAATTTCCTTCCATAGGCTAACATTACAGGTTTCACTTGGAAATTCTTCTAAGTGTGGAGTTTTGGAACTTTAAAAAATTCCTCTAAAATCAGCCAAACTACGAATTCCGATTTACTCACCTGTCATCAGGAGAGACCTCAGTGCTGCATCTTTCAGCCCACTAATGATCCTGAAAGGTAATTCTAATCGTAGTTACAGTAACTTGAATTTCCTTCCAAAGGCTAACATTGACTGGTTTCAATTGAAAATTATTCTAAGTGTGGAGTTATGGAACTTTAAAAAATTCCTCTAAAATGAGCCGAACTACGAATTCCGATTTACTCACCTGTCATCAGGAGAGACCGCACTGCTGCATCTTTCAGCCCACTAATGATCCTGAAAAGGAATTCTAGTCGTAGTTACAGTAACTTGAATTTCCTTCCATAGGCTAACATTGACTGGTTTCAATTGAAAATTATTCTAAGTGTGGAGTTTTGGAACTTTAAAAAAATCCTCTAAAATCAGCCGAACTACGAATTCCGATTTACTCACCGGTTATCAGGAGAGAACTCAGTGCTGCATTTTTCAGCCCAATACTGATCATGAAAAGTAATTCTAACCATACTTACAGTAACTTGAATTTCCTTCTATAGGCTAACATTGACTGGTTTCACTTGGAAATTCTTCTAAGTGTGGAGTTTTGGAACTTTAAAAAATTCCTCTAAAATCAGCTGAACTATGAATTCCGATTTACTCACCTGTTATCAGGAGAGAACTCAGTGCTGCATTTTTCAGCCGAATACTGATCCTGAAAAGTAATTCTAACCATACTTACAGTAACATGAATTTCCTTCCATAGGCTAACATTACAGGTTTCACTTGGAAATTCTTCTAAGTGTGGAGTTTTGGAACTTTAAAAAATTCCTCTAAAATCAGCCGAACTACGAATTCCGATTTACTCACCCGTCATCAGGAGAGACCTCAGTGCTGCATCTTTCAGCCCACTAATGATCCTGAAAGGTAATTCTAATCGTAGTTACAGTAACTTGAATTTCCTTCCAAAGGCTAACATTGACTGGTTTCACTTGAAAATTCTTCTAAGTGTGGAGTTTTGGAACTTTAAAAAATTCCTCCAAAATCAGCCGAACTACGAATTCCAATTTACTCACCAGTCATCAGAAGAGACCTCAGTGCTGCATCTTTCAGCCCACTATTGATCCTGAAAAGTAATTCTAATCGTAGTTACAGTAACATGAATTTGCTTCCATAGGCTAACATTGACGGGTTTCACTTGGAAATTCTTCTAATTATGCAGTTTTGAAACTTTAAAAAATTCCTAAAAAGTCAGCCGAACTATGAATTCTGATTTACTTACCTGTCATCAGGAGAGACCTAACTGCTGCATCTTGCAGCCCACTAATGATCCTGAAAAGTAATTCTAATCGTAGTTACAGTAACTTGAATTTCCTTTCATAGGTTAACATTGACTGGCTTCACTTGGAAATTCTTTTAAGTGTGTTTTGGAACTTTAAAAAATTCCTCTAAAATCAGCCGAACTACGAATTCCGATGTACTCACCTGTTATCAGGAGTGATCTTAGTGCTGCATCTTTCAGCCCACTAATGATCCTAAAAAGTAAATCTAATCGTAGTTACAGTAACTTGAATTTCCTTCCATAGGTTAACATTGACTGGTTTCAATTGAAAAATATTCTAAGTGTGGAGTTTTGGAACTTTACAAAAATCCTCAAAAATCAGCCGAACTACGAATTCAGATTTACTCACCTGTCATCAGGAGAGACCACAGTGCTGCATCTTTCAGCCCACTACTGATCCAGAAAAGTAATTCTAATCGTAGTTACAGTAACTTGAATTTCCTTCCATAGGCTAACATTACAGGTTTCACTTGGAAATTCTTCTAAGTGTGGAGTTTTGGAACTTTAAAAAATTCCTCTAAAATCAGCCGAACTACGAATTCCGATTTACTCACCTGTCATCAGGAGAGACGTCAGTGCTGCATCTTTCAGCCCACTAATGATCCTGAAAGGTAATTCTAATCGTAGTTACAGTAACTTGAATTTCCTTCCAAAGGCTAACATTGACTGGTTTCAATTGAAAATTATTCTAAGTGTGGAGTTATGGAACTTTAAAAAATTCCTCTAAAATGAGCCGAACTACGAATTCCGATTTACTCACCTGTCATCAGGAGAGACCGCACTGCTGCATCTTTCAGCCCACTAATGATCCTGAAAAGGAATTCTAGTCATAGTTACAGTAACTTGAATTTCCTTCCATAGGCTAACATTGACTGGTTTCAATTGAAAATTATTCTAAGTGTGGAGTTTTGGAACTTTAAAAAAATCCTCTAAAATCAGCCGAACTACGAATTCCGATTTACTCACCGGTTATCAGGAGAGAACTCAGTGCTGCATTTTCAGCCCAATACTGATCATGAAAAGTAATTCTAACCATACTTACAGTAACTTGAATTTCCTTCCATAGGCTAACATTGACTGGTTTCACTTGGAAATTCTTCTAAGTGTGGAGTTTTGGAACTTTAAAAAATTCCTCTAAAATCAGCTGAACTATGAATTCCGATTTACTCACCTGTTATCAGGAGAGAACTCAGTGCTGCATTTTTCAGCCGAATACTGATCCTGAAAAGTAATTCTAACCATACTTACAGTAACATGAATTTGCTTCCATAGGCTAACATTGATGGGTTTCACTTGGAAATTCTTCTAAGTGTGGAGTTTTGGAACTTTTAAAAATTCCTCTAAAATCAGCCGAACTACGAATTCCGATGTACTCATCTGTTATCAGGAGAGACCTCAGTGCTGCATCTTTCAGCCCACTACTGATCCTGAAAAGTAATTTTAATCGTAGATACAGTAACTTGAATTTACTTTCATAGGCTAACATTGACGGGTTTCACTTGGAAATTCTTCTAATTATGCAGTTTTGAAACTTTAAAAAATTCCTAAAAAGTCAGCCGAACTATGAATTCCGATTTACTTACCTGTCATCAGGAGAGACCTAACTGCTGCATCTTTCAGCCCACTAATGATCCTGAAAAGTAATTCTAATCGTAGTTACAGTAACTTGAATTTCCTTTCATAGGTTAACATTGACTGGTTTCACTTGGAAATTCTTTTAAGTGTGGAGTTTTGGAACTTTAAAAAATTCCTCTAAAATCAGCCGAACTACGAATTCAGATTTACTCACCTGTCATCAGGAGAGACCTCAGTGCTGCATCTTTCAGCCCACTAATGATCCTGAAAGGTAATTCTAATCGTAGTTACAGTAACTTGAATTTCCTTCCAAAGGCTAACATTGACTGGTTTCAATTGAAAATTATTCTAAGTGTGGAGTTATGGAACTTTAAAAAATTTCTCCAAAATCAGCTGAACTACGAATTCCAATTTACTCACCAGTCATCAGTAGAGACCTCAGTGCTGCATCTTTCAGCCCACTACTGATCCAGAAAAGTAATTCTAATCGTAGTTACAGTAACTTGAATTTCCTTCCATAGGCTAACATTACAGGTTTCACTTGGAAATTCTTCTAAGTGTGGAGTTTTGGAACTTTAAAAAATTCCTCTAAAATCAGCCGAACTACGAATTCCGATGTACTCACCTGTCATCAGGAGAGACCTAACTGCTGCATCTTTCAGCCCACTAATGATCCTGAAAAGTAATTCTAATCGTAGCTACTAACACATTGACTGGTTTCAATTAAAAATTATTCTAAGTGTGGAGTTTTAGAACATCAAAAAATTCCTCTAAAAACAGCAGAACTACGAATTCAGATAAACTCACCTGTTATCAAGAGAGACTTCAGTGCTGCACCTTTCAGCCCACTACTGATCCTGACAAGTAAATCTAATCGTAGTTACAGTAACTTGAATTTCCTTCCATAGGTTAACATTGACTGGTTTCACTTGGAAATTCTTCTGTGTGTGGAGTTTTGGAACTTTAAAAAATTCCTCTAAAATCAGCCGAACTACGAATTCAGATTTACTCACCTGTCATCAGGAGAGACCACAGTGCTGCATCTTTCAGCCCACTACTGATCCAGAAAAGTAATTCTAATCGTAGTTACAGTAACTTGAATTTCCTTCCATAGGCTAACATTACAGGTTTCACTTGGAAATTCTTCTAAGTGTGGAGTTTTGGAACTTTAAAAAATTCCTCTAAAATCAGCCGAACTACGAATTCCGATTTACTCACCTGTCATCAGGAGAGACCTCATTGCTGCATCTTTCAGCCCACTACTGATCCTGAAAAGTAATTATAATCGTAGTTACAGTAACTTGAATTTACTTCCATAGGCTAACATTGACTGGTTTCAATTAAAAATTATTCAAAGTGTGGAGTTTTGGAACTTTAAAAAATTCCTCCAAAATCAGCCGAACTACGAATTCCAATTTACTCACCAGTCATCAGAAGAGACCTCAGTGCTGCATCTTTCAGCCCACTATTGATCCTGAAAAGTAATTCTAATCGTAGTTACAGTAACATGAATTTGCTTCCATAGGCTAACATTGACGGGTTTCACTTGGAAATTCTTCTAATTATGCAGTTTTGAAACTTTAAAAAATTCCTAAAAAGTCAGCAGAACTATGAATTCCGATTTACTTACCTGTCATCAGGAGAGACCTAACTGCTGCATCTTGCAGCCCACTAATGATCCTGAAAAGTAATTCTAATCATAGTTACAGTAACTTGAATTTCCTTTCATAGGTTAACATTGACTGGTTTCACTTGGAAATTCTTTTAAGTGTGGAGTTTTGGAACTTTAAAAAATTCCTCTAAAATCAGCCGAACTACGAATTCAGATTTACTCACCTGTCATCAGGAGAGACCTCAGTGCTGCATCTTTCAGCCCACTACTGATCCTGAAAAGTAAATCTAATCCTAGTTACAGTAACTTGAATTTCCTTTCATAGGTTAACATTGACTGGCTTCACTTGGAAATTCTTTTAAGTGTGTTTTGGAACTTTAAAAAATTCCTCTAAAATCAGCCGAACTACGAATTCCGATGTACTCACCTGTCATCAGGAGAGACCTAACTGCTGCATCTTTCAGCCCACTAATGATCCTGAAAAGTAATTCTAATCGTAGTTACTAACACATTGACTGGTTTCAATTAAAAATTATTCTAAGTGTGGAGTTTTAGAACATCAAAAAATTCCTCTAAAATCAGCAGAACTACGAATTCAGATAAACTCATCTGTTATCAAGAGAGACCTCAGTGCTGCACCTTTCAGCCCACTACTGATCCTGACAAGTAAATCTAATCGTAGTTACAGTAACTTGAATTTCCTTCCATAGGTTAACATTGACTGGTTTCACTTGGAAATTCTTCTGTGTGTGGAGTTTTGAAACTTTAAAAAATTCCTCTAAAATCAGCCGAACTACGAATTCAGATTTACTCACCTGTCATCAGGAGAGACCACAGTGCTGCATCTTTCAGCCCACTACTGATCCAGAAAAGTAATTCTAATCGTAGTTACAGTAACTTGAATTTCCTTCCATAGGCTAACATTGACTGGTTTCAATTGAAAATTATTCTAAGTGTGGAGTTTTGGAACTTTAAAAAAATCCTCTAAAATCAGCCGAACTACGAATTCCGATTTACTCACCGGTTATCAGGAGAGAACTCAGTGCTGCATTTTTCAGCCCAATACTGATCATGAAAAGTAATTCTAACCATACTTACAGTAACTTGAATTTCCTTCCATAGGCTAACATTGACTGGTTTCACTTGGAAATTCTTCTAAGTGTGGAGTTTTGGAACTTTAAAAAATTCCTCTAAAATCAGCTGAACTATGAATTCCGATTTACTCACCTGTTATCAGGAGAGAACTCAGTGCTGCATTTTTCAGCCGAATACTGATCCTGAAAAGTAATTCTAACCATACTTACAGTAACATGAATTTGCTTCCATAGGCTAACATTGATGGGTTTCACTTGGAAATTCTTCTAAGTGTGGAGTTTTGGAACTTTTAAAAATTCCTCTAAAATCAGCCGAACTACGAATTCCGATGTACTCATCTGTTATCAGGAGAGACCTCAGTGCTGCATCTTTCAGCCCACTACTGATCCTGAAAAGTAATTTTAATCGTAGATACAGTAACTTGAATTTACTTTCATAGGCTAACATTGACGGGTTTCACTTGGAAATTCTTCTAATTATGCAGTTTTGAAACTTTAAAAAATTCCTAAAAAGTCAGCCGAACTATGAATTCCGATTTACTTACCTGTCATCAGGAGAGACCTAACTGCTGCATCTTTCAGCCCACTAATGATCCTGAAAAGTAATTCTAATCGTAGTTACAGTAACTTGAATTTCCTTTCATAGGTTAACATTGACTGGTTTCACTTGGAAATTCTTTTAAGTGTGGAGTTTTGGAACTTTAAAAAATTCCTCTAAAATCAGCCGAACTACGAATTCAGATTTACTCACCTGTCATCAGGAGAGACCTCAGTGCTGCATCTTTCAGCCCACTAATGATCCTGAAAGGTAATTCTAATCGTAGTTACAGTAACTTGAATTTCCTTCCAAAGGCTAACATTGACTGGTTTCAATTGAAAATTATTCTAAGTGTGGAGTTATGGAACTTTAAAAAATTTCTCCAAAATCAGCTGAACTACGAATTCCAATTTACTCACCAGTCATCAGTAGAGACCTCAGTGCTGCATCTTTCAGCCCACTACTGATCCAGAAAAGTAATTCTAATCGTAGTTACAGTAACTTGAATTTCCTTCCATAGGCTAACATTACAGGTTTCACTTGGAAATTCTTCTAAGTGTGGAGTTTTGGAACTTTAAAAAATTCCTCTAAAATCAGCCGAACTACGAATTCCGATGTACTCACCTGTCATCAGGAGAGACCTAACTGCTGCATCTTTCAGCCCACTAATGATCCTGAAAAGTAATTCTAATCGTAGCTACTAACACATTGACTGGTTTCAATTAAAAATTATTCTAAGTGTGGAGTTTTAGAACATCAAAAAATTCCTCTAAAAACAGCAGAACTACGAATTCAGATAAACTCACCTGTTATCAAGAGAGACTTCAGTGCTGCACCTTTCAGCCCACTACTGATCCTGACAAGTAAATCTAATCGTAGTTACAGTAACTTGAATTTCCTTCCATAGGTTAACATTGACTGGTTTCACTTGGAAATTCTTCTGTGTGTGGAGTTTTGGAACTTTAAAAAATTCCTCTAAAATCAGCTGAACTACGAATTCAGATTTACTCACCTGTCATCAGGAGAGACCACAGTGCTGCATCTTTCAGCCCACTACTGATCCAGAAAAGTAATTCTAATCGTAGTTACAGTAACTTGAATTTCCTTCCATAGGCTAACATTACAGGTTTCACTTGGAAATTCTTCTAAGTGTGGAGTTTTGGAACTTTAAAAAATTCCTCTAAAATCAGCCGAACTACGAATTCCGATTTACTCACCTGTCATCAGGAGAGACCTCATTGCTGCATCTTTCAGCCCACTACTGATCCTGAAAAGTAATTATAATCGTAGTTACAGTAACTTGAATTTACTTCCATAGGCTAACATTGACTGGTTTCAATTAAAAATTATTCAAAGTGTGGAGTTTTGGAACTTTAAAAAATTCCTCCAAAATCAGCCGAACTACGAATTCCAATTTACTCACCAGTCATCAGAAGAGACCTCAGTGCTGCATCTTTCAGCCCACTATTGATCCTGAAAAGTAATTCTAATCGTAGTTACAGTAACATGAATTTGCTTCCATAGGCTAACATTGACGGGTTTCACTTGGAAATTCTTCTAATTATGCAGTTTTGAAACTTTAAAAAATTCCTAAAAAGTCAGCAGAACTATGAATTCCGATTTACTTACCTGTCATCAGGAGAGACCTAACTGCTGCATCTTTCAGCCCACTAATGATCCTGAAAAGTAATTCTAATCATAGTTACAGTAACTTGAATTTCCTTTCATAGGTTAACATTGACTGGTTTCACTTGGAAATTCTTTTAAGTGTGGAGTTTTGGAACTTTAAAAAATTCCTCTAAAATCAGCCGAACTACGAATTCAGATTTACTCACCTGTCATCAGGAGAGACCTCAGTGCTGCATCTTTCAGCCCACTACTGATCCTGAAAAGTAAATCTAATCCTAGTTACAGTAACTTGAATTTCCTTTCATAGGTTAACATTGACTGGCTTCACTTGGAAATTCTTTTAAGTGTGTTTTGGAACTTTAAAAAATTCCTCTAAAATCAGCCGAACTACGAATTCCGATGTACTCACCTGTCATCAGGAGAGACCTAACTGCTGCATCTTTCAGCCCACTAATGATCCTGAAAAGTAATTCTAATCGTAGTTACTAACACATTGACTGGTTTCAATTAAAAATTATTCTAAGTGTGGAGTTTTAGAACATCAAAAAATTCCTCTAAAATCAGCAGAACTACGAATTCAGATAAACTCATCTGTTATCAAGAGAGACCTCAGTGCTGCACCTTTCAGCCCACTACTGATCCTGACAAGTAAATCTAATCGTAGTTACAGTAACTTGAATTTCCTTCCATAGGTTAACATTGACTGGTTTCACTTGGAAATTCTTCTGTGTGTGGAGTTTTGAAACTTTAAAAAATTCCTCTAAAATCAGCCGAACTACGAATTCAGATTTACTCACCTGTCATCAGGAGAGACCACAGTGCTGCATCTTTCAGCCCACTACTGATCCAGAAAAGTAATTCTAATCGTAGTTACAGTAACTTGAATTTCCTTCCATAGGCTAACATTACAGGTTTCACTTGGAAATTCTTCTAAGTGTGGAGTTTTGGAACTTTAAAAAATTCCTCTAAAATCAGCCGAACTACGAATTCCGATTTACTCACCTGTCATCAGGAGAGACCTCATTGCTGCATCTTTCAGCCCACTACTGATCCTGAAAAGTAATTATAATCGTAGTTACAGTAACTTGAATTTACTTCCATAGGCTAACATTGACTGGTTTCAATTAAAAATTATTCAAAGTGTGGAGTTTTGGAACATTAAAAAATTCCTCTAAAATCAGCCGAACTACGAATTCCGATTTACTCACCTGTCATCAGGAGGGACCTCAGTGCTGCATCTTTCAGCCCACTACTGATCCTGAAAAGTAATTTTAATCGTAGATACAGTAACTTGAATTTACTTTCATAGGCTAACATTGACTGGTTTCACTTGAAAATTCTTCTAAGTGTGGAGTTTTGGAACTTTAAAAAATTCCTCCAAAATCAGCCGAACTACGAATTCCAATTTACTCGCCAGTCATCAGAAGAGACCTCAGTGCTGCATCTTTCAGCCCACTATTGATCCTGAAAAGTAATTCTAATCGTAGTTACAGTAACATGAATTTGCTTCCATAGGCTAACATTGACGGGTTTCACTTGGAAATTCTTCTAATTATGCAGTTTTGAAACTTTAAAAAATTCCTAAAAAGTCAGCCGAACTATGAATTCCGATTTACTTACCTGTCATCAGGAGAGACCTAACTACTGCATCTTGCAGCCCACTAATGATCCTGAAGGTTAACATTGACTGGTTTCAATTGAAAAATATTCTAAGTGTGGAGTTTTGGAACTTTACAAAAATCCTCAAAAATCAGCCGAACTACGAATTCAGATTTACTCACCTGTCATCAGGAGAGACCACAGTGCTGCATCTTTCAGCCCACTACTGATCCAGAAAAGTAATTCTAATCGTAGTTACAGTAACTTGAATTTCCTTCCATAGGCTAACATTACAGGTTTCACTTGAAAATTCTTCTAAGTGTGGAGTTTTGGAACTTTAAAAAATTCCTCTAAAATCAGCCGAACTACGAATTCCGATTTACTCACCTGTCATCAGGAGAGACCTCAGTGCTGCATCTTTCAGCCCACTAATGATCCTGAAAGGTAATTCTAATCGTAGTTACAGTAACTTGAATTTCCTTCCAAAGGCTAACATTGACTGGTTTCACTTGAAAATTCTTCTAAGTGTGGAGTTTTGGAACTTTAAAAAATTCCTCCAAAATCAGCCGAACTACGAATTCCAATTTACTCACCAGTCATCAGAAGAGACCTCAGTGCTGCATCTTTCAGCCCACTATTGATCCTGAAAAGTAATTCTAATCGTAGTTACAGTAACATGAATTTGCTTCCATAGGCTAACATTGACGGGTTTCACTTGGAAATTCTTCTAATTATGCAGTTTTGAAACTTTAAAAAATTCCTAAAAAGTCAGCCGAACTATGAATTCTGATTTACTTACCTGTCATCAGGAGAGACCTAACTGCTGCATCTTGCAGCCCACTAATGATCCTGAAAAGTAATTCTAATCGTAGTTACAGTAACTTGAATTTCCTTTCATAGGTTAACATTGACTGGCTTCACTTGGAAATTCTTTTAAGTGTGTTTTGGAATTTTAAAAAATTCCTCTAAAATCAGCCGAACTACGAATTCCGATGTACTCACCTGTTATCAGGAGTGATCTTAGTGCTGCATCTTTCAGCCCACTAATGATCCTAAAAAGTAAATCTAATCGTAGTTACAGTAACTTGAATTTCCTTCCATAGGTTAACATTGACTGGTTTCAATTGAAAAATATTCTAAGTGTGGAGTTTTGGAACTTTACAAAAATCCTCAAAAATCAGCCGAACTACGAATTCAGATTTACTCACCTGTCATCAGGAGAGACCACAGTGCTGCATCTTTCAGCCCACTACTGATCCAGAAAAGTAATTCTAATCGTAGTTACAGTAACTTGAATTTCCTTCCATAGGCTAACATTACAGGTTTCACTTGGAAATTCTTCTAAGTGTGGAGTTTTGGAACTTTAAAAAATTCCTCTAAAATCAGCCGAACTACGAATTCCGATTTACTCACCTGTCATCAGGAGAGACCTCAGTGCTGCATCTTTCAGCCCACTAATGATCCTGAAAGGTAATTCTAATCGTAGTTACAGTAACTTGAATTTCCTTCCAAAGGCTAACATTGACTGGTTTCAATTGAAAATTATTCTAAGTGTGGCTAACTTTAAAAAATTCCTCTAAAATGAGCCGAACTACGAATTCCGATTTACTCACCTGTCATCAGGAGAGACCGCACTGCTGCATCTTTCAGCCCACTAATGATCCTGAAAAGGAATTCTAGTCATAGTTACAGTAACTTGAATTTCCTTCCATAGGCTAACATTGACTGGTTTCAATTGAAAATTATTCTAAGTGTGGAGTTTTGGAACTTTAAAAAAATCCTCTAAAATCAGCCGAACTACGAATTCCGATTTACTCACCGGTTATCAGGAGAGAACTCAGTGCTGCATTTTTCAGCCCAATACTGATCATGAAAAGTAATTCTAACCATACTTACAGTAACTTGAATTTCCTTCCATAGGCTAACATTGACTGGTTTCACTTGGAAATTCTTCTAAGTGTGGAGTTTTGGAACTTTAAAAAATTCCTCTAAAATCAGCTGAACTATGAATTCCGATTTACTCACCTGTTATCAGGAGAGAACTCAGTGCTGCATTTTTCAGCCGAATACTGATCCTGAAAAGTAATTCTAACCATACTTACAGTAACATGAATTTGCTTCCATAGGCTAACATTGATGGGTTTCACTTGGAAATTCTTCTAAGTGTGGAGTTTTGGAACTTTTAAAAATTCCTCTAAAATCAGCCGAACTACGAATTCCGATGTACTCATCTGTTATCAGGAGAGACCTCAGTGCTGCATCTTTCAGCCCACTACTGATCCTGAAAAGTAATTTTAATCGTAGATACAGTAACTTGAATTTACTTTCATAGGCTAACATTGACGGGTTTCACTTGGAAATTCTTCTAATTATGCAGTTTTGAAACTTTAAAAAATTCCTAAAAAGTCAGCCGAACTATGAATTCCGATTTACTTACCTGTCATCAGGAGAGACCTAACTGCTGCATCTTTCAGCCCACTAATGATCCTGAAAAGTAATTCTAATCGTAGTTACAGTAACTTGAATTTCCTTTCATAGGTTAACATTGACTAGTTTCACTTGGAAATTCTTTTAAGTGTGGAGTTTTGGAACTTTAAAAAATTCCTCTAAAATCAGCCGAACTACGAATTCAGATTTACTCACCTGTCATCAGGAGAGACCTCAGTGCTGCATCTTTCAGCCCACTAATGATCCTGAAAGGTAATTCTAATCGTAGTTACAGTAACTTGAATTTCCTTCCAAAGGCTAACATTGACTGGTTTCAATTGAAAATTATTCTAAGTGTGGAGTTATGGAACTTTAAAAAATTCCTCCAAAATCAGCTGAACTACGAATTCCAATTTACTCACCAGTCATCAGTAGAGACCTCAGTGCTGCATCTTTCAGCCCACTACTGATCCAGAAAAGTAATTCTAATCGTAGTTACAGTAACTTGAATTTCCTTCCATAGGCTAACATTACAGGTTTCACTTGGAAATTCTTCTAAGTGTGGAGTTTTGGAACTTTAAAAAATTCCTCTAAAATCAGCCGAACTACGAATTCCGATGTACTCACCTGTCATCAGGAGAGACCTAACTGCTGCATCTTTCAGCCCACTAATGATCCTGAAAAGTAATTCTAATCGTAGCTACTAACACATTGACTGGTTTCAATTAAAAATTATTCTAAGTGTGGAGTTTTAGAACATCAAAAAATTCCTCTAAAAACAGCAGAACTACGAATTCAGATAAACTCACCTGTTATCAAGAGAGACTTCAGTGCTGCACCTTTCAGCCCACTACTGATCCTGAAAAGTAATTTTAATCGTAGATACAGTAACTTGAATTTACTTTCATAGGCTAACATTGACTGGTTTCACTTGAAAATTCTTCTAAGTGTGGAGTTTTGGAACTTTAAAAAATTCCTCCAAAATCAGCCGAACTACGAATTCCAATTTACTCACCAGTCATCAGAAGAGACCTCAGTGCTGCATCTTTCAGCCCACTATTGATCCTGAAAAGTAATTCTAATCGTAGTTACAGTAACATGAATTTGCTTCCATAGGCTAACATTGACGGGTTTCACTTGGAAATTCTTCTAATTATGCAGTTTTGAAACTTTAAAAAATTCCTAAAAAGTCAGCAGAACTATAAATTCCGATTTACTTACCTGTCATCAGGAGAGACCTAACTGCTGCATCTTGCAGCCCACTAATGATCCTGAAAAGTAATTCTAATCGTAGTTACAGTAACTTGAATTTCCTTTCATAGGTTAACATTGACTGGTTTCACTTGGAAATTCTTTTAAGTGTGGAGTTTTGGAACTTTAAAAAATTCCTGTAAAATCAGCCGAACTACGAATTCAGATTTACTCACCTGTCATCAGGAGAGACCTCAGTGCTGCATCTTTCAGCCCACTACTGATCCTGAAAAGTAAATCTAATCCTAGTTACAGTAACTTGAATTTCCTTTCATAGGTTAACATTGACTGGCTTCACTTGGAAATTCTTTTAAGTGTGTTTTGGAACTTTAAAAAATTCCTCTAAAATCAGCCGAACTACGAATTCCGATGTACTCACCTGTCATCAGGAGAGACCTAACTGCTGCATCTTTCAGCCCACTAATGATCCTGAAAAGTAATTCTAATCGTAGTTACTAACACATTGACTGGTTTCAATTAAAAATTATTCTAAGTGTGGAGTTTTAGAACATCAAAAAATTCCTCTAAAATCAGCAGAACTACGAATTCAGATAAACTCACCTGTTATCAAGAGAGACCTCAGTGCTGCACCTTTCAGCCCACTACTGATCCTGACAAGTAAATCTAATCGTAGTTACAGTAACTTGAATTTCCTTCCATAGGTTAACATTGACTGGTTTCACTTGGAAATTCTTCTGTGTGTGGAGTTTTGAAACTTTAAAAAATTCCTCTAAAATCAGCCGAACTACGAATTCAGATTTACTCACCTGTCATCAGGAGAGACCACAGTGCTGCATCTTTCAGCCCACTACTGATCCAGAAAAGTAATTCTAATCGTAGTTACAGTAACTTGAATTTCCTTCCATAGGCTAACATTACAGGTTTCACTTGGAAATTCTTCTAAGTGTGGAGTTTTGGAACTTTAAAAAATTCCTCTAAAATCAGCCGAACTACGAATTCCGATTTACTCACCTGTCATCAGGAGAGACCTCATTGCTGCATCTTTCAGCCCACTACTGATCCTGAAAAGTAATTATAATCGTAGTTACAGTAACTTGAATTTACTTCCATAGGCTAACATTGACTGGTTTCAATTAAAAATTATTCAAAGTGTGGAGTTTTGGAACTTTAAAAAATTCCTCCAAAATCAGCCGAACTACGAATTCCAATTTACTCACCAGTCATCAGAAGAGACCTCAGTGCTGCATCTTTCAGCCCACTATTGATCCTGAAAAGTAATTCTAATCGTAGTTACAGTAACATGAATTTGCTTCCATAGGCTAACATTGACGGGTTTCACTTGGAAATTCTTCTAATTATGCAGTTTTGAAACTTTAAAAAATTCCTAAAAAGTCAGCAGAACTATGAATTCCGATTTACTTACCTGTCATCAGGAGAGACCTAACTGCTGCATCTTGCAGCCCACTAATGATCCTGAAAAGTAATTCTAATCGTAGTTACAGTAACTTGAATTTCCTTTCATAGGTTAACATTGACTGGTTTCACTTGGAAATTCTTTTAAGTGTGGAGTTTTGGAACTTTAAAAAATTCCTCTAAAATCAGCCGAACTACGAATTCAGATTTACTCACCTGTCATCAGGAGAGACCTCAGTGCTGCATCTTTCAGCCCACTACTGATCCTGAAAAGTAAATCTAATCCTAGTTACAGTAACTTGAATTTCCTTTCATAGGTTAACATTGACTGGCTTCACTTGGAAATTCTTTTAAGTGTGTTTTGGAACTTTAAAAAATTCCTCTAAAATCAGCCGAACTACGAATTCCGATGTACTCACCTGTCATCAGGAGAGACCTAACTGCTGCATCTTTCAGCCCACTAATGATCCTGAAAAGTAATTCTAATCGTAGTTACTAACACATTGACTGGTTTCAATTAAAAATTATTCTAAGTGTGGAGTTTTAGAACATCAAAAAATTCCTCTAAAATCAGCAGAACTACGAATTCAGATAAACTCACCTGTTATCAAGAGAGACCTCAGTGCTGCACCTTTCAGCCCACTACTGATCCTGACAAGTAAATCTAATCGTAGTTACAGTAACTTGAATTTCCTTCCATAGGTTAACATTGACTGGTTTCACTTGGAAATTCTTCTGTGTGTGGAGTTTTGAAACTTTAAAAAATTCCTCTAAAATCAGCCGAACTACGAATTCAGATTTACTCACCTGTCATCAGGAGAGACCACAGTGCTGCATCTTTCAGCCCACTACTGATCCAGAAAAGTAATTCTAATCGTAGTTACAGTAACTTGAATTTCCTTCCATAGGCTAACATTACAGGTTTCACTTGGAAATTCTTCTAAGTGTGGAGTTTTGGAACTTTAAAAAATTCCTCTAAAATCAGCCGAACTACGAATTCCGATTTACTCACCTGTCATCAGGAGAGACCTCATTGCTGCATCTTTCAGCCCACTACTGATCCTGAAAAGTAATTATAATCGTAGTTACAGTAACTTGAATTTACTTCCATAGGCTAACATTGACTGGTTTCAATTAAAAATTATTCAAAGTGTGGAGTTTTGGAACTTTAAAAAATTCCTCTAAAATCAGCCGAACTACGAATTCCGATTTACTCACCTGTCATCAGGAGAGACCTCAGTGCTGCATCTTTCAGCCGACTACTGATCCTGAAAAGTAATTTTAATCGTAGATACAGTAACTTGAATTTACTTTCATAGGCTAACATTGACTGGTTTCACTTGGAAATTCTTCTAATTATGCAGTTTTGAAACTTTAAAAAATTCCTAAAAAGTCAGCAGAACTATGAATTCCGATTTACTTACCTGTCATCAGGAGAGACCTAACTGCTGCATCTTGCAGCCCACTAATGATCCTGAAAAGTAATTCTAATCGTAGTTACAGTAACTTGAATTTCCTTTCATAGGTTAAAATTGACTGGTTTCACTTGGAAATTCTTTTAAGTGTGGAGTTTTGGAACTTTAAAAAATTCCTCTAAAATCAGCCGAACTACGAATTCAGATTTACTCACCTGTCATCAGGAGAGACCTCAGTGCTGCATCTTTCAGCCCACTACTCATCCTGAAAAGTAAATCTAATCCTAGTTACAGTAACTTGAATTTCCTTTCATAGGTTAACATTGACTGGCTTCACTTGGAAATTCTTTTAAGTGTGTTTTGGAACTTTAAAAAATTCCTCTAAAATCAGCCGAACTACGAATTCCGATGTACTCACCTGTCATCAGGAGAGACCTAACTGCTGCATCTTTCAGCCCACTAATGATCCTGAAAAGTAATTCTAATCGTAGTTACTAACACATTGACTGGTTTCAATTAAAAATTATTCTAAGTGTGGAGTTTTAGAACATCAAAAAATTCCTCTAAAATCAGCAGAACTACGAATTCAGATAAACTCACCTGTTATCAAGAGAGACCTCAGTGCTGCACCTTTCAGCCCACTACTGATCCTGACAAGTAAATCTAATCGTAGTTACAGTAACTTGAATTTCCATCCATAGGTTAACATTGACTGGTTTCACTTGGAAATTCTTCTGTGTGTGGAGTTTTGAAACTTTAAAAAATTCCTCTAAAATCAGCCGAACTACGAATTCAGATTTACTCACCTGTCATCAGGAGAGACCACAGTGCTGCATCTTTCAGCCCACTACTGATCCAGAAAAGTAATTCTAATCGTAGTTACAGTAACTTGAATTTCCTTCCATAGGCTAACATTACAGGTTTCACTTGGAAATTCTTCTAAGTGTGGAGTTTTGGAACTTTAAAAAATTCCTCTAAAATCAGCCGAACTACGAATTCCGATTTACTCACCTGTCATCAGGAGAGACCTCATTGCTGCATCTTTCAGCCCACTACTGATCCTGAAAAGTATTTATAATCGTAGTTACAGTAACTTGAATTTACTTCCATAGGCTAACATTGACTGGTTTCAATTAAAAATTATTCAAAGTGTGGAGTTTTGGAACATTAAAAAATTCCTCTAAAATCAGCCGAACTACGAATTCCGATGTACTCACCTGTCATCAGGAGAGACCTCAGTGCTGCATCTTTCAGCCCACTACTGATCCTGAAAAGTAATTTTAATCGTAGATACAGTAACTTGAATTTACTTTCATAGGCTAACATTGACTGGTTTCACTTGAAAATTCTTCTAAGTGTGGAGTTTTGGAACTTTAAAAAATTCCTCCAAAATCAGCCGAACTACGAATTCCAATTTACTCGCCAGTCATCAGAAGAGACCTCAGTGCTGCATCTTTCAGCCCACTACTGATCCAGAAAAGTAATTCTAATCGTAGTTACAGTAACTCGAATTTCCTTCCATAGGCTAACATTACAGGTTTCACTTGGAAATTCTTCTAAGTGTGGAGTTTTGGAACTTTAAAAAATTCCTCTAAAATCAGCCAAACTACGAATTCCGATTTACTCACCTGTCATCAGGAGAGACCTCAGTGCTGCATCTTTCAGCCCACTAATGATCCTGAAAGGTAATTCTAATCGTAGTTACAGTAACTTGAATTTCCTTCCAAAGGCTAACATTGACTGGTTTCAATTGAAAATTATTCTAAGTGTGGCTAACTTTAAAAAATTCCTCTAAAATGAGCCGAACTACGAATTCCGATTTACTCACCTGTCATCAGGAGAGACCGCACTGCTGCATCTTTCAGCCCACTAATGATCCTGAAAAGGAATTCTAGTCATAGTTACAGTAACTTGAATTTCCTTCCATAGGCTAACATTGACTGGTTTCAATTGAAAATTATTCTAAGTGTGGAGTTTTGGAACTTTAAAAAAATCCTCTAAAATCAGCCGAACTACGAATTCCGATTTACTCACCGGTTATCAGGAGAGAACTCAGTGCTGCATTTTTCAGCCCAATACTGATCATGAAAAGTAATTCTAACCATACTTACAGTAACTTGAATTTCCTTCCATAGGCTAACATTGACTGGTTTCACTTGGAAATTCTTCTAAGTGTGGAGTTTTGGAACTTTAAAAAATTCCTCTAAAATCAGCTGAACTATGAATTCCGATTTACTCACCTGTTATCAGGAGAGAACTCAGTGCTGCATTTTTCAGCCGAATACTGATCCTGAAAAGTAATTCTAACCATACTTACAGTAACATGAATTTGCTTCCATAGGCTAACATTGATGGGTTTCACTTGGAAATTCTTCTAAGTGTGGAGTTTTGGAACTTTTAAAAATTCCTCTAAAATCAGCCGAACTACGAATTCCGATGTACTCATCTGTTATCAGGAGAGACCTCAGTGCTGCATCTTTCAGCCCACTACTGATCCTGAAAAGTAATTTTAATCGTAGATACAGTAACTTGAATTTACTTTCATAGGCTAACATTGACGGGTTTCACTTGGAAATTCTTCTAATTATGCAGTTTTGAAACTTTAAAAAATTCCTAAAAAGTCAGCCGAACTATGAATTCCGATTTACTTACCTGTCATCAGGAGAGACCTAACTGCTGCATCTTTCAGCCCACTAATGATCCTGAAAAGTAATTCTAATCGTAGTTACAGTAACTTGAATTTCCTTTCATAGGTTAACATTGACTAGTTTCACTTGGAAATTCTTTTAAGTGTGGAGTTTTGGAACTTTAAAAAATTCCTCTAAAATCAGCCGAACTACGAATTCAGATTTACTCACCTGTCATCAGGAGAGACCTCAGTGCTGCATCTTTCAGCCCACTAATGATCCTGAAAGGTAATTCTAATCGTAGTTACAGTAACTTGAATTTCCTTCCAAAGGCTAACATTGACTGGTTTCAATTGAAAATTATTCTAAGTGTGGAGTTATGGAACTTTAAAAAATTCCTCCAAAATCAGCTGAACTACGAATTCCAATTTACTCACCAGTCATCAGTAGAGACCTCAGTGCTGCATCTTTCAGCCCACTACTGATCCAGAAAAGTAATTCTAATCGTAGTTACAGTAACTTGAATTTCCTTCCATAGGCTAACATTACAGGTTTCACTTGGAAATTCTTCTAAGTGTGGAGTTTTGGAACTTTAAAAAATTCCTCTAAAATCAGCCGAACTACGAATTCCGATGTACTCACCTGTCATCAGGAGAGACCTAACTGCTGCATCTTTCAGCCCACTAATGATCCTGAAAAGTAATTCTAATCGTAGCTACTAACACATTGACTGGTTTCAATTAAAAATTATTCTAAGTGTGGAGTTTTAGAACATCAAAAAATTCCTCTAAAAACAGCAGAACTACGAATTCAGATAAACTCACCTGTTATCAAGAGAGACTTCAGTGCTGCACCTTTCAGCCCACTACTGATCCTGAAAAGTAATTTTAATCGTAGATACAGTAACTTGAATTTACTTTCATAGGCTAACATTGACTGGTTTCACTTGAAAATTCTTCTAAGTGTGGAGTTTTGGAACTTTAAAAAATTCCTCCAAAATCAGCCGAACTACGAATTCCAATTTACTCACCAGTCATCAGAAGAGACCTCAGTGCTGCATCTTTCAGCCCACTATTGATCCTGAAAAGTAATTCTAATCGTAGTTACAGTAACATGAATTTGCTTCCATAGGCTAACATTGACGGGTTTCACTTGGAAATTCTTCTAATTATGCAGTTTTGAAACTTTAAAAAATTCCTAAAAAGTCAGCAGAACTATAAATTCCGATTTACTTACCTGTCATCAGGAGAGACCTAACTGCTGCATCTTGCAGCCCACTAATGATCCTGAAAAGTAATTCTAATCGTAGTTACAGTAACTTGAATTTCCTTTCATAGGTTAACATTGACTGGTTTCACTTGGAAATTCTTTTAAGTGTGGAGTTTTGGAACTTTAAAAAATTCCTGTAAAATCAGCCGAACTACGAATTCAGATTTACTCACCTGTCATCAGGAGAGACCTCAGTGCTGCATCTTTCAGCCCACTACTGATCCTGAAAAGTAAATCTAATCCTAGTTACAGTAACTTGAATTTCCTTTCATAGGTTAACATTGACTGGCTTCACTTGGAAATTCTTTTAAGTGTGTTTTGGAACTTTAAAAAATTCCTCTAAAATCAGCCGAACTACGAATTCCGATGTACTCACCTGTCATCAGGAGAGACCTAACTGCTGCATCTTTCAGCCCACTAATGATCCTGAAAAGTAATTCTAATCGTAGTTACTAACACATTGACTGGTTTCAATTAAAAATTATTCTAAGTGTGGAGTTTTAGAACATCAAAAAATTCCTCTAAAATCAGCAGAACTACGAATTCAGATAAACTCACCTGTTATCAAGAGAGACCTCAGTGCTGCACCTTTCAGCCCACTACTGATCCTGACAAGTAAATCTAATCGTAGTTACAGTAACTTGAATTTCCTTCCATAGGTTAACATTGACTGGTTTCACTTGGAAATTCTTCTGTGTGTGGAGTTTTGAAACTTTAAAAAATTCCTCTAAAATCAGCCGAACTACGAATTCAGATTTACTCACCTGTCATCAGGAGAGACCACAGTGCTGCATCTTTCAGCCCACTACTGATCCAGAAAAGTAATTCTAATCGTAGTTACAGTAACTTGAATTTCCTTCCATAGGCTAACATTACAGGTTTCACTTGGAAATTCTTCTAAGTGTGGAGTTTTGGAACTTTAAAAAATTCCTCTAAAATCAGCCGAACTACGAATTCCGATTTACTCACCTGTCATCAGGAGAGACCTCATTGCTGCATCTTTCAGCCCACTACTGATCCTGAAAAGTAATTATAATCGTAGTTACAGTAACTTGAATTTACTTCCATAGGCTAACATTGACTGGTTTCAATTAAAAATTATTCAAAGTGTGGAGTTTTGGAACTTTAAAAAATTCCTCCAAAATCAGCCGAACTACGAATTCCAATTTACTCACCAGTCATCAGAAGAGACCTCAGTGCTGCATCTTTCAGCCCACTATTGATCCTGAAAAGTAATTCTAATCGTAGTTACAGTAACATGAATTTGCTTCCATAGGCTAACATTGACGGGTTTCACTTGGAAATTCTTCTAATTATGCAGTTTTGAAACTTTAAAAAATTCCTAAAAAGTCAGCAGAACTATGAATTCCGATTTACTTACCTGTCATCAGGAGAGACCTAACTGCTGCATCTTGCAGCCCACTAATGATCCTGAAAAGTAATTCTAATCGTAGTTACAGTAACTTGAATTTCCTTTCATAGGTTAACATTGACTGGTTTCACTTGGAAATTCTTTTAAGTGTGGAGTTTTGGAACTTTAAAAAATTCCTCTAAAATCAGCCGAACTACGAATTCAGATTTACTCACCTGTCATCAGGAGAGACCTCAGTGCTGCATCTTTCAGCCCACTACTGATCCTGAAAAGTAAATCTAATCCTAGTTACAGTAACTTGAATTTCCTTTCATAGGTTAACATTGACTGGCTTCACTTGGAAATTCTTTTAAGTGTGTTTTGGAACTTTAAAAAATTCCTCTAAAATCAGCCGAACTACGAATTCCGATGTACTCACCTGTCATCAGGAGAGACCTAACTGCTGCATCTTTCAGCCCACTAATGATCCTGAAAAGTAATTCTAATCGTAGTTACTAACACATTGACTGGTTTCAATTAAAAATTATTCTAAGTGTGGAGTTTTAGAACATCAAAAAATTCCTCTAAAATCAGCAGAACTACGAATTCAGATAAACTCACCTGTTATCAAGAGAGACCTCAGTGCTGCACCTTTCAGCCCACTACTGATCCTGACAAGTAAATCTAATCGTAGTTACAGTAACTTGAATTTCCTTCCATAGGTTAACATTGACTGGTTTCACTTGGAAATTCTTCTGTGTGTGGAGTTTTGAAACTTTAAAAAATTCCTCTAAAATCAGCCGAACTACGAATTCAGATTTACTCACCTGTCATCAGGAGAGACCACAGTGCTGCATCTTTCAGCCCACTACTGATCCAGAAAAGTAATTCTAATCGTAGTTACAGTAACTTGAATTTCCTTCCATAGGCTAACATTACAGGTTTCACTTGGAAATTCTTCTAAGTGTGGAGTTTTGGAACTTTAAAAAATTCCTCTAAAATCAGCCGAACTACGAATTCCGATTTACTCACCTGTCATCAGGAGAGACCTCATTGCTGCATCTTTCAGCCCACTACTGATCCTGAAAAGTAATTATAATCGTAGTTACAGTAACTTGAATTTACTTCCATAGGCTAACATTGACTGGTTTCAATTAAAAATTATTCAAAGTGTGGAGTTTTGGAACTTTAAAAAATTCCTCTAAAATCAGCCGAACTACGAATTCCGATTTACTCACCTGTCATCAGGAGAGACCTCAGTGCTGCATCTTTCAGCCGACTACTGATCCTGAAAAGTAATTTTAATCGTAGATACAGTAACTTGAATTTACTTTCATAGGCTAACATTGACTGGTTTCACTTGGAAATTCTTCTAATTATGCAGTTTTGAAACTTTAAAAAATTCCTAAAAAGTCAGCAGAACTATGAATTCCGATTTACTTACCTGTCATCAGGAGAGACCTAACTGCTGCATCTTGCAGCCCACTAATGATCCTGAAAAGTAATTCTAATCGTAGTTACAGTAACTTGAATTTCCTTTCATAGGTTAAAATTGACTGGTTTCACTTGGAAATTCTTTTAAGTGTGGAGTTTTGGAACTTTAAAAAATTCCTCTAAAATCAGCCGAACTACGAATTCAGATTTACTCACCTGTCATCAGGAGAGACCTCAGTGCTGCATCTTTCAGCCCACTACTCATCCTGAAAAGTAAATCTAATCCTAGTTACAGTAACTTGAATTTCCTTTCATAGGTTAACATTGACTGGCTTCACTTGGAAATTCTTTTAAGTGTGTTTTGGAACTTTAAAAAATTCCTCTAAAATCAGCCGAACTACGAATTCCGATGTACTCACCTGTCATCAGGAGAGACCTAACTGCTGCATCTTTCAGCCCACTAATGATCCTGAAAAGTAATTCTAATCGTAGTTACTAACACATTGACTGGTTTCAATTAAAAATTATTCTAAGTGTGGAGTTTTAGAACATCAAAAAATTCCTCTAAAATCAGCAGAACTACGAATTCAGATAAACTCACCTGTTATCAAGAGAGACCTCAGTGCTGCACCTTTCAGCCCACTACTGATCCTGACAAGTAAATCTAATCGTAGTTACAGTAACTTGAATTTCCATCCATAGGTTAACATTGACTGGTTTCACTTGGAAATTCTTCTGTGTGTGGAGTTTTGAAACTTTAAAAAATTCCTCTAAAATCAGCCGAACTACGAATTCAGATTTACTCACCTGTCATCAGGAGAGACCACAGTGCTGCATCTTTCAGCCCACTACTGATCCAGAAAAGTAATTCTAATCGTAGTTACAGTAACTTGAATTTCCTTCCATAGGCTAACATTACAGGTTTCACTTGGAAATTCTTCTAAGTGTGGAGTTTTGGAACTTTAAAAAATTCCTCTAAAATCAGCCGAACTACGAATTCCGATTTACTCACCTGTCATCAGGAGAGACCTCATTGCTGCATCTTTCAGCCCACTACTGATCCTGAAAAGTATTTATAATCGTAGTTACAGTAACTTGAATTTACTTCCATAGGCTAACATTGACTGGTTTCAATTAAAAATTATTCAAAGTGTGGAGTTTTGGAACATTAAAAAATTCCTCTAAAATCAGCCGAACTACGAATTCCGATGTACTCACCTGTCATCAGGAGAGACCTCAGTGCTGCATCTTTCAGCCCACTACTGATCCTGAAAAGTAATTTTAATCGTAGATACAGTAACTTGAATTTACTTTCATAGGCTAACATTGACTGGTTTCACTTGAAAATTCTTCTAAGTGTGGAGTTTTGGAACTTTAAAAAATTCCTCCAAAATCAGCCGAACTACGAATTCCAATTTACTCGCCAGTCATCAGAAGAGACCTCAGTGCTGCATCTTTCAGCCCACTACTGATCCAGAAAAGTAATTCTAATCGTAGTTACAGTAACTCGAATTTCCTTCCATAGGCTAACATTACAGGTTTCACTTGGAAATTCTTCTAAGTGTGGAGTTTTGGAACTTTAAAAAATTCCTCTAAAATCAGCCAAACTACGAATTCCGATTTACTCACCTGTCATCAGGAGAGACCTCAGTGCTGCATCTTTCAGCCCACTAATGATCCTGAAAGGTAATTCTAATCGTAGTTACAGTAACTTGAATTTCCTTCCAAAGGCTAACATTGACTGGTTTCAATTGAAAATTATTCTAAGTGTGGAGTTTTGGAACTTTAAAAAATTCCTCCAAAATCAGCCGAACTACGAATTCCAATTTACTCGCCAGTCATCAGAAGAGACCTCAGTGCTGCATCTTTCAGCCCACTACTGATCCAGAAAAGTAATTCTAATCGTAGTTACAGTAACTCGAATTTCCTTCCATAGGCTAACATTACAGGTTTCACTTGGAAAATCTTCTAAGTGTGGAGTTATGGAACTTTAAAAAATTCCTCTAAAATGAGCCGAACTACGAATTCCGATTTACTCACCTGTCATCAGGAGAGACCGCACTGCTGCATCTTTCAGCCCACTAATGATCCTGAAAAGGAATTCTAGTCGTAGTTACAGTAACTTGAGTTTCCTTCCATAGGCTAACATTGACTGGTTTCAATTGAAAATTATTCTAAGTGTGGAGTTTTGGAACTTTAAAAAAATCCTCTAAAATCAGCCGAACTACGAATTCCGATTTACTCACCGGTTATCAGGAGAGAACTCAGTGCTGCATTTTTCAGCCCAATACTGATCATGAAAAGTAATTCTAACCATACTTACAGTAACTTGAATTTCCTTCCATAGGCTAACATTGACTGGTTTCACTTGGAAATTCTTCTAAGTGTGGAGTTTTGGAACTTTAAAAAATTCCTCTAAAATCAGCTGAACTATGAATTCCGATTTACTCACCTGTTATCAGGAGAGAACTCAGTGCTGCATTTTTCAGCCGAATACTGATCCTGAAAAGTAATTCTAACCATACTTACAGTAACATGAATTTGCTTCCATAGGCTAACATTGATGGGTTTCACTTGGAAATTCTTCTAAGTGTGGAGTTTTGGAACTTTTAAAAATTCCTCTAAAATCAGCCGAACTACGAATTCCGATGTACTCATCTGTTATCAGGAGAGACCTCAGTGCTGCATCTTTCAGCCCACTACTGATCCTGAAAAGTAATTTTAATCGTAGATACAGTAACTTGAATTTACTTTCATAGGCTAACATTGACGGGTTTCACTTGGAAATTCTTCTAATTATGCAGTTTTGAAACTTTAAAAAATTCCTAAAAAGTCAGCCGAACGATGAATTCCGATTTACTTACCTGTCATCAGGAGAGACCTAACTGCTGCATCTTTCAGCCCACTAATGATCCTGAAAAGTAATTCTAATCGTAGTTACAGTAACTTGAATTTCCTTTCATAGGTTAACATTGACTGGTTTCACTTGGAAATTCTTTTAAGTGTGGAGTTTTGGAACTTTAAAAAATTCCTCTAAAATCAGCCGAACTACGAATTCAGATTTACTCACCTGTCATCAGGAGAGACCTCAGTGCTGCATCTTTCAGCCCACTAATGATCCTGAAAGGTAATTCTAATCGTAGTTACAGTAACTTGAATTTCCTTCCAAAGGCTAACTTTGACTGGTTTCAATTGAAAATTATTCTAAGTGTGGAGTTATGGAACTTTAAAAAATTCCTCCAAAATCAGCTGAACTACGAATTCCAATTTACTCACCAGTCATCAGTGGAGACCTCAGTGCTGCATCTTTCAGCCCACTACTGATCCAGAAAAGTAATTCTAATCGTAGTTACAGTAACTTGAATTTCCTTCCATAGGCTAACATTACAGGTTTCACTTGGAAATTCTTCTAAGTGTGGAGTTTTGGAACTTTAAAAAATTCCTCTAAAATCAGCCGAACTACGAATTCCGATGTACTCACCTGTCATCAGGAGAGACCTAACTGCTGCATCTTTCAGCCCACTAATGATCCTGAAAAGTAATTCTAATCGTAGCTACTAACACATTGACTGGTTTCAATTAAAAATTATTCTAAGTGTGGAGTTTTAGAACATCAAAAAATTCCTCTAAAAACAACAGAACTACGAATTCAGATAAACTCACCTGTTATCAAGAGAGACTTCAGTGCTGCACCTTTCAGCCCACTGCTGATCCTGACAAGTAAATCTAATCGTAGTTACAGTAACTTGAATTTCCTTCCATAGGTTAACATTGACTGGTTTCACTTGGAAATTCTTCTGTGTGTGGAGTTTTGGAACTTTAAAAAATTCCTCTAAAATCAGCCAAACTACGAATTCAGATTTACTCACCTGTCATCAGGAGAGACCACAGTGCTGCATCTTTCAGCCCACTACTGATCCAGAAAAGTAATTCTAATCGTAGTTACAGTAACTTGAATTTCCTTCCATAGGCTAACATTACAGGCTTCACTTGGAAATTCTTCTAAGTGTGGAGTTTTGGAACTTTAAAAAATTCCTCTAAAATCAGCTGAACTATGAATTCCGATTTACTCACCTGTTATCAGGAGAGAACTCAGTGCTGCATTTTTCAGCCGAATACTGATCCTGAAAAGTAATTCTAACCATACTTACAGTAACATGAATTTGCTTCCATAGGCTAACATTGATGGGTTTCACTTGGAAATTCTTCTAAGTGTGGAGTTTTGGAACTTTTAAAAATTCCTCTAAAATCAGCCGAACTACGAATTCCGATGTACTCATCTGTTATCAGGAGAGACCTCAGTGCTGCATCTTTCAGCCCACTACTGATCCTGAAAAGTAATTTTAATCGTAGATACAGTAACTTGAATTTACTTTCATAGGCTAACATTGACGGGTTTCACTTGGAAATTCTTCTAATTATGCAGTTTTGAAACTTTAAAAAATTCCTAAAAAGTCAGCCGAACTATGAATTCCGATTTACTTACCTGTCATCAGGAGAGACCTAACTGCTGCATCTTTCAGCCCACTAATGATCCTGAAAAGTAATTCTAATCGTAGTTACAGTAACTTGAATTTCCTTTCATAGGTTAACATTGACTGGTTTCACTTGGAAATTCTTTTAAGTGTGGAGTTTTGGAACTTTAAAAAATTCCTCTAAAATCAGCCGAACTACGAATTCAGATTTACTCACCTGTCATCAGGAGAGACCTCAGTACTGCATCTTTCAGCCCACTAATGATCCTGAAAGGTAATTCTAATCGTAGTTACAGTAACTTGAATTTCCTTCCAAAGGCTAACATTGACTGGTTTCAATTGAAAATTATTCTAAGTGTGGAGTTATGGAACTTTAAAAAATTCCTCCAAAATCAGCTGAACTACGAATTCCAATTTACTCACCAGTCATCAGTAGAGACCTCAGTGCTGCATCTTTCAGCCCACTACTGATCCAGAAAAGTAATTCTAATCGTAGTTACAGTAACTTGAATTTCCTTCCATAGGCTAACATTACAGGTTTCACTTGGAAATTCTTCTAAGTGTGGAGTTTTGGAACTTTAAAAAATTCCTCTAAAATCAGCCGAACTACGAATTCCGATGTACTCACCTGTCATCAGGAGAGACCTAACTGCTGCATCTTTCAGCCCACTAATGATCCTGAAAAGTAATTCTAATCGTAGCTACTAACACATTGACTGGTTTCAATTAAAAATTATTCTAAGTGTGGAGTTTTAGAACATCAAAAAATTCCTCTAAAAACAGCAGAACTACGAATTCAGATAAACTCACCTGTTATCAAGAGAGACTTCAGTGCTGCACCTTTCAGCCCACTACTGATCCTGACAAAAAAATCTAATCGTAGTTACAGTAACTTGAATTTCCTTCCATAGGTTAACATTGACTGGTTTCACTTGGAAATTCTTCTGTGTGTGGAGTTTTGGAACTTTAAAAAATTCCTCTAAAATCAGCCGAACTACGAATTCAGATTTACTCACCTGTCATCAGGAGAGACCACAGTGCTGCATCTTTCAGCCCACTACTGATCCAGAAAAGTAATTCTAATCGTAGTTACAGTAACTTGAATTTCCTTCCATAGGTTAACATTACAGGTTTCACTTGGAAATTCTTCTAAGTGTGGAGTTTTGGAACTTTAAAAAATTCCTCTAAAATCAGCCGAACTACGAATTCCGATTTACTCACCTGTCATCAGGAGAGACCTCATTGCTGCATCTTTCAGCCCACTACTGATCCTGAAAAGTAATTATAATCGTAGTTACAGTAACTTGAATTTACTTCCATAGGCTAACATTGACTGGTTTCAATTAAAAATTATTCAAAGTGTGGAGTTTTGGAACTTTAAAAAATTCCTCTAAAATCAGCCGAACTACGAATTCCGATTTACTCACCTGTCATCAGGAGAGACCTCAGTGCTGCATCTTTCAGCCCACTACTGATCCTGAAAAGTAATTTTAATCGTAGATACAGTAACTTGAATTTACTTTCATAGGCTAACATTGACTGGTTTCACTTGAAAATTCTTCTAAGTGTGGAGTTTTGGAACTTTAAAAAATTCCTCCAAAATCAGCCGAACTACGAATTCCAATTTACTCACCAGTCATCAGAAGAGACCTCAGTGCTGCATCTTTCAGCCCACTATTGATCCTGAAAAGTAATTCTAATCGTAGTTACAGTAACATGAATTTGCTTCCATAGGCTAACATTGACGGGTTTCACTTGGAAATTCTTCTAATTATGCAGTTTTGAAACTTTAAAAAATTCCTAAAAAGTCAGCCGAACTATGAATTCCGATTTACTTACCTGTCATCAGGAGAGACCTAACTGCTGCATCTTGCAGCCCACTAATGATCCTGAAAAGTAATTCTAATCGTAGTTACAGTAACTTGAATTTCCTTTCATAGGTTAACATTGACTGGCTTCACTTGGAAATTCTTTTAAGTGTGTTTTGGAACTTTAAAAAATTACTCTAAAATCAGCCGAACTACGAATTCCGATGTACTCACCTGTTATCAGGAGTGATCTTAGTGCTGCATCTTTCAGCCCACTAATGATCCTAAAAAGTAAATCTAATCGTAGTTACAGTAACTTGAATTTCCTTCCATAGGTTAACATTGACTGGTTTCAATTGAAAAATATTCTAAGTGTGGAGTTTTGGAACTTTACAAAAATCCTCAAAAATCAGCCGAACTACGAATTCAGATTTACTCACCTGTCATCAGGAGAGACCACAGTGCTGCATCTTTCAGCCCACTACTGATCCAGAAAAGTAATTCTAATCGTAGTTACAGTAACTTGAATTTCCTTCCATAGGCTAACATTACAGGTTTCACTTGGAAATTCTTCTAAGTGTGGAGTTTTGGTACTTTAAAAAATTCCTCTAAAATCAGCCGAACTACGAATTCCGATTTACTCACCTGTCATCAGGAGAGACCTCAGTGCTGCATCTTTCAGCCCACTAATGATCCTGAAAGGTAATTCTAATCGTAGTTACAGTAACTTGAATTTCCTTCCAAAGGCTAACATTGACTGGTTTCAATTGAAAATTATTCTAAGTGTGGAGTTATGGAACTTTAAAAAATTCCTCCAAAATCAGCTGAACTACGAATTCCAATTTACTCACCAGTCATCAGTAGAGACCTCAGTGCTGCATCTTTCAGCCCACTACTGATCCAGAAAAGTAATTCTAATCGTAGTTACAGTAACTTGAATTTCCTTCCATAGGCTAACATTACAGGTTTCACTTGGAAATTCTTCTAAGTGTGGAGTTTTGGAACTTTAAAAAATTCCTCTAAAATCAGCCGAACTACGAATTCCGATGTACTCACCTGTCATCAGGAGAGACCTAACTGCTGCATCTTTCAGCCCACTAATGATCCTGAAAAGTAATTCTAATCGTAGCTACTAACACATTGACTGGTTTCAATTAAAAATTATTCTAAGTGTGGAGTTTTAGAACATCAAAAAATTCCTCTAAAATCAGCAGAACTACGAATTCAGATAAACTCACCTGTTATCAAGAGAGACCTCAGTGCTGCACCTTTCAGCCCACTACTGATCCTGAAAAGTAATTATAATCGTAGTTACAGTAACTTGAATTTACTTCCATAGGCTAACATTGACTGGTTTCAATTAAAAATTATTCAAAGTGTGGAGTTTTGGAACTTTAAAAAATTCCTCTAAAATCAGCCGAACTACGAATTCCGATTTACTCACCTGTCATCAGGAGAGACCTCAGTGCTGCATCTTTCAGCCCACTACTGATCCTGAAAAGTAATTTTAATCGTAGATACAGTAACTTGAATTTACTTTCATAGGCTAACATTGACTGGTTTCACTTGAAAATTCTTCTAAGTGTGGAGTTTTGGAGCTTTAAAAAATTCCTCCAAAATCAGCCGAACTACGAATTCCAATTTACTCACCAGTCATCAGAAGAGACCTCAGTGCTGCATCTTTCAGCCCACTATTGATGCTGAAAAGTAATTCTAATCGTAGTTACAGTAACATGAATTTGCTTCCATAGGCTAACATTGACGGGTTTCACTTGGAAATTCTTCTAATTATGCAGTTTTGAAACTTTAAAAAATTCCTAAAAAGTCAGCCGAACTATGAATTCCGATTTACTTACCTGTCATCAGGAGAGACCTAACTGCTGCATCTTGCAGCCCACTAATGATCCTGAAAAGTAATTCTAATCGTAGTTACAGTAACTTGAATTACCTTTCATAGGTTAACATTGACTGGTTTCACTTGGAAATTCTTTTAAGTGTGGAGTTTTGGAACTTTAAAAAATTCCTCTAAAATCAGCCGAACTACGAATTCAGATAAACTCACCTGTTATCAAGAGAGACCTCAGTGCTGCACCTTTCAGCCCACTACTGATCCTGACAAGTAAATCTAATCGTAGTTACAGTAACTTGAATTTCCTTCCATAGGTTAACATTGACTGGTTTCACTTGGAAATTCTTCTGTGTGTGGAGTTTTGGAACTTTAAAAAATTCCTCTAAAATCAGCCGAACTACGAATTCAGATTTACTCACCTGTCATCAGGAGTGACCACAGTGCTGCATCTTTCAGCCCACTACTGATCCAGAAAAGTAATTCTAATCGTAGTTACAGTAACTTGAATTTCCTTCCATAGGCTAACATTACAGGTTTCACTTGGAAATTCTTCTAAGTGTGGAGTTTTGGAACTTTAAAAAATTCCTCTAAAATCAGCCGAACTACGAATTCCGATTTACTCACCTGTCATCAGGAGAGACCTCATTGCTGCATCTTTCAGCCCACTACTGATCCTGAAAAGTAATTATAATCGTAGTTACAGTAACTTGAATTTACTTCCATAGGCTAACATTGACTGGTTTCAATTAAAAATTATTCAAAGTGTGGAGTTTTGGAACTTTAAAAAATTCCTCTAAAATCAGCCGAACTACGAATTCCGATTTACTCACCTGTCATCAGGAGAGACCTCAGTGCCACATCTTTCAGCCCACTACTGATCCTGAAAAGTAATTTTAATCGTAGATACAGTAACTTGAATTTACTTTCATAGGCTAACATTGACTGGTTTCACTTGAAAATTCTTCTAAGTGTGGAGTTTTGGAACTTTAAAAAATTCCTCCAAAATCAGCCGAACTACGAATTCCAATTTACTCACCAGTCATCAGAAGAGACCTCAGTGCTGCATCTTTCAGCCCACTATTGATCCTGAAAAGTAATTCTAATCGTAGTTACAGTAACATGAATTTGCTTCCATAGGCTACCATTGACGGGTTTCACTTGGAAATTCTTCTAATTATGCAGTTTTGAAACTTTAAAAAATTCCTAAAAAGTCAGCCGAACTATGAATTCCGATTTACTTACCTGTCATCAGGAGAGACCTAACTGCTGCATCTTGCAGCCCACTAATGATCCTGAAAAGTAATTCTAATCGTAGTTACAGTAACTTGAATTTCCTTTCATAGGTTAACATTGACTGGCTTCACTTGGAAATTCTTTTAAGTGTGTTTTGGAACTTTAAAAAATTCCTCTAAAATCAGCCGAACTACGAATTCCGATGTACTCACCTGTTATCAGGAGTGATCTTAGTGCTGCATCTTTCAGCCCACTAATGATCCTAAAAAGTAAATCTAATCGTAGTTACAGTAACTTGAATTTCCTTCCATAGGTTAACATTGACTGGTTTCAATTGAAAAATATTCTAAGTGTGGAGTTTTGGAACTTTACAAAAATCCTCAAAAATCAGCCGAACTACGAATTCAGATTTACTCACCTGTCATCAGGAGAGACCACAGTGCTGCATCTTTCAGCCCACTACTGATCCAGAAAAGTAATTCTAATCGTAGTTACAGTAACTTGAATTTCCTTCCATAGGCTAACATTACAGGTTTCACTTGGAAATTCTTCTAAGTGTGGAGTTTTGGAACTTTAAAAAATTCCTCTAAAATCAGCCGAACTACGAATTCCGATTTACTCACCTGTCATCAGGAGAGACCTCAGTGCTGCATCTTTCAGCCCACTAATGATCCTCAAAGGTAATTCTAATCGTAGTTACAGTAACTTGAATTTCCTTCCAAAGGCTAACATTGACTGGTTTCAATTGAAAATTCTTCTAAGTGTGGAGTTTTGGAACTTTAAAAAATTCCTCTAAAATCAGCTGAACTACGAATTCCGATGTACTCACCTGTCATCAGGAGAGACCTAACTGCTGCATCTTTCAGCCCACTAATGATCCTGAAAAGTAATTCTAATCGTAGTTACTAACACATTGACTGGTTTCAATTAAAAATTATTCTAAGTGTGGAGTTTTAGAACATCAAAAAATTCCTCTAAAATCAGCAGAACTACGAATTCAGATAAACTCACCTGTTATCAAGAGAGACCTCAGGGCTGCACCTTTCAGCCCACTACTGATCCTGACAAGTAAATCTAATCGTAGTTACAGTAACTTGAATTTCCTTCCATAGGTTAACATTGACTGGTTTCACTTGCAAATTCTTCTGTGTGTGGAGTTTTGGAACTTTAAAAAATTCCTCTAAAATCAGCCGAACTACGAATTCAGATTTACTCACCTGTCATCAGGAGAGACCACAGTGCTGCATCTTTCAGCCCACTACTGATCCAGAAAAGTAATTCTAATCGTAGTTACAGTAACTTGAATTTCCTTCCATAGGCTAACATTACAGGTTTCACTTGGAAATTCTTCTAAGTGTGGAGTTTTGGAACTTTAAAAAATTCCTCTAAAATCAGCCGAACTACGAATTCCGATTTACTCACCTGTCATCAGGAGAGACCTCATTGCTGCATCTTTCAGCCCACTACTGATCCTGAAAAGTAATTATAATCGTAGTTACAGTAACTTGAATTGACTTCCATAGGCTAACATTGACTGGTTTCAATTAAAAATTATTCAAAGTGTGGAGTTTTGGAACTTTAAAAAATTCCTCTAAAATCAGCCGAACTACGAATTCCGATTTACTCACCTGTCATCAGGAGAGACCTAACTGCTGCATCTTTCAGCCCACTAATGATCCTGAAAAGTAATTCTAATCGTAGCTACTAACACATTGACTGGTTTCAATTAAAAATTATTCTAAGTGTGGAGTTTTAGAACATCAAAAAATTCCTCTAAAATCAGCAGAACTACGAATTCAGATAAACTCACCTGTTATCAAGAGAGACCTCAGTGCTGCACCTTTCAGCCCACTACTGATCCTGACAAGTAAATCTAATCGTAGTTACAGTAACTTGAATTTCCTTCCATAGGTTAACATTGACTGGTTTCACTTGGAAATTCTTCTGTGTGTGGAGTTTTGGAACTTTAAAAAATTCCTCTAAAATCAGCCGAACTACGAATTCAGATTTACTCACCTGTCATCAGGAGAGACCACAGTGCTGCATCTTTCAGCCCACTACTGATCCAGAAAAGTAATTCTAATCGTAGTTACAGTAACTTGAATTTCCTTCCATAGGCTAACATTACAGGTTTCACTTGGAAATTCTTCTAAGTGTGGAGTTTTGGAACTTTAAAAAATTCCTCTAAAATCAGCCGAACTACGAATTCCGATTTACTCACCTGTCATCAGGAGAGACCTCATTGCTGCATCTTTCAGCCCACTACTGATCCTGAAAAGTAATTATAATCGTAGTTACAGTAACTTGAATTTACTTCCATAGGCTAACATTGACTGGTTTCAATTAAAAATTATTCAAAGTGTGGAGTTTTGGAACTTTAAAAAATTCCTCTAAAATCAGCCGAACTACGAATTCCGATTTACTCACCTGTCATCAGGAGAGACCTCAGTGCTGCATCTTTCAGCCCACTACTGATCCTGAAAAGTAATTTTAATCGTAGATACAGTAACTTGAATTTACTTTCATAGGCTAACATTGACTGGTTTCACTTGAAAATTCTTCTAAGTGTGGAGTTTTGGAACTTTAAAAAATTCCTCCAAAATCAGCCGAACTACGAATTCCAATTTACTCACCAGTCATCAGAAGAGACCTCAGTGCTGCATCTTTCAGCCCACTATTGATCCTGAAAAGTAATTCTAATCGTAGTTACAGTAACATGAATTTGCTTCCATAGGCTAACATTGACGGGTTTCACTTGGAAATTCTTCTAATTATGCAGTTTTGAAACTTTAAAAAATTCCTAAAAAGTCAGCCGAACTATGAATTCCGATTTACTTACCTGTCATCAGGAGAGACCTAACTGCTGCATCTTGCAGCCCACTAATGATCCTGAAAAGTAATTCTAATCGTAGTTACAGTAACTTGAATTTCCTTTCATAGGTTAACATTGACTGGTTTCACTTGGAAATTCTTTTAAGTGTGGAGTTTTGGAACTTTAAAAAATACCTCTAAAATCAGCCGAACTACGAATTCAGATTTACTCACCTGTCGTCAGGAGAGACCTCAGTGCTGCATCTTTCAGCCCACTACTGATCCTGAAAAGTGAATCTAATCCTAGTTACAGTAACTTGAATTTCCTTTCATAGGTTAACATTGACTGGCTTCACTTGGAAATTCTTTTAAGTGTGTTTTGGAACTTTAAAAAATTCCTCTAAAATCAGCCGAACTGCGAATTCCGATGTACTCACCTGTTATCAGGAGTGATCTTAGTGCTGCATCTTTCAGCCCACTACTGATCCTGAAAAGTAAATCTAATCCTAGTTACAGTAACTTGAATTTCCTTTCATAGGTTAACATTGACTGGCTTCACTTGGAAATTCTTTTAAGTGTGTTTTGGAACTTTACAAAAATCCTCAAAAATCAACCGAACTACGAATTCAGATTTACTCACCTGTCATCAGGAGAGACCACAGTGCTGCATCTTTCAGCCCACTACTGATCCAGAAAAGTAATTCTAATCGTAGTTACAGTAACTTGAATTTCCTTCCATAGGCTAACATTACAGGTTTCACTTGGAAATTCTTCTAAGTGTGGAGTTTTGGAACTTTAAAAAATTCCTCTAAAATCAGCCGAACTACGAATTCCGATTTACTCACCTGTCATCAGGAGAGACCTCAGTGCTGCATCTTTCAGCCCACTAATGATCCTGAAAGGTAATTCTAATCGTAGTTACAGTAACTTGAATTTCCTTCCAAAGGCTAACATTGACAGGTTTCAATTGAAAATTATTCTAAGCGTGGAGTTATGGAACTTTAAAAAATTCCTCTAAAATGAGCCGAACTACGTATTCCGATTTACTCACCTGTCATCAGGAGAGACCGCACTGCTGCATCTTTCAGCCCACTAATGATCCTGAAAAGGAATTCTAGTCGTAGTTACAGTAACTTGAATTTCCTTCCATAGGCTAACATTGACTGGTTTCAATTGAAAATTATTCTAAGTGTGGAGTTTTGGAACTTTAAAAAAATCCTCTAAAATCAGCCGAACTACGAATTCCGATTTACTCACCGGTTATCAGGAGAGAACTCAGTGCTGCATTTTTCAGCCCAATACTGATCATGAAAAGTAATTCTAACCATACTTACAGTAACTTGAATTTCCTTCCATAGGCTAACATTGACTGGTTTCACTTGGAAATTCTTCTAAGTGTGGAGTTTTGGAACTTTAAAAAATTCCTCTAAAATCAGCTGAACTATGAATTCCGATTTACTCACCTGTTATCAGGAGAGAACTCAGTGCTGCATTTTTCAGCCGAATACTGATCCTGAAAAGTAATTCTAACCATACTTACAGTAACATGAATTTGATTCCATAGGCTAACATTGATGGGTTTCACTTGGAAATTCTTCTAAGTGTGGAGTTTTGGAACTTTTAAAAATTCCTCTAAAATCAGCCGAACTACGAATTCCGATGTACTCATCTGTTATCAGGAGAGACCTCAGTGCTGCATCTTTCAGCCCACTACTGATCCTGAAAAGTAATTTTAATCGTAGATACAGTAACTTGAATTTACTTTCATAGGCTAACATTGACGGGTTTCACTTGGAAATTCTTCTAATTATGCAGTTTTGAAACTTTAAAAAATTCCTAAAAAGTCAGCCGAACTATGAATTCCGAATTACTTACCTGTCATCAGGAGAGACCTAACTGCTGCATCTTTCAGCCCACTAATGTTCCTGAAAAGTAATTCTAATCGTAGTTACAGTAACTTGAATTTCCTTTCATAGGTTAACATTGACTGGTTTCACTTGGAAATTCTTTTAAGTGTGGAGTTTTGGAACTTTAAAAAATTCCTCTAAAATCAGCCGAACTACGAATTCAGATTTACTCACCTGTCATCAGGAGAGACCTCAGTGCTGCATCTTTCAGCCCACTAATGATCCTGAAAGGTAATTCTAATCGTAGTTACAGTAACTTGAATTTCCTTCCAAAGGCTAACATTGACTGGTTTCAATTGAAAATTATTCTAAGTGTGGAGTTATGGAACTTTAAAAAATTCCTCCAAAATCAGCTGAACTACGAATTCCAATTTACTCACCAGTCATCAGTAGAGACCTCAGTGCTGCATCTTTCAGCCCACTACTGATCCAGAAAAGTAATTCTAATCGTAGTTACAGTAACTTGAATTTCCTTCCATAGGCTAACATTACAGGTTTCACTTGGAAATTCTTCTAAGTGTGGAGTTTTGGAACTTTAAAAAATTCCTCTGAAATCAGCCGAACTACGAATTCCGATTTACTCACCTGTCATCAGGAGAGACCTCAGTGCTGCATCTTTCAGCCCACTAATGATCCTAAAAGGTAATTCTAATCGTAGTTACAGTAACTTGAATTTCCTTCCAAAGGCTAACATTGACTGGTTTCAATTGAAAATTATTCTAAGTGTGGAGTTATGGAACTTTAAAAAATTCCTCTAAAATCAGCCGAACTACGAATTCCGATTTACTCACCTGTAATCAGGAGAGACCGCACTGCTGCATCTTTCAGCCCACTAATGATCCTGAAAAGGAATTCTATTCGTAGTTACAGTAACTTGAATTTCCTTCCATAGGCTAACATTGACTGGTTTCAATTGAAAATTATTCTAAGTGTGGAGTTTTGGAACTTTAAAAAAATCCTCTAAAATCAGCCGAACTACGAATTCCGATTTACTCACCGGTTATCAGGAGAGAACTCAGTGCTGCATTTTTCAGCCCAATACTAATCATGAAAAGTAATTCTAACCATACTTACAGTAATTTGAATTTCCTTCCATAGGCTAACATTGACTGGTTTCACTTGGAAATTCTTCTAAGTGTGGAGTTTTGGAACTTTAAAAAATTCCTCTAAAATCAGCTGAACTATGAATTCCGATTTACTCACCTGTTATCAGGAGATAACTCAGTGCTGCATTTTTCAGCCCAATACTGATCCTGAAAAGTAATTCTAACCATACTTACAGTAACATGAATTTGCTTCCATAGGCTAACATTGATGGGTTTCACTTGGAAACTCTTCTAAGTGTGGAGTTTTGGAACTTTTAAAAATTCCTCTAAAATCAGCCGAACTACGAATTCCGATGTACTCATCTGTTATCAGGAGAGACCTCAGTGCTGCATCTTTCAGCCCACTACTGATCCTGAAAAGTAATTTTAATCGTAGATACAGTAACTTGAATTTACTTTCATAGGCTAACATTGACGGGTTTCACTTGGAAATTCTTCTAATTATGCAGTTTTGAAACTTTAAAAAATTCCTAAAAAGTCAGCCGAACTATGAATTCCGATTTACTTACCTGTCATCAGGAGAGACCTAACTGCTGCATCTTTCAGCCCACTAATGATCCTGAAAAGTAACTCTAATCGTAGTTACAGTAACTTGAATTTCCTTTCATAGGTTAACATTGACTGGTTTCACTTGGAAATTCTTTTAAGTGTGGAGTTTTGGAACTTTAAAAAATTCCTCTAAAATCAGCCGAACTACGAATTCAGATTTACTCACCTGTCATCAGGAGAGACCTCAGTGCTGCATCTTTCAGCCCACTAATGATCCTGAAAAGTAATTCTAATCGTAGTTACAGTAACTTGAATTTCCTTTCATAGGTTAACATTGACTGGTTTCACTTGGAAATTCTTTTAAGTGTGGAGTTTTGGAACTTTAAAAAATTCCTCTAAAATCAGCCGAACTACGAATTCAGATTTACTCACCTGTCATCAGGAGAGACCTCAGTGCTGCATCTTTCAGCCCACTACTGATCCTGAAAAGTAAATCTAATCCTAGTTACAGTAACTTGAATTTCCTTTCATAGGTTAACATTGACTGGCTTCACTTGGAAATTCTTTTAAGTGTGTTTTGGAACTTTAAAAAATTCCTCTAAAATCAGCCGAACTACGAATTCCGATGTACTCACCTGTTATCAGGAGTGATCTTAGTGCTGCATCTTTCAGCCCACTAATGATCCTAAAAAATAAATCTAATCGTAGTTACAGTAACTTGAATTTCCTTCCATAGGTTAACATTGACTGGTTTCAATTGAAAAATATTTTAAGTGTGGAGTTTTGGAACTTTACAAAAATCCTCAAAAATCAGCCGAACTACGAATTCAGATTTACTCACCTGTCATCAGGAGAGACCACAGTGCTGCATCTTTCAGCCCACTACTGATCCAGAAAAGTAATTCTAATCGTAGTTACAGTAACTTGAATTTCCTTCCATAGGCTAACATTACAGGTTTCACTTGGAAATTCTTCTAAGTGTGGAGTTTTGGAACTTTAAAAAATTCCTCTAAAATCAGCCGAACTACGAATTCCGATTTACTCACCTGTCATCAGGAGAGACCTCAGTGCTGCATCTTTCAGCCCACTAATGATCCTCAAAGGTAATTCTAATCGTAGTTACAGTAACTTGAATTTCCTTCCAAAGGCTAATATTGACTGGTTTCAATTGAAAATTCTTCTAAGTGTGGAGTTTTGGAACTTTAAAAAATTCCTCTAAAATCAGCCGAACTACGAATTCCGATGTACTCACCTGTCATCAGGAGAGACCTAACTGCTGCATCTTTCAGCCCACTAATGATCCTGAAAAGTAATTCTAATCGTAGTTACTAACACATTGACTGGTTTCAATTAAAAATTATTCTAAGTGTGGAGTTTTAGAACATCAAAAAATTCCTCTAAAATCAGCAGAACTAAGAATTCAGATAAACTCACCTGTTATCAAGAGAGACCTCAGTGCTGCACCTTTCAGCCCACTACTGATCCTGACAAGTAAATCTAATCGTAGTTACAGTAACTTGAATTTCCTTCCATAGGTTAACATTGACTGGTTTCACTTGCAAATTCTTCTGTGTGTGGAGTTTTGGAACTTTAAAAAATTCCTCTAAAATCAGCCGAACTACGAATTCAGATTTACTCACCTGTCATCAGGAGAGACCACAGTGCTGCATCTTTCAGCCCACTACTGATCCAGAAAAGTAATTCTAATCGTAGTTACAGTAACTTGAATTTCCTTCCATAGGCTAACATTACAGGTTTCACTTGGAAATTCTTCTAAGTGTGGAGTTTTGGAACTTTAAAAAATTCCTCTAAAATCAGCCGAACTACGAATTCCGATTTACTCACCTGTCATCAGGAGAGACCTCATTGCTGCATCTTTCAGCCACTACTGATCCTGAAAAGTAATTATAATCGTAGTTACAGTAACTTGAATTTACTTCCATAGGCTAACATTGACTGGTTTCAATTAAAAATTATTCAAAGTGTGGAGTTTTGGAACTTTAAAAAATTCCTCTAAAATCAGCCGAACTACGAATTCAGATTTACTCACCTGTCATCAGGAGAGACCACAGTGCTGCATCTTTCAGCCCACTACTGATCCAGAAAAGTAATTCTAATCGTAGTTACAGTAACTTGAATTTCCTTCCATAGGCTAACATTACAGGTTTCACTTGGAAATTCTTCTAAGTGTGGAGTTTTGGAACTTTAAAAAATTCCTCTAAAATCAGCCGAACTACGAATTCCGATTTACTCACCTGTCATCAGGAGAGACCTCATTGCTGCATCTTTCAGCCCACTACTGATCCTGAAAAGTAATTATAATCGTAGTTACAGTAACTTGAATTTACTTCCATAGGCTAACATTGACTGGTTTCAATTAAAAATTATTCAAAGTGTGGAGTTTTGGAACTTTAAAAAATTCCTCTAAAATCAGCCGAACTACGAATTCCGATTTACTCACCTGTCATCAGGAGAGACCTAACTGCTGCATCTTTCAGCCCACTAATGATCCTGAAAAGTAATTCTAATCGTAGCTACTAACACATTGACTGGTTTCAATTAAAAATTATTCTAAGTGTGGAGTTTTAGAACATCAAAAAATTCCTCTAAAATCAGCAGAACTACGAATTCAGATAAACTCACCTGTTATCAAGAGAGACCTCAGTGCTGCACCTTTCAGCCCACTACTGATCCTGACAAGTAAATCTAATCGTAGTTACAGTAACTTGAATTTCCTTCCATAGGTTAACATTGACTGGTTTCACTTGGAAATTCTTCTGTGTGTGGAGTTTTGGAACTTTAAAAAATTCCTCTAAAATCAGCCGAACTACGAATTCAGATTTACTCACCTGTCATCAGGAGAGACCACAGTGCTGCATCTTTCAGCCCACTACTGATCCAGAAAAGTAATTCTAATCGTAGTTACAGTAACTTGAATTTCCTTCCATAGGCTAACATTACAGGTTTCACTTGGAAATTCTTCTAAGTGTGGAGTTTTGGAACTTTAAAAAATTCCTCTAAAATCAGCCGAACTACGAATTCCGATTTACTCACCTGTCATCAGGAGAGACCTCATTGCTGCATCTTTCAGCCCACTACTGATCCTGAAAAGTAATTATAATCGTAGTTACAGTAACTTGAATTTACTTCCATAGGCTAACATTGACTGGTTTCAATTAAAAATTATTCAAAGTGTGGAGTTTTGGAACTTTAAAAAATTCCTCTAAAATCAGCCGAACTACGAATTCCGATTTACTCACCTGTCATCAGGAGAGACCTCAGTGCTGCATCTTTCAGCCCACTACTGATCCTGAAAAGTAATTTTAATCGTAGATACAGTAACTTGAATTTACTTTCATAGGCTAACATTGACTGGTTTCACTTGAAAATTCTTCTAAGTGTGGAGTTTTGGAACTTTAAAAAATTCCTCCAAAATCAGCCGAACTACGAATTCCAATTTACTCACCAGTCATCAGAAGAGACCTCAGTGCTGCATCTTTCAGCCCACTATTGATCCTGAAAAGTAATTCTAATCGTAGTTACAGTAACATGAATTTGCTTCCATAGGCTAACATTGACGGGTTTCACTTGGAAATTCTTCTAATTATGCAGTTTTGAAACTTTAAAAAATTCCTAAAAAGTCAGCCGAACTATGAATTCCGATTTACTTACCTGTCATCAGGAGAGACCTAACTGCTGCATCTTGCAGCCCACTAATGATCCTGAAAAGTAATTCTAATCGTAGTTACAGTAACTTGAATTTCCTTTCATAGGTTAACATTGACTGGTTTCACTTGGAAATTCTTTTAAGTGTGGAGTTTTGGAACTTTAAAAAATTCCTCTAAAATCAGCCGAAATACGAATTCAGATTTACTCACCTGTCGTCAGGAGAGACCTCAGTGCTGCATCTTTCAGCCCACTACTGATCCTGAAAAGTGAATCTAATCCTAGTTACAGTAACTTGAATTTCCTTTCATAGGTTAACATTGACTGGTTTCACTTGGAAATTCTTTTAAGTGTGGAGTTTTGGAACTTTAAAAAATTCCTCTAAAATCAGCCGAACTACGAATTCAGATTTACTCACCTGTCATCAGGAGAGACCTCAGTGCTGCATCTTTCAGCCCACTAATGATCCTGAAAGGTAATTCTAATCGTAGTTACAGTAACTTGAATTTCCTTCCAAAGGCTAACATTGACTGGTTTCAATTGAAAATTATTCTAAGTGTGGAGTTATGGAACTTTAAAAAATTCCTCCAAAATCAGCTGAACTACGAATTCCAATTTACTCACCAGTCATCAGTAGAGACCTCAGTGCTGCATCTTTCAGCCCACTACTGATCCAGAAAAGTAATTCTAATCGTAGTTACAGTAACTTGAATTTCTTTCCATAGGCTAACATTACAGGTTTCACTTGGAAATTCTTCTAAGTGTGGAGTTTTGGAACTTTAAAAAATTCCTCTGAAATCAGCCGAACTACGAATTCCGATTTACTCACCTGTCATCAGGAGAGACCTCAGTGCTGCATCTTTCAGCCCACTAATGATCCTAAAAGGTAATTCTAATCGTAGTTACAGTAACTTGAATTTCCTTCCAAAGGCTAACATTGACTGGTTTCAATTGAAAATTATTCTAAGTGTGGAGTTATGGAACTTTAAAAAATTCCTCTAAAATCAGCCGAACTACGAATTCCGATTTACTCACCTGTCATCAGGAGAGACCGCACTGCTGCATCTTTCAGCCCACTAATGATCCTGAAAAGGAATTCTAGTCGTAGTTACAGTAACTTGAATTTCCTTCCATAGGCTAACATTGACTGGTTTCAATTGAAAATTATTCTAAGTGTGGAGTTTTGGAACTTTAAAAAAATCCTCTAAAATCAGCCGAACTACGAATTCCGATTTACTCACCGGTTATCAGGAGAGAACTCAGTGCTGCATTTTTCAGCCCAATACTAATCATGAAAAGTAATTCTAACCATACTTACAGTAATTTGAATTTCCTTCCATAGGCTAACATTGACTGGTTTCACTTGGAAATTCTTCTAAGTGTGGAGTTTTGGAACTTTAAAAAATTCCTCTAAAATCAGCTGAACTATGAATTCCGATTTACTCACCTGTTATCAGGAGATAACTCAGTGCTGCATTATTCAGCCCAATACTGATCCTGAAAAGTAATTCTAACCATACTTACAGTAACATGAATTTGCTTCCATAGGCTAACATTGATGGGTTTCACTTGGAAATTCTTCTAAGTGTGGAGTTTTGGAACTTTTAAAAATTCCTCTAAAATCAGCCGAACTACGAATTCCGATGTACTCATCTGTTATCAGGAGAGACCTCAGTGCTGCATCTTTCAGCCCACTACTGATCCTGAAAAGTAATTTTAATCGTAGATACAGTAACTTGAATTTACTTTCATAGGCTAACATTGACGGGTTTCACTTGGAAATTCTTCTAATTATGCAGTTTTGAAACTTTAAAAAATTCCTAAAAAGTCAGCCGAACTATGAATTCCGATTTACTTACCTGTCATCAGGAGAGACCTAACTGCTGCATCTTTCAGCCCACTAATGATCCTGAAAAGTAACTCTAATCGTAGTTACAGTAACTTGAATTTCCTTTCATAGGTTAACATTGACTGGTTTCACTTGGAAATTCTTTTAAGTGTGGAGTTTTGGAACTTTAAAAAATTCCTCTAAAATCAGCCGAACTACGAATTCAGATTTACTCACCTGTCATCAGGAGAGACCTCAGTGCTGCATCTTTCAGCCCACTAATGATCCTGAAAAGTAATTCTAATCGTAGTTACAGTAACTTGAATTTCCTTTCATAGGTTAACATTGACTGGTTTCACTTGGAAATTCTTTTAAGTGTGGAGTTTTGGAACTTTAAAAAATTCCTCTAAAATCAGCCGAACTACGAATTCAGATTTACTCACCTGTCATCAGGAGAGACCTCAGTGCTGCATCTTTCAGCCCACTACTGATCCTGAAAAGTAAATCTAATCCTAGTTACAGTAACTTGAATTTCCTTTCATAGGTTAACATTGACTGGCTTCACTTGGAAATTCTTTTAAGTGTGTTTTGGAACTTTAAAAAATTCCTCTAAAATCAGCCGAACTACGAATTCCGATGTACTCACCTGTTATCAGGAGTGATCTTAGTGCTGCATCTTTCAGCCCACTAATGATCCTAAAAAGTAAATCTAATCGTAGTTACAGTAACTTGAATTTCCTTCCATAGGTTAACATTGACTGGTTTCAATTGAAAAATATTTTAAGTGTGGAGTTTTGGAACTTTACAAAAATCCTCAAAAATCAGCCGAACTACGAATTCAGATTTACTCACCTGTCATCAGGAGAGACCACAGTGCTGCATCTTTCAGCCCACTACTGATCCAGAAAAGTAATTCTAATCGTAGTTACAGTAACTTGAATTTCCTTCCATAGGCTAACATTACAGGTTTCACTTGGAAATTCTTCTAAGTGTGGAGTTTTGGAACTTTAAAAAATTCCTCTAAAATCAGCCGAACTACGAATTCCGATTTACTCACCTGTCATCAGGAGAGACCTCAGTGCTGCATCTTTCAGCCCACTAATGATCCTCAAAGGTAATTCTAATCGTAGTTACAGTAACTTGAATTTCCTTCCAAAGGCTAATATTGACTGGTTTCAATTGAAAATTCTTCTAAGTGTGGAGTTTTGGAACTTTAAAAAATTCCTCTAAAATCAGCCGAACTACGAATTCCGATGTACTCACCTGTCATCAGGAGAGACCTAACTGCTGCATCTTTCAGCCCACTAATGATCCTGAAAAGTAATTCTAATCGTAGTTACTAACACATTGACTGGTTTCAATTAAAAATTATTCTAAGTGTGGAGTTTTAGAACATCAAAAAATTCCTCTAAAATCAGCAGAACTAAGAATTCAGATAAACTCACCTGTTATCAAGAGAGACCTCAGTGCTGCACCTTTCAGCCCACTACTGATCCTGACAAATAAATCTAATCGTAGTTACAGTAACTTGAATTTCCTTCCATAGGTTAACATTGACTGGTTTCACTTGCAAATTCTTCTGTGTGTGGAGTTTTGGAACTTTAAAAAATTCCTCTAAAATCAGCCGAACTACGAATTCAGATTTACTCACCTGTCATCAGGAGAGACCACAGTGCTGCATCTTTCAGCCCACTACTGATCCAGAAAAGTAATTCTAATCGTAGTTACAGTAACTTGAATTTCCTTCCATAGGCTAACATTACAGGTTTCACTTGGAAATTCTTCTAAGTGTGGAGTTTTGGAACTTTAAAAAATTCCTCTAAAATCAGCCGAACTACGAATTCCGATTTACTCACCTGTCATCAGGAGAGACCTCATTGCTGCATCTTTCAGCCCACTACTGATCCTGAAAAGTAATTATAATCGTAGTTACAGTAACTTGAATTTACTTCCATAGGCTAACATTGACTGGTTTCAATTAAAAATTATTCAAAGTGTGGAGTTTTGGAACTTTAAAAAATTCCTCTAAAATCAGCCGAACTACGAATTCCGATTTACTCACCTGTCATCAGGAGAGACCTAACTGCTGCATCTTTCAGCCCACTAATGATCCTGAAAAGTAATTCTAATCGTAGCTACTAACACATTGACTGGTTTCAATTAAAAATTATTCTAAGTGTGGAGTTTTAGAACATCAAAAAATTCCTCTAAAATCAGCAGAACTACGAATTCAGATAAACTCACCTGTTATCAAGAGAGACCTCAGTGCTGCACCTTTCAGCCCACTACTGATCCTGACAAGTAAATCTAATCGTAGTTACAGTAACTTGAATTTCCTTCCATAGGTTAACATTGACTGGTTTCACTTGGAAATTCTTCTGTGTGTGGAGTTTTGGAACTTTAAAAAATTCCTCTAAAATCAGCCGAACTACGAATTCAGATTTACTCACCTGTCATCAGGAGAGACCACAGTGCTGCATCTTTCAGCCCACTACTGATCCAGAAAAGTAATTCTAATCGTAGTTACAGTAACTTGAATTTCCTTCCATAGGCTAACATTACAGGTTTCACTTGGAAATTCTTCTAAGTGTGGAGTTTTGGAACTTTAAAAAATTCCTCTAAAATCAGCCGAACTACGAATTCCGATTTACTCACCTGTCATCAGGAGAGACCTCATTGCTGCATCTTTCAGCCCACTACTGGTCCTGAAAAGTAATTATAATCGTAGTTACAGTAACTTGAATTTACTTCCATAGGCTAACATTGACTGGTTTCAATTAAAAATTATTCAAAGTGTGGAGTTTTGGAACTTTAAAAAATTCCTCTAAAATCAGCCGAACTACGAATTCCGATTTACTCACCCTTCATCAGGAGAGACCTCAGTGCTGCATCTTTCAGCCCACTACTGATCCTGAAAAGTAATTTTAATCGTAGATACAGTAACTTGAATTTACTTTCATAGGCTAACATTGACTGGTTTCACTTGAAAATTCTTCTAAGTGTCGAGTTTTGGAACTTTAAAAAATTCCTCCAAAATCAGCCGAACTACGAATTCCAATTTACTCACCAGTCATCAGAAGAGACCTCAGTGCTGCATCTTTCAGCCCACTATTGATCCTGAAAAGTAATTCTAATCGTAGTTACAGTAACATGAATTTGCTTCCATAGGCTAACATTGACGGGTTTCACTTTGAAATTCTTCTAATTATGCAGTTTTGAAACTTTAAAAAATTCCTAAAAAGTCAGCCGAACTATGAATTCCGATTTACTTACCTGTCATCAGGAGAGACCTAACTGCTGCATCTTGCAGCCCACTAATGATCCTGAAAAGTAATTCTAATCGTAGTTACAGTAACTTGAATTTCCTTTCATAGGTTAACATTGACTGGTTTCACTTGGAAATTCTTTTAAGTGTGGAGTTTTGGAACTTTAAAAAATTCCTCTAAAATCAGCCGAACTACGAATTCAGATTTACTCACCTGTCATCAGGAGAGACCTCAGTGCTGCATCTTTCAGCCCACTACTGATCCTGAAAAGTGAATCTAATCCTAGTTACAGTAACTTGAATTTCCTTTCATAGGTTAACATTGACTGGCTTCACTTGGAAATTCTTTTAAGTGTGTTTTGGAACTTTAAAAAATTCCTCTAAAATCAGCCGAACTACGAATTCCGATGTACTCACCTGTTATCAGGAGTGATCTTAGTGCTGCATCTTTCAGCCCACTACTGATCCTGAAAAGTAAATCTAATCCTAGTTACAGTAACTTGAATTTCCTTTCATAGGTTAACATTGACTGGCTTCACTTGGAAATTCTTTTAAGTGTGTTTTGGAACTTTACAAAAATCCTCAAAAATCAGCCGAACCACGAATTCAGATTTACTCACCTGTCATCAGGAGAGACCACAGTGCTGCATCTTTCAGCCCACTACTGATCCAGAAAAGTAATTCTAATCGTAGTTACAGTAACTTGAATTTCCTTCCATAGGCTAACATTGACTGGTTTCAATTGAAAATTATTCTAAGTGTGGAGTTTTGGAACTTTAAAAAAATCCTCTAAAATCAGCCGAACTACGAATTCCGATTTACTCACCGGTTATCAGGAGAGAACTCAGTGCTGCATTTTTCAGCCCAATACTGATCATGAAAAGTAATTCTAACCATACTTACAGTAACTTGAATTTCCTTCCATAGGCTAACATTGACTGGTTTCACTTGGAAATTCTTCTAAGTGTGGAGTTTTGGAACTTTAAAAAATTCCTCTAAAATCAGCTGAACTATGAATTCCGATTTACTCACCTGTTATCAGGAGAGAACTCAGTGCTGCATTTTTCAGCCGAATACTGATCCTGAAAAGTAATTCTAACCATACTTACAGTAACATGAATTTGATTCCATAGGCTAACATTGATGGGTTTCACTTGGAAATTCTTCTAAGTGTGGAGTTTTGGAACTTTTAAAAATTCCTCTAAAATCAGCCGAACTACGAATTCCGATGTACTCATCTGTTATCAGGAGAGACCTCAGTGCTGCATCTTTCAGCCCACTACTGATCCTGAAAAGTAATTTTAATCGTAGATACAGTAACTTGAATTTACTTTCATAGGCTAACATTGACGGGTTTCACTTGGAAATTCTTCTAATTATGCAGTTTTGAAACTTTAAAAAATTCCTAAAAAGTCAGCCGAACTATGAATTCCGAATTACTTACCTGTCATCAGGAGAGACCTAACTGCTGCATCTTTCAGCCCACTAATGTTCCTGAAAAGTAATTCTAATCGTAGTTACAGTAACTTGAATTTCCTTTCATAGGTTAACATTGACTGGTTTCACTTGGAAATTCTTTTAAGTGTGGAGTTTTGGAACTTTAAAAAATTCCTCTAAAATCAGCCGAACTACGAATTCAGATTTACTCACCTGTCATCAGGAGAGACCTCAGTGCTGCATCTTTCAGCCCACTAATGATCCTGAAAGGTAATTCTAATCGTAGTTACAGTAACTTGAATTTCCTTCCAAAGGCTAACATTGACTGGTTTCAATTGAAAATTATTCTAAGTGTGGAGTTATGGAACTTTAAAAAATTCCTCCAAAATCAGCTGAACTACGAATTCCAATTTACTCACCAGTCATCAGTAGAGACCTCAGTGCTGCATCTTTCAGCCCACTACTGAACCAGAAAAGTAATTCTAATCGTAGTTACAGTAACTTGAATTTCCTTCCATAGGCTAACATTACAGGTTTCACTTGGAAATTCTTCTAAGTGTGGAGTTTTGGAACTTTAAAAAATTCCTCTAAAATCAGCCGAACTACGAATTCCGATTTACTCACCTGTCATCAGGAGAGACCTCAGTGCTGCATCTTTCAGCCCACTAATGATCCTGAAAGGTAATTCTAATCGTAGTTACAGTAACTTGAATTTCCTTCCAAAGGCTAACATTGACTGGTTTCAATTGAAAATTATTCTAAGTGTGGAGTTATGGAACTTTAAAAAATTCCTCTAAAATCAGCCGAACTATGAATTCCGATTTACTCACCTGTCATCAGGAGAGACCGCACTGCTGCATCTTTCAGCCCACTAATGATCCTGAAAAGGAATTCTAGTCGTAGTTACAGTAACTTGAATTTCCTTCCATAGGCTAACATTGACTGGTTTCAATTGAAAATTATTCTAAGTGTGGAGTTTTGGAACTTTAAAAAAATCCTCTAAAATCAGCCGAACTACGAATTCCGATTTACTCACCGGTTATCAGGAGAGAACTCAGTGCTGCATTTTTCAGCCCAATACTGATCATGAAAAGTAATTCTAACCATACTTACAGTAATTTGAATTTCCTTCCATAGGCTAACATTGACTGGTTTTACTTGGAAATTCTTCTAAGTGTGGAGTTTTGGAACTTTAAAAAATTCCTCTAAAATCAGCTGAACTATGAATTCCGATTTACTCACCTGTTATCAGGAGATAACTCAGTGCTGCATTTTTCAGCCCAATACTGATCCTGAAAAGTAATTCTAACCATACTTACAGTAACATGAATTTGCTTCCATAGGCTAACATTGATGGGTTTCACTTGGAAATTCTTCTAAGTGTGGAGTTTTGGAACTTTTAAAAATTCCTCTAAAATCAGCCGAACTACGAATTCCGATGTACTCATCTGTTATCAGGAGAGACCTCAGTGCTGCATCTTTCAGCCCACTACTGATCCTGAAAAGTAATTTTAATCGTAGATACAGTAACTTGAATTTACTTTCATAGGCTAACATTGACGGGTTTCACTTGGAAATTCTTCTAATTATGCAGTTTTGAAACTTTAAAAAATTCCTAAAAAGTCAGCCGAACTATGAATTCCGATTTACTTACCTGTCATCAGGAGAGACCTAACTGCTGCATCTTTCAGCCCACTAATGATCCTGAAAAGTAACTCTAATCGTAGTTACAGTAACTTGAATTTCCTTTCATAGGTTAACATTGACTGGTTTCACTTGGAAATTCTTTTAAGTGTGGAGTTTTGGAACTTTAAAAAATTCCTCTAAAATCAGCCGAACTACGAATTCAGATTTACTCACCTGTCATCAGGAGAGACCTCAGTGCTGCATCTTTCAGCCCACTAATGATCCTGAAAAGTAATTCTAATCGTAGTTACAGTAACTTGAATTTCCTTTCATAGGTTAACATTGACTGGTTTCACTTGGAAATTCTTTTAAGTGTGGAGTTTTGGAACTTTAAAAAATTCCTCTAAAATCAGCCGAACTACGAATTCAGATTTACTCACCTGTCATCAGGAGAGACCTCAGTGCTGCATCTTTCAGCCCACTACTGATCCTGAAAAGTAAATCTAATCCTAGTTACAGTAACTTGAATTTCCTTTCATAGGTTAACATTGACTGGCTTCACTTGGAAATTCTTTTAAGTGTGTTTTGGAACTTTAAAAAATTCCTCTAAAATCAGCCGAACTACGAATTCCGATGTACTCACCTGTTATCAGGAGTGATCTTAGTGCTGCATCTTTCAGCCCACTAATGATCCTAAAAAGTAAATCTAATCGTAGTTACAGTAACTTGAATTTCCTTCCATAGGTTAACATTGACTGGTTTCAATTGAAAAATATTCTAAGTGTGGAGTTTTGGAACTTTACAAAAATCCTCAAAAATCAGCCGAACTACGAATTCAGATTTACTCACCTGTCATCAGGAGAGACCACAGTGCTGCATCTTTCAGCCCACTACTGATCCAGAAAAGTAATTCTAATCGTAGTTACAGTAACTTGAATTTCCTTCCATAGGCTAACATTACAGGTTTCACTTGGAAATTCTTCTAAGTGTGGAGTTTTGGAACTTTAAAAAATTCCTCTAAAATCAGCCGAACTACGAATTCCGATTTACTCACCTGTCATCAGGAGAGACCTCAGTGCTGCATCTTTCAGCCCACTAATGATCCTCAAAGGTAATTCTAATCGTAGTTACAGTAACTTGAATTTCCTTCCAAAGGCTAACATTGACTGGTTTCAATTGAAAATTCTTCTAAGTGTGGAGTTTTGGAACTTTAAAAAATTCCTCTAAAATCAGCCGCACTACGAATTCCGATGTACTCACCTGTCATCAGGAGAGACCTAACTGCTGCATCTTTCAGCCCACTAATGATCCTGAAAAGTAATTCTAATCGTAGTTACTAACACATTGACTGGTTTCAATTAAAAATTATTCTAAGTGTGGAGTTTTAGAACATCAAAAAATTCCTCTAAAATCAGCAGAACTACGAATTCAGATAAACTCACCTGTTATCAAGAGAGACCTCAGTGCTGCACCTTTCAGCCCACTACTGATCCTGACAAGTAAATCTAATCGTAGTTACAGTAACTTGAATTTCCTTCCATAGGTTAACATTGACTGGTTTCACTTGCAAATTCTTCTGTGTGTGGAGTTTTGGAACTTTAAAAAATTCCTCTAAAATCAGCCGAACTACGAATTCAGATTTACTCACCTGTCATCAGGAGAGACCACAGTGCTGCATCTTTCAGCCCACTACTGATCCAGAAAAGTAATTCTAATCGTAGTTACAGTAACTTGAATTTCCTTCCATAGGCTAACATTACAGGTTTCACTTGGAAATTCTTCTAAGTGTGGAGTTTTGGAACTTTAAAAAATTCCTCTAAAATCAGCCGAACTACGAATTCCGATTTACTCACCTGTCATCAGGAGAGACCTCATTGCTGCATCTTTCAGCCCACTACTGATCCTGAAAAGTAATTATAATCGTAGTTACAGTAACTTGAATTTACTTCCATAGGCTAACATTGACTGGTTTCAATTAAAAATTATTCAAAGTGTGGAGTTTTGGAACTTTAAAAAATTCCTCTAAAATCAGCCGAACTACGAATTCCGATTTACTCACCTGTCATCAGGAGAGACCTCAGTGCTGCATCTTTCAGCCCACTACTGATCCTGAAAAGTAATTTTAATCGTAGATACAGTAACTTGAATTTACTTTCATAGGCTAACATTGACTGGTTTCACTTGAAAATTCTTCTAAGTGTGGAGTTTTGGAACTTTAAAAAATTCCTCCAAAATCAGCCGAACTACGAATTCCAATTTACTCACCAGTCATCAGAAGAGACCTCAGTGCTGCATCTTTCAGCCCACTATTGATCCTGAAAAGTAATTCTAATCGTAGTTACAGTAACATGAATTTGCTTCCATAGGCTAACATTGACGGGTTTCACTTGGAAATTCTTCTAATTATGCAGTTTTGAAACTTTAAAAAATTCCTAAAAAGTCAGCCGAACTATGAATTCCGATTTACTTACCTGTCATCAGGAGAGACCTAACTGCTGCATCTTGCAGCCCACTAATGATCCTGAAAAGTAATTCTAATCGTAGTTACAGTAACTTGAATTTCCTTTCATAGGTTAACATTGACTGGCTTCACTTGGAAATTCTTTTAAGTGTGTTTTGGAACTTTAAAAAATTCCTCTAAAATAAGCCGAACTACGAATTCCGATGTACTCACCTGTTATCAGGAGTGATCTTAGTGCTGCATCTTTCAGCCCACTAATGATCCTAAAAAGTAAATCTAATCGTAGTTACAGTAACTTGAATTTCCTTCCATAGGTTAACATTGACTGGTTTCAATTGAAAAATATTCTAAGTGTGGAGTTTTGGAACTTTACAAAAATCCTCAAAAATCAGCCGAACTACGAATTCAGATTTATTCACCTGTCATCAGGAGAGACCACAGTGCTGCATCTTTCAGCCCACTACTGATCCAGAAAAGTAATTCTAATCGTAGTTACAGTAACTTGAATTTCCTTCCATAGGCTAACATTACAGGTTTCACTTGGAAATTCTTCTAAGTGTGGAGTTTTGGAACTTTAAAAAATTCCTCTAAAATCAGCCGAACTACGAATTCCGATTTACTCACCTGTCATCAGGAGAGACCTCAGTGCTGCATCTTTCAGCCCACTAATGATCCTGAAAGGTAATTCTAATCGTAGTTACAGTAACTTGAATTTCCTTCCAAAGGCTAACATTGACAGGTTTCAATTGAAAATTATTCTAAGTGTGGAGTTATGGAACTTTAAAAAATTCCTCTAAAATGAGCCGAACTACGAATTCCGATTTACTCACCGGTTATCAGGAGAGAACTCAGTGCTGCATTTTTCAGCCCAATACTGATCATGAAAAGTAATTCTAACCATACTTACAGTAACTTGAATTTCCTTCCATAGGCTAACATTGACTGGTTTCACTTGGAAATTCTTCTAAGTGTGGAGTTTTGGAACTTTAAAAAATTCCTCTAAAATCAGCTGAACTATGAATTCCGATTTACTCACCTGTTATCAGGAGAGAACTCAGTGCTGCATTTTTCAGCCGAATACTGATCCTGAAAAGTAATTCTAACCATACTTACAGTAACATGAATTTGCTTCCATAGGCTAACATTGATGGGTTTCACTTGGAAATTCTTCTAAGTGTGGAGTTTTGGAACTTTTAAAAATTCCTCTAAAATCAGCCGAACTACGAATTCCGATGTACTCATCTGTTATCAGGGGAGACCTCAGTGCTGCATCTTTCAGCCCACTACTGATCCTGAAAAGTAATTTTAATCGTAGATACAGTAACTTGAATTTACTTTCATAGGCTAACATTGACGGGTTTCACTTGGAAATTCTTCTAATTATGCAGTTTTGAAACTTTAAAAAATTCCTAAAAAGTCAGCCGAACTATGAATTCCGATTTACTTACCTGTCATCAGGAGAGACCTAACTGCTGCATCTTTCAGCCCACTAATGTTCCTGAAAAGTAATTCTAATCGTAGTTACAGTAACTTGAATTTCCTTTCGTAGGTTAACATTGACTGGTTTCACTTGGAAATTCTTTTAAGTGTGGAGTTTTGGAACTTTAAAAAATTCCTCTAAAATCAGCCGAACTACGAATTTAGATTTACTCACCTGTCATCAGGAGAGACCTCAGTGCTGCATCTTTCAGCCCACTAATGATCCTGAAAGGTAATTCTAATCGTAGTTACAGTAACTTGAATTTCCTTCCAAAGGCTAACATTGACTGGTTTCAATTGAAAATTGTTCTAAGTGTGGAGTTATGGAACTTTAAAAAATTCCTCCAAAATCAGCTGAACTACGAATTCCAATTTACTCACCAGTCATCAGTAGAGACCTCAGTGCTGCATCTTTCAGCCCACTACTGATCCAGAAAAGTAATTCTAATCGTAGTTACAGTAACTTGAATTTCCTTCCATAGGCTAACATTACAGGTTTCACTTGGAAATTCTTCTAAGTGTGGAGTTTTGGAACTTTAAAAAATTCCTCTAAAATCAGCCGAACTACGAATTCCGATTTACTCACCTGTCATCAGGAGAGACCTCAGTGCTGCATCTTTCAGCCCACTAATGATCCTGAAAGGTAATTCTAATCGTAGTTACAGTAACTTGAATTTCCTTCCAAAGGCTAACATTGACTGGTTTCAATTGAAAATTATTCTAAGTGTGGAGTTATGGAACTTTAAAAAACTTCCTGTAAAATCAGCCGAACTACGAATTCCGATTTACTCACCTGTCATCAGGAGAGACCGCACTGCTGCATCTTTCAGCCCACTAATGATCCTGAAAAGGAATTCTAGTCATAGTTACAGTAACTTGAATTTCCTTCCATAGGCTAACAATGACTGGTTTCAATTGAAAATTATTCTAAGTGTGGAGTTTTGGAACTTTAAAAAAATCCTCTAAAATCAGCCGAACTACGAATTCCGATTTACTCACCGGTTATCAGGAGAGAACTCAGTGCTGCATTTTTCAGCCCAATACTGATCATGAAAAGTAATTCTAACCATACTTACAGTAATTTGAATTTCCTTCCATAGGCTAACATTGACTGGTTTCACTTGGAAATTCTTCTAAGTGTGGAGTTTTGGAACTTTAAAAAATTCCTCTAAAATCAGCTGAACTATGAATTCCGATTTACTCACCTGTTATCAGGAGATAACTCAGTGCTGCATTTTTCAGCCCAATACTGATCCTGAAAAGTAATTCTAACCATACTTACAGTAACATGAATTTGCTTCCATAGGCTAACATTGATGGGTTTCACTTGGAAATTCTTCTAAGTGTGGAGTTTTGGAACTTTTAAAAATTCCTCTAAAATCAGCCGAACTACGAATTCCGATGTACTGATCTGTTATCAGGAGAGACCTCAGTGCTGCATCTTTCAGCCCACTACTGATCCTGAAAAGTAATTTTAATCGTAGATACAGTAACTTGAATTTACTTTCATAGGTTAACATTGACTGGTTTCACTTGGAAATTCTTTTAAGTGTGGAGTTTTGGAACTTTTAAAAATTCCTCTAAAATCAGCCGAACTACGAATTCAGATTTACTCACCTGTCATCAGGAAAGACCTCAGTGCTGCATCTTTCAGCCCACTAATGATCCTGAAAAGTAATTCTAATCGTAGTTACAGTAACTTGAATTTCCTTTCATAGGTTAACATTGACTGGTTTCACTTGGAAATTCTTTTAAGTGTGGAGTTTTGGAACTTTAAAAAATTCCTCTAAAATCAGCCGAACTACGAATTCCGATGTACTCACCTGTTATCAGGAGTGATCTTAGTGCTGCATCTTTCAGCCCACTAATGATCCTAAAAAGTAAATCTAATCGTAGTTACAGTAACTTGAATTTCCTTCCATAGGTTAACATTGACTGGTTTCAATTGAAAAATATTCTAAGTGTGGAGTTTTGGAACTTTACAAAAATCCTCAAAAATCAGCCGAACTACGAATTCAGATTTACTCACCTGTCATCAGGAGAGACCACAGTGCTGCATCTTTCAGCCCACTACTGATCCAGAAAAGTAATTCTAATCGTAGTTACAGTAACTTGAATTTCCTTCCATAGGCTAACATTACAGGTTTCACTTGGAAATTCTTCTAAGTGTGGAGTTTTGGAACTTTAAAAAATTCCTCTAAAATCAGCCGAACTACGAATTTCGATTTACTCACCTGTCATCAGGAGAGACCTCAGTGCTGCATCTTTCAGCCCACTAATGATCCTGAAAGGTAATTCTAATCGTAGTTACAGTAACTTGAATTTCCTTCCAAAGGCTAACATTGACTGGTTTCAATTGAAAATTATTCTAAGTGTGGAGTTTTAGAACTTTAAAAAATTCCTCTAAAATCAGCCGAACTACGAATTCCGATGTACTCACCTGTCATCAGGAGAGACCTAACTGCTGCATCTTTCAGCCCACTAATGATCCTGAAAAGTAATTCTAATCGTAGTTACTAACACATTGACTGGTTTCAATTAAAAATTATTCTAAGTGTGGCGTTTTAGAACATCAAAAAATTCCTCTAAAATCAGCAGAACTACGAATTCAGATAAACTCACCTGTTAACAAGAGAGACCTCAGTGCTGCACCTTTCAGCCCACTACTGATCCTGACAAGTAAATCTAATCGTAGTTACAGTAACTTGAATTTCCTTCCATAGGTTAACATTGACTGGTTTCACTTGGAAATTCTTCTGTGTGTGGAGTTTTGGAACTTTAAAAAATTCCTCTAAAATCAGCTGAACTATGAATTCCGATTTACTCACCTGTTATCAGGAGATAACTCAGTGCTGCATTTTTCAGCCCAATACTGATCCTGAAAAGTAATTCTAACCATACTTACAGTAACATGAATTTGCTTCCATAGGCTAACATTGATGGGTTTCACTTGGAAATTCTTCTAAGTGTGGAGTTTTGGAACTTTTAAAAATTCCTCTAAAATCAGCCGAACTACGAATTCCGATGTACTGATCTGTTATCAGGAGAGACCTCAGTGCTGCATCTTTCAGCCCACTACTGATCCTGAAAAGTAATTTTAATCGTAGATACAGTAACTTGAATTTACTTTCATAGGTTAACATTGACTGGTTTCACTTGGAAATTCTTTTAAGTGTGGAGTTTTGGAACTTTTAAAAATTCCTCTAAAATCAGCCGAACTACGAATTCAGATTTACTCACCTGTCATCAGGAGAGACCTCAGTGCTGCATCTTTCAGCCCACTAATGATCCTGAAAAGTAATTCTAATCGTAGTTACAGTAACTTGAATTTCCTTTCATAGGTTAACATTGACTGGTTTCACTTGGAAATTCTTTTAAGTGTGGAGTTTTGGAACTTTAAAAAATTCCTCTAAAATCAGCCGAACTACGAATTCCGATGTACTCACCTGTTATCAGGAGTGATCTTAGTGCTGCATCTTTCAGCCCACTAATGATCCTAAAAAGTAAATCTAATCGTAGTTACAGTAACTTGAATTTCCTTCCATAGGTTAACATTGACTGGTTTCAATTGAAAAATATTCTAAGTGTGGAGTTTTGGAACTTTACAAAAATCCTCAAAAATCAGCCGAACTACGAATTCAGATTTACTCACCTGTCATCAGGAGAGACCACAGTGCTGCATCTTTCAGCCCACTACTGATCCAGAAAAGTAATTCTAATCGTAGTTACAGTAACTTGAATTTCCTTCCATAGGCTAACATTACAGGTTTCACTTGGAAATTCTTCTAAGTGTGGAGTTTTGGAACTTTAAAAAATTCCTCTAAAATCAGCCGAACTACGAATTTCGATTTACTCACCTGTCATCAGGAGAGACCTCAGTGCTGCATCTTTCAGCCCACTAATGATCCTGAAAGGTAATTCTAATCGTAGTTACAGTAACTTGAATTTCCTTCCAAAGGCTAACATTGACTGGTTTCAATTGAAAATTATTCTAAGTGTGGAGTTTTAGAACTTTAAAAAATTCCTCTAAAATCAGCCGAACTACGAATTCCGATGTACTCACCTGTCATCAGGAGAGACCTAACTGCTGCATCTTTCAGCCCACTAATGATCCTGAAAAGTAATTCTAATCGTAGTTACTAACACATTGACTGGTTTCAATTAAAAATTATTCTAAGTGTGGCGTTTTAGAACATCAAAAAATTCCTCTAAAATCAGCAGAACTACGAATTCAGATAAACTCACCTGTTATCAAGAGAGACCTCAGTGCTGCACCTTTCAGCCCACTACTGATCCTGACAAGTAAATCTAATCGTAGTTACAGTAACTTGAATTTCCTTCCATAGGTTAACATTGACTGGTTTCACTTGCAAATTCTTCTGTGTGTGGAGTTTTGGAACTTTAAAAAATTCCTCTAAAATCAGCCGAACTACGAATTCAGATTTACTCACCTGTCATCAGGAGAGACCACAGTGCTGCATCTTTCAGCCCACTACTGATCCAGAAAAGTAATTCTAATCGTAGTTACAGTAACTTGAATTTCCTTCCATAGGCTAACATTACAGGTTTCACTTGGAAATTCTTCTAAGTGTGGAGTTTTGGAACTTTAAAAAATTCCTCTAAAATCAGCCGAACTACGAATTCCGATTTACTCACCTGTCATCAGGAGAGACCTCATTGCTGCATCTTTCAGCCCACTACTGATCCTGAAAAGTAATTATAATCGTAGTTACAGTAACTTGAATTTACTTCCATAGGCTAACATTGACTGGTTTCAATTAAAAATTATTCAAAGTGTGGAGTTTTGGAACTTTAAAAAATTCCTCTAAAATCAGCCGAACTACGAATTCCGATTTACTCACCTGTCATCAGGAGAGACCTCAGTGCTGCATCTTTCAGCCCACTACTGATCCTGAAAAGTAATTTTAATCGTAGATACAGTAACTTGAATTTACTTTCATAGGCTAACATTGACTGGTTTCACTTGAAAATTCTTCTAAGTGTGGAGTTTTGGAACTTTAAAAAATTCCTCCAAAATCAGCCGAACTACGAATTCCAATTTACTCACCAGTCATCAGAAGAGACCTCAGTGCTGCATCTTTCAGCCCACTATTGATCCTGAAAAGTAATTCTAATCGTAGTTACAGTAACATGAATTTGCTTCCATAGGCTAACATTGACGGGTTTCACTTGGAAATTCTTCTAATTATGCAGTTTTGAAACTTTAAAAAATTCCTAAAAAGTCAGCCGAACTATGAATTCCGATTTACTTACCTGTCATCAGGAGAGACCTAACTGCTGCATCTTGCAGCCCACTAATGATCCTGAAAAGTAATTCTAATCGTAGTTACAGTAACTTGAATTTCCTTTCATAGGTTAACATTGACTGGCTTCACTTGGAAATTCTTTTAAGTGTGTTTTGGAACTTAAAAAAATTCCTCTAAAATCAGCCGAACTACGAATTCCGATGTACTCACCTGTTATCAGGAGTGATCTTAGTGCTGCATCTTTCAGCCCACTAATGATCCTAAAAAGTAAATCTAATCGTAGTTACAGTAACTTGAATTTCCTTCCATAGGTTAACATTGACTGGTTTCAATTGAAAAATATTCTAAGTGTGGAGTTTTGGAACTTTACAAAAATCCTCAAAAATCAGCCGAACTACGAATTCAGATTTACTCACCTGTCATCAGGAGAGACCACAGTGCTGCATCTTTCAGCCCACTACTGATCCAGAAAAGTAATTCTAATCGTAGTTACAGTAACTTGAATTTCCTTCCATAGGCTAACATTACAGGTTTCACTTGGAAATTCTTCTAAGTGTGGAGTTTTGGAACTTTAAAAAATTCCTCTAAAATCAGCCGAACTACGAATTCCGATTTACTCACCTGTCATCAGGAGAGACCTCAGTGCTGCATCTTTCAGCCCACTAATGATCCTGAAAGGTAATTCTAATCGTAGTTACAGTAACTTGAATTTCCTTCCAAAGGCTAACATTGACTGGTTTCAATTGAAAATTATTCTAAGTGTGGAGGTATGGAACTTTAAAAAATTCCTCTAAAATGAGCCGAACTACGAATTCCGATTTACTCACCTGTCATCAGGAGAGACCGCACTGCTGCATCTTTCAGCCCACTAATGATCCTGAAAAGGAATTCTAGTCGTAGTTACAGTAACTTGAATTTCCTTCCATAGGGTAACATTGACTGGTTTCAATTGAAAATTATTCTAAGTGTGGAGTTTTGGAACTTTAAAAAAATCCTCTAAAATCAGCTGAACTACGAATTCCGATTTACTCACCGGTTATCAGGAGAGAACTCAGTGCTGCATTTTTCAGCCCAATACTGATCATGAAAAGTAATTCTAACCATACTTACAGTAACTTGAATTTCCTTCCATAGGCTAACATTGACTGGTTTCACTTGGAAATTCTTCTAAGTGTGGAGTTTTGGAACTTTAAAAAATTCCTCTAAAATCAGCTGAACTATGAATTCCGATTTACTCACCTGTTATCAGGAAAGAACTCAGTGCTGCATTTTTCAGCCCAATACTGATCCTGAAAAGTAATTCTAACCATACTTACAGTAACATGAATTTGCTTCCATAGGCTAACATTGACGGGTTTCACTTGGAAATTCTTCTAATTATGCAGTTTTGAAACTTAAAAAAATTCCTAAAAAGTCAGCCGAACTATGAATTCCGATTTACTTACCTGTCATCAGGAGAGACCTAACTGCTGCATCTTTCAGCCCACTAATGATCCTGAAAAGTAATTCTAATCGTAGTTACAGTAACTTGAATTTCCTTTCATAGGTTAACATTGACTGGTTTCACTTGGAAATTCTTTTAAGTGTGGAGTTTTGGAACTTTAAAAAATTCCTCTAAAATCAGCCGAACTACGAATTCAGATTTACTCACCTGTCATCAGGAGAGACCTCAGTGCTGCATCTTTCAGCCCACTACTGATCCTGAAAAGTAAATCTAATCCTAGTTACAGTAACTTGAATTTCCTTTCATAGGTTAACATTGACTGGCTTCACTTGGAAATTCTTTTAAGTGTGTTTTGGAACTTTAAAAAATTCTTCTAAAATCAGCCGAACTACGAATTCCGATGTACTCACCTGTTATCAGGAGTGATCTTAGTGCTGCATCTTTCAGCCCACTAATGATCCTAAAAAGTAAATCTAATCGTAGTTACAGTAACTTGAATTTCCTTCCATAGGTTAACATTGACTGGTTTCAATTGAAAAATATTCTAAGTGTGGAGTTTTGGAACTTTACAAAAATCCTCAAAAATCAGCCGAACTACGAATTCAGATTTACTCACCTGTCATCAGGAGAGACCACAGTGCTGCATCTTTCAGCCCACTACTGATCCAGAAAAGTAATTCTAATCGTAGTTACAGTAACTTGAATTTCCTTCCATAGGCTAACATTACAGGTTTCACTTGGAAATTCTTCTAAGTGTGGAGTTTTGGAACTTTAAAAAATTCCTCTAAAATCAGCCGAACTACGAATTCCGATTTACTCACCTGTCATCAGGAGAGACCTCAGTGCTGCATCTTTCAGCCCACTAATGATCCTCAAAGGTAATTCTAATCGTAGTTACAGTAACTTGAATTTCCTTCCAAAGGCTAACATTGACTGGTTTCAATTGAAAATTCTTCTAAGTGTGGAGTTTTGGAACTTTAAAAAATTCCTCTAAAATCAGCCGCACTACGAATTCCGATGTACTCACCTGTCATCAGGAGAGACCTAACTGCTGCATCTTTCAGCCCACTAATGATCCTGAAAAGTAATTCTAATCGTAGTTACTAACACATTGACTGGTTTCAATTAAAAATTATTCTAAGTGTGGAGTTTTAGAACATCAAAAAATTCCTCTAAAATCAGCAGAACTACGAATTCAGATAAACTCACCTGTTATCAAGAGAGACCTCAGTGCTGCACCTTTCAGCCCACTACTGATCCTGACAAGTACATCTAATCGTAGTTACAGTAACTTGAATTTCCTTCCATAGGTTAACATTGACTGGTTTCACTTGCAAATTCTTCTGTGTGTGGAGTTTTGGAACTTTAAAAAATTCCTCTAAAATCAGCCGAACTACGAATTCAGATTTACTCACCTGTCATCAGGAGAGACCACAGTGCTGCATCTTTCAGCCCACTACTGATCCAGAAAAGTAATTCTAATCGTAGTTACAGTAACTTGAATTTCCTTCCATAGGCTAACATTACAGGTTTCACTTGGAAATTCTTTTAAGTGTGGAGTTTTGGAACTTTAAAAAATTCCTCTAAAATCAGCCGAACTACGAATTCAGATTTACTCACCTGTCATCAGGAGAGACCTCAGTGATGCATCTTTCAGCCCACTACTGATCCTGAAAAGTAAATCTAATCCTAGTTACAGTAACTTGAATTTCCTTTCATAGGTTAACATTGACTGGCTTCACTTGGAAATTCTTTTAAGTGTGTTTTGGAACTTTAAAAAATTCCTCTAAAATCAGCCGAACTACGAATTCCGATGTACTCACCTGTTATCAGGAGTGATCTTAGTGCTGCATCTTTCAGCCCACTAATGATCCTAAAAAGTAAATCTAATCGTAGTTACAGTAACTTGAATTTCCTTCCATAGGTTAACATTGACTGGTTTCAATTGAAAAATATTCTAAGTGTGGAGTTTTGGAACTTTACAAAAATCCTCAAAAATCAGCCGAACTACGAATTCAGATTTACTCACCTGTCATCAGGAGAGACCACAGTGCTGCATCTTTCAGCCCACTACTGATCCAGAAAAGTAATTCTAATCGTAGTTACAGTAACTTGAATTTCCTTCCATAGGCTAACATTACAGGTTTCACTTGGAAATTCTTCTAAGTGTGGAGTTTTGGAACTTTAAAAAATTCCTCTAAAATCAGCCGAACTACGAATTCCGATTTACTCACCTGTCATCAGGAGAGACCTCATTGCTGCATCTTTCAGCCCACTACTGATCCTGAAAAGTAATTATAATCGTAGTTACAGTAACTTGAATTTACTTCCATAGGCTAACATTGACTGGTTTCAATTAAAAATTATTCAAAGTGTGGAGTTTTGGAACTTTAAAAAATTCCTCTAAAATCAGCCGAACTACGAATTCCGATTTACTCACCTGTCATCAGGAGAGACCTCAGTGCTGCATCTTTCAGCCCACTACTGATCCTGAAAAGTAATTTTAATCGTAGATACAGTAACTTGAATTTACTTTCATAGGCTAACATTGACTGGTTTCACTTGAAAATTCTTCTAAGTGTGGAGTTTTGGAACTTTAAAAAATTCCTCCAAAATCAGCCGAACTACGAATTCCAATTTACTCACCAGTCATCAGAAGAGATCTCAGTGCTGCATCTTTCAGCCCACTATTGATCCTGAAAAGTAATTCTAATCGTAGTTACAGTAACATGAATTTGCTTCCATAGGCTAACATTGACGGGTTTCACTTGGAAATTCTTCTAATTATGCAGTTTTGAAACTTTAAAAAATTCCTAAAAAGTCAGCCGAACTATGAATTCCGATTTACTTACCTGTCATCAGGAGAGACCTAACTGCTGCATCTTGCAGCCCACTAATGATCCTGAAAAGTAATTCTAATCGTAGTTACAGTAACTTGAATTTCCTTTCATAGGTTAACATTGACTGGCTTCACTTGGAAATTCTCTTAAGTGTGTTTTGGAACTTTAAAAAATTCCTCTAAAATCAGCCGAACTACGAATTCCGATGTACTCACCTGTTATCAGGAGTGATCTTAGTGCTGCATCTTTCAGCCCACTAATGATCCTAAAAAGTAAATCTAATCGTAGTTACAGTAACTTGAATTTCCTTCCATAGGTTAACATTGACTGGTTTCAATTGAAAAATATTCTAAGTGTGGAGTTTTGGAACTTTACAAAAATCCTCAAAAATCAGCCGAACTACGAATTCAGATTTACTCACCTGTCATCAGGAGAGACCACAGTGCTGCATCTTTCAGCCCACTACTGATCCAGAAAAGTAATTCTAATCGTAGTTACAGTAACTTGAATTTCCTTCCATAGGCTAACATTACAGGTTTCACTTGGAAATTCTTCTAAGTGTGGAGTTATGGAACTTTAAAAAATTCCTCTAAAATGAGCGGAACTACGAATTCCGATTTACTCACCTGTCATCAGGAGAGACCGCACTGCTGCATCTTTCAGCCCACTAATGATCCTGAAAAGTAATTCTAATCGTAGTTACAGTAACTTGAATTTCCTTTCATAGGTTAACATTGACTGGTTTCACTTGGAAATTCTTTTAAGTGTGGAGTTTTGGAACTTTAAAAAATTCCTCTAAAATCAGCCGAACTACGAATTCAGATTTACTCACCTGTCATCAGGAGAGACCTCAGTGCTGCATCTTTCAGCCCACTAATGATCCTGAAAGGTAATTCTAATCGTAGTTACAGTAACTTGAATTTCCTTCCAAAGGGTAACATTGACTGGTTTCAATTGAAAATTATTCTAAGTGTGGAGTCATGGAACTTTAAAAAATTCCTCCAAAATCAGCTGAACTACGAATTCCAATTTACTCACCAGTCATCAGTAGAGACCTCAGTGCTGCATCTTTCAGCCCACTACTGATCCAGAAAAGTAATTCTAATCGTAGTTACAGTAACTTGAATTTCCTTCCATAGGCTAACATTACAGGTTTCACTTGGAAATTCTTCTAAGTGTGGAGTTTTGGAACTTTAAAAAATTCCTCTAAAATCAGCCGAACTACGAATTCCGATTTACTCACCTGTCATCAGGAGAGACCTCAGTGCTGCATCTTTCAGCTCACTAATGATCCTGAAAGGTAATTCTAATCGTAGTTACAGTAACTTGAATTTCCTTCCAAAGGCTAACATTGACTGGTTTCAATTGAAAATTATTCTAAGTGTGGAGTTATGGAACTTTAAAAAATTCCTCTAAAATCAGCCGAACTACGAATTCCGATTTACTCACCTGTCATCAGGAGAGACCGCACTGCTGCATCTTTCAGCCCACTAATGATCCTGAAAAGGAATTCTAGTCGTAGTTACAGTAACTTGAATTTCCTTCCATAGGCTAACATTGACTGGTTTCAATTGAAAATTATTCTAAGTGTAGAGTTTTGGAACTTTAAAAAAATCCTCTAAAATCAGCCGAACTACGAATTCCGATTTACTCACCGGTTATCAGGAGAGAACTCAGTGCTGCATTTTTCAGCCCAATACTGATCCTGAAAAGTAATTCTAACCATACTTACAGTAACATGAATTTGCTTCCATAGGCCAACATTGATGGGTTTCACTTGGAAATTCTTCTAAGTGTGGAGTTTTGGAACTTTAAAAAATTCCTCTAAAATCAGCCGAACTACGAATTCCGATGTACTCATCTGTTATCAGGAGAGACCTCAGTGCTGAATCTTTCAGCCCACTACTGATCCTGAAAAGTAATCTTAATCGTAGATACAGTAACTTGAATTTACTTTCATAGGCTAACATTGACGGGTTTCACTTGGAAATTCTTCTAATTATGCAGTTTTGAAACTTTAAAAAATTCCTAAAAAGTCAGCCGAACTATGAATTCCGATTTACTTACCTGTCATCAGGAGCGACCTAACTGCTGCATCTTTCAGCCCACTAATGATCTTGAAAAGTAATTCTAATCGTAGTTACAGTAACTTGAATTTCCTTTCATAGGTTAACATTGACTGGTTTCACTTGGAAATTCTTTTAAGTGTGGATTTTTGGAACTTTAAAAAATTCCTCTAAAATCAGCCGAACACGAATTCAGATTTACTCACCTGTCATCAGGAGAGACCTCAGTGCTGCATCTTTCAGCCCACTAATGATCCTGAAAGGTAATTCTAATCGTAGTTACAGTAACTTGAATTTCCTTCCAAAGGCTAACATTGACTGGTTTCAATTGAAAATTATTCTAAGTGTGGAGTTATGGAACTTTAAAAAATTCCTCCAAAATCAGCCGAACTACGAATTCCAATTTACTCACCAATCATCAGTAGAGACCTCAGTGCTGCATCTTTCAGCCCACTAATGATCCTAAAAAGTAAATCTAATCGTAGTTACAGTAACTTGAATTTCCTTCCATAGGTTAACATTGACTGGTTTCAATTGAAAAGTATTCTAAGTGTGGAGTTTTGGAACTTTACAAAAATCCTCAAAAATCAGCCGAACTACGAATTCAGATTTACTCACCTGTCATCAGGAGAGACCACAATGCTGCATCTTTCAGCCCACTAATGATCCTAAAAAGTAAATCTAATCGTAGTTACAGTAACTTGAATTTCCTTCCATAGGTTAACATTGACTGGTTTCAATTCAAAATTATTCTAAGTGTGGAGTTTTGGAACTTTACAAAATTCCTCTAAAATCAGCTGAACTATGAATTCCGATTTACTCACCTGTCATCAGGAGAGACCTCAGTGCTGTATCTTTCAGCCCACTACTGATCATGAAAAGTAAATCTAATCGTAGGTACAGTAACTTGAATTTCCTTCCATAGGTTAACATTGACTGGTTTCACTTGGAAATTCTTCTGTGTGTGGAGTTTTGGAACTTTAAAAAATTTCTCTAAAATCAGCCGAACTACGAATTCCGATTTACTCACCTGTCATCAGGAGAGACCTCTGTGCTGCAGCTTTCAGCCCACTACTGATCCTGAAAAGTAAATCTAATCGTAGTTACAGTAACATGAATTTGCTTCCCTAGGCTAACATTGACGGGTTTCACTTGGAAATTCTTCTAATTATGCAGTTTTGAAACTTTAAAAAATTCCTAAAAAGTCAGCCGAACTATGAATTCCGATTTACTTACCGGTCATCAGGAGAGACCTAACTGCTGCATCTTGCAGCCCACTAATGATCCTGAAAAGTAATTCTAATCGTAGTTACAGTAACTTGAATTTCCTTTCATAGGTTAACATTGACTGGTTTCACTTGGAAATTCTTTTTAGTGTGGAGTTTTGGAACTTTAAAAAATTCCTCTAAACTCAGCCGAACTACGAATTCAGATTTACTCACCTGTCATCAGGAGAGACCTCAGTGCTGCATCTTTCAGCCCACTACTGATCCTGAAAAGTAAATCTAATCCTAGTTACAGTAACTTGAATTTCCTTTCATAGGTTAACATTGACTGGCTTCACTTGGAAATTATTCTAAGTGTGGAGTTTTGGAACTTTAAAAAATTCCTCTAAAATCAGCCGAACTACGAATTCCGATGTACTCACCTGTTATCAGGAGAGACCTCAGTGCTGCATCTTTCAGCCCACTAATGATCCTGAAAGGTAATTCTAATCGTAGTTACAGTAACTTGAATTTCCTTCCAAAGGCTAACATTGACTGGTTTCAATTGAAAATTATTCTAAGTGTGGAGTTATGGAACTTTAAAAAAATTCCTCTAAAATGAGCCGAACTACGAATTCCGATTTACTCACCTGTCATCAGGAGAGACCGCACTGCTGCATCTTTCAGCCCACTAATGATCCTGAAAAGGAATTCTAGTCGTAGTTACAGTAACTTGAATTTCCTTCCATAGGCTAACATTGACTGGTTTCAATTGAAAATTATTCTAAGTGTGGAGTTTTGGAACTTTAAAAAAATCCTCTAAAATCAGCCGAACTACGAATTCCGATTTACTCACCGGTTATCAGGAGAGAACTCAGTGCTGCCTTTTTCAGCCCAATACTGATCATGAAAAGTAATTCTAACCATACTTACAGTAACTTGAATTTCCTTCCATAGGCTAACATTGACTGGCTTCACTTGGAAATTCTTTTAAGTGTGTTTTGGAACTTTAAAAAATTCCTCTAAAATCAGCCGAACTACGAATTCCGATGTACTCACCTGTTATCAGGAGTGATCTTAGTGCTGCATCTTTCAGCCCACTAATGATCCTAAAAAGTAAATCTAATCGTAGTTACAGTAACTTGAATTTCCTTCCATAGGTTAACATTGACTGGTTTCAATTGAAAAATATTCTAAGTGTGGAGTTTTGGAACTTTACAAAAATCCTCAAAAATCAGCCGAACTACGAATTCAGATTTACTCACCTGTCATCAGGAGAGACCACAGTGCTGCATCTTTCAGCCCACTACTGATCCAGAAAAGTAATTCTAATCGTAGTTACAGTAACTTGAATTTCCTTCCATAGGCTAACATTACAGGTTTCACTTGGAAATTCTTCTAAGTGTGGAGTTATGGAACTTTAAAAAATTCCTCTAAAATGAGCGGAACTACGAATTCCGATTTACTCACCTGTCATCAGGAGAGACCGCACTGCTGCATCTTTCAGCCCACTAATGATCCTGAAAAGTAATTCTAATCGTAGTTACAGTAACTTGAATTTCCTTTCATAGGTTAACATTGACTGGTTTCACTTGGAAATTCTTTTAAGTGTGGAGTTTTGGAACTTTAAAAAATTCCTCTAAAATCAGCCGAACTACGAATTCAGATTTACTCACCTGTCATCAGGAGAGACCTCAGTGCTGCATCTTTCAGCCCACTAATGATCCTGAAAGGTAATTCTAATCGTAGTTACAGTAACTTGAATTTCCTTCCAAAGGGTAACATTGACTGGTTTCAATTGAAAATTATTCTAAGTGTGGAGTTATGGAACTTTAAAAAATTCCTCTAAAATCAGCCGAACTACGAATTCCGATTTACTCACCTGTCATCAGGAGAGACCGCACTGCTGCATCTTTCAGCCCACTAATGATCCTGAAAAGGAATTCTAGTCGTAGTTACAGTAACTTGAATTTCCTTCCATAGGCTAACATTGACTGGTTTCAATTGAAAATTATTCTAAGTGTAGAGTTTTGGAACTTTAAAAAAATCCTCTAAAATCAGCCGAACTACGAATTCCGATTTACTCACCGGTTATCAGGAGAGAACTCAGTGCTGCATTTTTCAGCCCAATACTGATCCTGAAAAGTAATTCTAACCATACTTACAGTAACATGAATTTGCTTCCATAGGCCAACATTGATGGGTTTCACTTGGAAATTCTTCTAAGTGTGGAGTTTTGGAACTTTAAAAAATTCCTCTAAAATCAGCCGAACTACGAATTCCGATGTACTCATCTGTTATCAGGAGAGACCTCAGTGCTGAATCTTTCAGCCCACTACTGATCCTGAAAAGTAATCTTAATCGTAGATACAGTAACTTGAATTTACTTTCATAGGCTAACATTGACGGGTTTCACTTGGAAATTCTTCTAATTATGCAGTTTTGAAACTTTAAAAAATTCCTAAAAAGTCAGCCGAACTATGAATTCCGATTTACTTACCTGTCATCAGGAGCGACCTAACTGCTGCATCTTTCAGCCCACTAATGATCCTGAAAAGTAATTCTAATCGTAGTTACAGTAACTTGAATTTCCTTTCATAGGTTAACATTGACTGGTTTCACTTGGAAATTCTTTTAAGTGTGGATTTTTGGAACTTTAAAAAATTCCTCTAAAATCAGCCGAACACGAATTCAGATTTACTCACCTGTCATCAGGAGAGACCTCAGTGCTGCATCTTTCAGCCCACTAATGATCCTGAAAGGTAATTCTAATCGTAGTTACAGTAACTTGAATTTCCTTCCAAAGGCTAACATTGACTGGTTTCAATTGAAAATTATTCTAAGTGTGGAGTTATGGAACTTTAAAAAATTCCTCCAAAATCAGCCGAACTACGAATTCCAATTTACTCACCAATCATCAGTAGAGACCTCAGTGCTGCATCTTTCAGCCCACTAATGATCCTAAAAAGTAAATCTAATCGTAGTTACAGTAACTTGAATTTCCTTCCATAGGTTAACATTGACTGGTTTCAATTAAAAAGTATTCTAAGTGTGGAGTTTTGGAACTTTACAAAAATCCTCAAAAATCAGCCGAACTACGAATTCAGATTTACTCACCTGTCATCAGGAGAGACCACAATGCTGCATCTTTCAGCCCACTAATGATCCTAAAAAGTAAATCTAATCGTAGTTACAGTAACTTGAATTTCCTTCCATAGGTTAACATTGACTGGTTTCAATTGAAAATTATTCTAAGTGTGGAGTTTTGGAACTTTACAAAATTCCTCTAAAATCAGCTGAACTATGAATTCCGATTTACTCACCTGTCATCAGGAGAGACCTCAGTGCTGTATCTTTCAGCCCACTACTGATCATGAAAAGTAAATCTAATCGTAGGTACAGTAACTTGAATTTCCTTCCATAGGTTAACATTGACTGGTTTCACTTGGAAATTCTTCTGTGTGTGGAGTTTTGGAACTTTAAAAAATTTCTCTAAAATCAGCCGAACTACGAATTCCGATTTACTCACCTGTCATCAGGAGAGACCTCTGTGCTGCAGCTTTCAGCCCACTACTGATCCTGAAAAGTAAATCTAATCGTAGTTACAGTAACTTGAATTTCCTTCCATAGGTTAACATTGACTGGTTTCATTTGGAAATTCTTCTGTGTGTGGAGTTTTGGAACTTTAAAAAATTCCTCTAAAATCAGCCGAACTACGAATTCCAATTTACTCACCAGTCATCAGTAGAGACCTCAGTGCTGCACCTTTCAGCCCACTACTGATCCTGAAAAGTAAATCTAATCGTAGTTACAGTAACTTGAATTTCCTTCCATAGGTTAACATTGACTGGTTTCATTTGGAAATTCTTCTGTGTGATGAGTTTTGGAACTTTAAAAAATTCCTCTAAAATCAGCCGAACTACGAATTCAGATTTACTCACCTGTCATCAGGAGAGACCACAGTGCCGCATCTTTCAGTCCACTACTGATCCTGAAAAGTAATTATAATCGTAGTTACAGTAACTTGAATTTCCTTCCATAGGCTAACATCGACTGGTTTCACTTGGAAATTCTTCTAAGTGTGTAGTTTTGGAACTTTAAAAAATTCCTCTAAAATCAGCTGAACTATGAATTCTGATTTACTCACCTGTTATCAGGATAGAACTAAGTGCTGCATTTTTCAGCCCAATACTGATCCTGAAAAGTAATTCTAACCATACTTACAGTAACATGAATTTGCTTCCATAGGCTAACATTGATGGGTTTCACTTGGAAATTCTTCTAAGTGTGGAGTTTTGGAACTTTTAAAAATTCCTCTAAAATCAGCCGAACTACGAATTCCGATGTACTCATCTGTTATCAGGAGAGACCTCAGTGCTGCATCTTTCAGCCCACTACTGATCCTGAAAAGTAATTTTAATCGTAGATACAGTAACTTGAATTTACTTTCATAGGCTAACATTGACGGGTTTCACTTGGAAATTCTTCTAATTATGCAGTTTTGAAACTTTAAAAAATTCCTAAAAAGTCAGCCGAACTATGAATTCCGATTTACTTAACTGTCATCAGGAGAGACCTAACTGCTGCATCTTTCAGCCCACTAATGATCCTGAAAAGTAATTCTAATCGTAGTTACAGTAACTTGAATTTCCTTTCATAGGTTAACATTGACTGGTTTCACTTGGAAATTCTTTTAAGTGTGGAGTTTTGGAACTTTAAAAAATTCCTCTAAAATCAGCCGAACTACGAATTCAGATTTACTCACCTGTCATCAGGAGAGACCTCAGTGCTGCATCTTTCAGCCCACTAATGATCCTGAAAGGTAATTCTAATCGTAGTTACAGTAACTTGAATTTCCTTCCAAAGGCTAACATTGACTGGTTTCAATTGAAAATTATTCTAAGTGTGGAGTTATGGAACTTTAAAAAATTCCTCTAAAATCAGCCGAACTACGAATTCCAATTTACTCACCTGTCATCAGGAGAGACCGCACTGCTGCATCTTTCAGCCCACTAATGATCCTGAAAAGGAATTCTAGTCGTAGTTACAGTAACTTGAATTTCCTTCCATAGGCTAACATTGACCGGTTTCAATTGAAAATTATTCTAAGTGTGGAGTTTTGGAACTTTAAAAAATTCCTCTAAAATCAGCTGAACTATGAATTCCGATTTACTCACCTGTTATCAGGAGAGAACTCAGTGCTGCATTTTTCAGCCCAATACTGATCCTGAAAAGTAATTCTAACCATACTTACAGTAACATGAATTTGCTTCCATAGGCCAACATTGATGGGTTTCACTTGGAAATTCTTCTAAGTGTGGAGTTTTGGAACTTTAAAAAATTCCTCTAAAATCAGCCGAACTACGAATTCCGATGTACTCATCTGTTATCAGGAGAGACCTCAGTGCTGCATCTTTCAGCCCACTACTGATCCTGAAAAGTAATCTTAATCGTAGATACAGTAACTTGAATTTACTTTCATAGGCTAACATTGACGGGTTTCACTTGGAAATTCTTCTAATTATGCAGTTTTGAAACTTTAAAAAATTCCTAAAAAGTCAGCCGAACTATGAATTCCGATTTACTTACCTGTCATCAGGAGCGACCTAACTGCTGCATCTTTCAGCCCACTAATGATCCTGAAAAGTAATTCTAATCGTAGTTACAGTAACTTGAATTTCCTTTCATAGGTTAACATTGACTGGTTTCACTTGGAAATTCTTTTAAGTGTGGATTTTTGGAACTTTAAAAAATTCCTCTAAAATCAGCCGAACTACGAATTCAGATTTACTCACCTGTCATCAGGAGAGACCTCAGTGCTGCATCTTTCAGCCCACTAATGATCCTGAAAGGTAATTCTAATCGTAGTTACAGTAACTTGAATTTCCTTCCAAAGGCTAACATTGACTGGTTTCAATTGAAAATTATTCTAAGTGTGGAGTTATGGAACTTTAAAAAATTCCTCCAAAATCAGCCGAACTACGAATTCCGATTTACTCACCTGTCATCAGGAGAGACCTCAGTGCTGCATCTTTCAGCCCACTACTGATCCTGAAAAGTAATTTTAATCGTAGATACAGTAACTTGAATTTACTTTCATAGGCTAACATTGACTGGTTTCACTTGAAAATTCTTCTAAGTGTGGAGTTTTGGAACTTAAAAAAATTCCTCCAAAATCAGCCGAACTACGAATTCCAATTTACTCACCAGTCATCAGAAGAGACCTCAGTGCTGCATCTTTCAGCCCACTATTGATCCTGAAAAGTAATTCTAATCGTAGTTACAGTAACATGAATTTGCTTCCATAGGCTAACATTGACGGGTTTCACTTGGAAATTCTTCTAATTATGCAGTTTTGAAACTTTAAAAAATTCCTAAAAAGTCAGCCGAACTATGAATTCCGATTTACTTACCTGTCATCAGGAGAGACCTAACTGCTGCATCTTGCAGCCCACTAATGATCCTGAAAAGTAATTCTAATCGTAGTTACAGTAACTTGAATTTCCTTTCATAGGTTAACATTGACTGGTTTCACTTGGAAATTCTTTTAAGTGTGGAGTTTTGGAACTTTAAAAAATTCCTCTAAAATCAGCCGAACTAAGAATTCCGATGTACTCACCTGTCATCCGGAGAGACCTCAGTGCTGCATCTTTCAGCCCACTACTGATCCTGAAAAGTAAATCTAATCCTAGTTACAGTAACTTGAATTTCCTTTCATAGGTTAACATTGACTGGCTTCACTTGGAAATTCTTTTAAGTGTGTTTTGGAACTTTAAAAAATTCCTCTAAAATCAGCCGAACTACGAATTCCGATGTACTCACCTGTTATCAGGAGTGATCTTAGTGCTGCATCTTTCAGCCCACTAATGATCCTAAAAAGTAAATCTAATCGTAGTTACAGTAACTTGAATTTCCTTCCATAGGTTAACATTGACTGGTTTCAATTGAAAAATATTCTAAGTGTGGAGTTTTGGAACTTTACAAAAATCCTCAAAAATCAGCCGAACTACGAATTCCGATTTACTCACCTGTCATCAGGAGAGAACTCAGTGCTGCATTTTTCAGCCCAATACTGATCATGAAAAGTAATTCTAACCATACTTACAGTAACTTGAATTTCCTTCCATAGGCTAACATTGACTGGTTTCACTTGGAAATTCTTCTAAGTGTGGAGTTTTGGAACTTTAAAAAATTCCTCTAAAATCAGCTGAACTATGAATTCCGATTTACTCACCTGTTATCAGGAGAGAACTCAGTGCTGCATTTTTCAGCCGAATACTGATCCTGAAAAGTAATTCTAACCATACTTACAGTAACATGAATTTGCTTCCATAGGCTAACATTGATGGGTTTCACTTGGAAATTCTTCTAAGTGTGGAGTTTTGGAACTTTTAAAAATTCCTCTAAAATCAGCCGAAGTACGAATTACGATGTACTCATCTGTTATCAGGAGAGACCTCAGTGCTGCATCTTTCAGCCCACTACTGATCCTGAAAAGTAATTTTAATCGTAGATACAGTAACTTGAATTTACTTTCATAGGCTAACATTGACGGGTTTCACTTGGAAATTCTTCTAATTATGCAGTTTTGAAACTTAAAAAAATTCCTAAAAAGTCAGCCGAACTATGAATTCCGATTTACTTACCTGTCATCAGGAGAGACCTAACTGCTGCATCTTTCAGCCCACTAATGATCCTGAAAAGTAATTCTAATCGTAGTTACAGTAACTTGAATTTCCTTTCATAGGTTAACATTGACTGGTTTCACTTGGAAATTCTTTTAAGTGTGGAGTTTTGGAACTTTAAAAAATTCCTCTAAAATCAGCCGAACTACGAATTCAGATTTACTCACCTGTCATCAGGAGAGACCTCAGTGCTGCATCTTTCAGCCCACTAATGATCCTGAAAGGTAATTCTAATCGTAGTTACAGTAACTTGAATTTCCTTCCAAAGGCTAACATTGACTGGTTTCAATTGAAAATTATTCTAAGTGTGGAGCTATGGAACTTTAAAAAATTCCTCCAAAATCAGCTGAACTACGAATTCCAATTTACTCACCAGTCATCAGTAGAGACCTCAGTGCTGCATCTTTCAGCCCACTACTGATCCAGAAAAGTAATTCTAATCGTAGTTACAGTAACTTGAATTTCCTTCCATAGGCTAACATTACAGGTTTCACTTGGAAATTCTTCTAAGTGTGGAGTTTTGGAACTTTAAAAAATTCCTCTAAAATCAGCCGAACTACGAATTCCGATTTACTCACCTGTCATCAGGAGAGACCTCAGTGCTGCATCTTTCAGCCCACTAATGATCCTGAAAGGTAATTCTAATCGTAGTTACAGTAACTTGAATTTCCTTTCAAAGGCTAACATTGACTGGTTTCAATTGAAAATTATTCTAAGTGTGGAGTTATGGAACTTAAAAAAATTCCTCTAAAATCAGCCGAACTACGAATTCCGATTTACTCACCTGTCATCAGGAGAGACCGCACTGCTGCATCTTTCAGCCCACTAATGATCCTGAAAAGGAATTCTAGTCCTAGTTACAGTAACTTGAATTTCCTTCCATAGGCTAACATTGACTGGTTTCAATTGAAAATTCTTCTAAGTGTGGAGTTTTGGAACTTTTAAAAATTCCTCTAAAATCAGCCGAACTACGAATTCCGATGTACTCATCTGTTATCAGGAGAGACCTCAGTGCTGCATCTTTCAGCCCACTACTGATCCTGAAAAGTAATTTTAATCGTAGATACAGTAACTTGAATTTACTTTCATAGGCTAACATTGACGGGTTTCACTTGGAAATTCTTCTAATTATGCAGTTTTGAAACTTAAAAAAATTCCTAAAAAGTCAGCCGAACTACGAATTCAGATTTACTCACCTGTCATCAGGAGAGACCTCAGTGCTGCATCTTTCAGCCCACTAATGATCCTGAAAGGTAATTCTAATCGTAGTTACAGTAACTTGAATTTCCTTCCAAAGGCTAACATTGACTGGTTTCAATTGAAAATTATTCTAAGTGTGGAGTTATGGAACTTTAAAAAATTCCTCCAAAATCAGCTGAACTACGAATTCCAATTTACTCACCAGTCATCAGTAGAGACCTCAGTGCTGCATCTTTCAGCCCACTACTGATCCAGAAAAGTAATTCTAATCGTAGTTACAGTAACTTCAATTTCCTTCTATAGGCTAACATTACAGGTTTCACTTGGAAATTCTTCTAAGTGTGGAGTTTTGGAACTTTAAGAAATTCCTCTAAAATCAGCCGAACTACGAATTCCGATTTACTCACCTGTCATCAGGAGAGACCTCAGTGCTGCATCTTTCAGCCCACTAATGATCCTGAAAGGTAATTCTAATCGTAGTTACAGTAACTTGAATTTCCTTCCAAAGGCTAACATTGACTGGTTTCAATTGAAAATTATTCTAAGTGTGGAGTTTTGGAACTTTAAAAAAATCCTCTAAAATCAGCCGAACTACGAATTCCGATTTACTCACCGGTTATCAGGAGAGAACTCAGTGCTGCATTTTTCAGCCCAATACTGATCATGAAAAGTAATTCTAACCATACTTACAGTAACTTGAATTTCCTTCCATAGGCTAACATTGACTGGTTTCACTTGGAAATTCTTCTAAGTGTGGAGTTTTGGAACTTTAAAAAATTCCTCTAAAATCAGCTGAACTATGAATTCCGATGTACTCACCTGTTATCAGGAGAGAACTCAGTGCTGCATTTTTCAGCCCAATACTGATCCTGAAAAGTAATTCTAACCATACTTAGAGTAACATGAATTTGCTTCCATAGGCTAACATTGATGGGTTTCACTTGGAAATTCTTCTAAGTGTGGAGTTTTGGAACTTTTAAAAATTCCTCTAAAATCAGCCGAACTACGAATTCCGATGTACTCATCTGTTATCAGGAGAGACCTCAGTGCTGCATCTTTCAGCCCACTACTGATCCTGAAAAGTAATTTTAATCGTAGATACAGTAACTTGAATTTACTTTCATAGGCTAACATTGACGGGTTTCACTTGGAAATTCTTCTAATTATGCAGTTTTGAAACTTTAAAAAATTCCTAAAAAGTCAGCCGAACTATGAATTCCGATTTACTTACCTGTCATCAGGAGAGACCTAACTGCTGCATCTTTCAGCCCACTAATGATCCTGAAAAGTAATTCTAATCGTAGTTACAGTAACTTGAATTTCCTTTCATAGGTTAACATTGACTGGTTTCACTTGGAAATTCTTTTAAGTGTGGAGTTTTGGAACTTTAAAAAATTCCTCTAAAATCAGCCGAACTACGAATTCAGATTTACTCACCTGTCATCAGGAGAGACCTCAGTGCTGCATCTTTCAGCCCACTAATGATCCTGAAAGGTAATTCTAATCGTAGTTACAGTAACTTGAATTTCCTTCCAAAGGCTAACATTGACTGGTTTCAATTGAAAATTATTCTAAGTGTGGAGTTATGGAACTTTAAAAAATTCCTCCAAAATCAGCTGAACTACGAATTCCAATTTACTCACCAGTCATCAGTAGAGACCTCAGTGCTGCATCTTTCAGCCCACTACTGATCCAGAAAAGTAATTCTAATCGTAGTTACAGTAACTTGAATTTCCTTCCATAGGCTAACATTACAGGTTTCACTTGGAAATTCTTCTAAGTGTGGAGTTTTGGAACTTTAAACAATTCCTCTAAAATCAGCCGAACTACGAATTCCGATTTACTCACCTGTCATCAGGAGAGACCTCAGTGCTGCATCTTTCAGCCCACTAATGATCCTGAAAGGTAATTCTAATCGTAGTTACAGTAACTTGAATTTCCTTCCAAAGGCTAACATTGACTGGTTTCAATTGAAAATTATTCTAAGTGTGGAGTTATGGAACTTTAAAAAATTCCTCTAAAATCAGCCGAACTACGAATTCCGATTTACTCACCTGTCATCAGGAGAGACCGCACTGCTGCATCTTTCAGCCCACTAATGATCCTGAAAAGGAATTCTAGTCCTAGTTACAGTAACTTGAATTTCCTTCCATAGGCTAACATTGACTGGTTTCAATTGAAAATTATTCTAAGTGTGGAGTTTTGGAACTTTAAAAAAATCCTCTAAAATCAGCCGAACTACGAATTCCGATTTACTCACCGGTTATCAGGAGAGAACTCAGTGCTGCATTTTTCAGCCCAATACTGATCATGAAAAGTAATTCTAACCATACTTACAGTAATTTGAATTTCCTTCCATAGGCTAACATTGACTGGTTTCACTTGGAAATTCTTCTAAGTGTGGAGTTTTGGAACTTTAAAAAATTCCTCTAAAATCAGCTGAACTATGAATTCCGATTTACTCACCTGTTATCAGGAGATAACTCAGTGCTGCATTTTTCAGCCCAATACTGATCCTGAAAAGTAATTCTAACCATACTTACAGTAACATGAATTTGCTTCCATAGGCTAACATTGATGGGTTTCACTTGGAAATTCTTCTAAGTGTGGAGTTTTGGAACTTTTAAAAATTCCTCTAAAATCAGCCGAACTACGAATTCCGATGTACTCATCTGTTATCAGGAGAGACCTCAGTGCTGCATCTTTCAGCCCACTACTGATCCTGAAAAGTAATTTTAATCGTAGATACAGTAACTTGAATTTACTTTCATAGGCTAACATTGACGGGTTTCACTTGGAAATTCTTCTAATTATGCAGTTTTGAAACTTTAAAAAATTCCTAAAAAGTCAGCCGAACTATGAATTCCGATTTACTTACCTGTCATCAGGAGAGACCTAACTGCTGCATCTTTCAGCCCACTAATGATCCTGAAAAGTAATTCTAATCGTAGTTACAGTAACTTGAATTTCCTTTCATAGGTTAACATTGACTGGTTTCACTTGGAAATTCTTTTAAGTGTGGAGTTTTGGAACTTTAAAAAATTCGTCTAAAATCAGCCGAACTACGAATTCAGATTTACTCACCTGTCATCAGGAGAGACCTCAGTGCTGCATCTTTCAGCCCACTAATGATCCTGAAAGGTAATTCTAATCGTAGTTACAGTAACTTGAATTTCCTTCCAAAGGCTAACATTGACTGGTTTCAATTGAAAATTATTCTAAGTGTGGAGTTATGGAACTTTAAAAAATTCCTCCAAAATCAGCTGAACTACGAATTCCAATTTACTCACCAGTCATCAGTAGAGACCTCAGTGCTGCATCTTTCAGCCCACTACTGATCCAGAAAAGTAATTCTAATCGTAGTTACAGTAACTTGAATTTCCTTCCATAGGCTAACATTACAGGTTTCACTTGGAAATTCTTCTAAGTGTGGAGTTTTGGAACTTTAAGAAATTCCTCTAAAATCAGCCGAACTACGAATTCCGATTTACTCACCTGTCATCAGGAGAGACCTCAGTGCTGCATCTTTCAGCCCACTAATGATCCTGAAAGGTAATTCTAATCGTAGTTACAGTAACTTGAATTTCCTTCCAAAGGCTAACATTGACTGGTTTCAATTGAAAATTATTCTAAGTGTGGAGTTATGGAACTTTAAAAAATTCCTCTAAAATCAGCCGAACTACGAATTCCGATTTACTCACCTGTCATCAGGAGAGACCGCACTGCTGCATCTTTCAGCCCACTAATGATCCTGAAAAGGAATTCTAGTCGTAGTTACAGTAACTTGAATTTCCTTCCATAGGCTAACATTGACTGGTTTCAATTGAAAATTATTCTAAGTGTGGAGTTAATGAACTTTAAAAAATTCCTCCAAAATCAGCTGAACTACGAATTCCAATTTACTCACCAGTCATCAGTAGAGACCTCAGTGCTGCATCTTTCAGCCCACTACTGATCCAGAAAAGTAATTCTAATCGTAGTTACAGTAACTTCAATTTCCTTCTATAGGCTAACATTACAGGTTTCACTTGGAAATTCTTCTAAGTGTGGAGTTTTGGAACTTTAAGAAATTCCTCTAAAATCAGCCGAACTACGAATTCCGATTTACTCACCTGTCATCAGGAGAGACCTCAGTGCTGCATCTTTCAGCCCACTAATGATCCTGAAAGGTAATTCTAATCGTAGTTACAGTAACTTGAATTTCCTTCCAAAGGCTAACATTGACTGGTTTCAATTGAAAATTATTCTAAGTGTGGAGTTTTGGAACTTTAAAAAAATCCTCTAAAATCAGCCGAACTACGAATTCCGATTTACTCACCGGTTATCAGGAGAGAACTCAGTGCTGCATTTTTCAGCCCAATACTGATCATGAAAAGTAATTCTAACCATACTTACAGTAACTTGAATTTCCTTCCATAGGCTAACATTGACTGGTTTCACTTGGAAATTCTTCTAAGTGTGGAGTTTTGGAACTTTAAAAAATTCCTCTAAAATCAGCTGAACTATGAATTCCGATGTACTCACCTGTTATCAGGAGAGAACTCAGTGCTGCATTTTTCAGCCCAATACTGATCCTGAAAAGTAATTCTAACCATACTTAGAGTAACATGAACTTGCTTCCATAGGCTAACATTGATGGGTTTCACTTGGAAATTCTTCTAAGTGTGGAGTTTTGGAACTTTTAAAAATTCCTCTAAAATCAGCCGAACTACGAATTCCGATGTACTCATCTGTTATCAGGAGAGACCTCAGTGCTGCATCTTTCAGCCCACTACTGATCCTGAAAAGTAATTTTAATCGTAGATACAGTAACTTGAATTTACTTTCATAGGCTAACATTGACGGGTTTCACTTGGAAATTCTTCTAATTATGCAGTTTTGAAACTTTAAAAAATTCCTAAAAAGTCAGCCGAACTATGAATTCCGATTTACTTACCTGTCATCAGGAGAGACCTAACTGCTGCATCTTTCAGCCCACTAATGATCCTGAAAAGTAATTCTAATCGTAGTTACAGTAACTTGAATTTCCTTTCATAGGTTAACATTGACTGGTTTCACTTGGAAATTCTTTTAAGTGTGGAGTTTTGGAACTTTAAAAAATTCCTCTAAAATCAGCCGAACTACGAATTCAGATTTACTCACCTGTCATCAGGAGAGACCTCAGTGCTGCATCTTTCAGCCCACTAATGATCCTGAAAGGTAATTCTAATCGTAGTTACAGTAACTTGAATTTCCTTCCAAAGGCTAACATTGACTGGTTTCAATTGAAAATTATTCTAAGTGTGGAGTTATGGAACTTAAAAAAATTCCTCCAAAATCAGCTGAACTACGAATTCCAATTTACTCACCAGTCATCAGTAGAGACCTCAGTGCTGCATCTTTCAGCCCACTACTGATCCAAAAAAGTAATTCTAATCGTAGTTACAGTAACTTGAATTTCCTTCCATAGGCTAACATTACAGGTTTCACTTGGAAATTCTTCTAAGTGTGGAGTTTTGGAACTTTAAAAAATTCCTCTAAGATCAGCCGAACTACGTATTCCGATTTACTCACCTGTCATCAGGAGAGACCTCAGTGCTGCATCTTCCAGCTCACTAATGATCCTGAAAGGTAATTCTAATCGTAGTTACAGTAACTTGAATTTCCTTCCAAAGGCTAACATTGACTGGTTTCAATTGAAAATTATTCTAAGTGTGGAGTTATGGAACTTTAAAAAATTCCTCCAAAATCAGCTGAACTACGAATTCCAATTTACTCACCAGTCATCAGTAGAGACCTCAGTGCTGCATCTTTCAGCCCACTACTGATCCAGAAAAGTAATTCTAATCGTAGTTACAGTAACTTGAATTTCCTTCCATAGGCTAACATTACAGGTTTCACTTGGAAATTCTTCTAAGTGTGGAGTTTTGGAACTTTAAAAAATTCCTCTAAAATCAGCCGAACTACGAATTCCGATTTACTCACCTGTCATCAGGAGAGACCTCAGTGCTGCATCTTTCAGCCCACTAATGATCCTGAAAGGTAATTCTAATCGTAGTTACAGTAACTTGAATTTCCTTCCAAAGGCTAACATTGACTGGTTTCAATTGAAAATTATTCTAAGTGTGGAGTTATGGAACTTTAAAAAATTCCTCTAAAATCAGCCGAACTACGAATTCCGATTTACTCACCTGTCATCAGGAGAGACCGCACTGCTGCATCTTTCAGCCCACTAATGATCCTGAAAAGGAATTCTAGTCCTAGTTACAGTAACTTGAATTTCCTTCCATAGGCTAACATTGACTGGTTTCAATTGAAAATTATTCTAAGTGTGGAGTTTTGGAACTTTAAAAAAATCCTCTAAAATCAGCCGAACTACGAATTCCGATTTACTCACCGGTTATCAGGAGAGAACTCAGTGCTGCATTTTTCAGCCCAATACTGATCATGAAAAGTAATTCTAACCATACTTACAGTAATTTGAATTTCCTTCCATAGGCTAACATTGACTGGTTTCACTTGGAAATTCTTCTAAGTGTGGAGTTTTGGAACTTTAAAAAATTCCTCTAAAATCAGCTGAACTATGAATTCCGATTTACTCACCTGTTATCAGGAGATAACTCAGTGCTGCATTTTTCAGCCCAATACTGATCCTGAAAAGTAATTCTAACCATACTTACAGTAACATGAATTTGCTTCCATAGGCTAACATTGATGGGTTTCACTTGGAAATTCTTCTAAGTGTGGAGTTTTGGAACTTTTAAAAATTCCTCTAAAATCAGCCGAACTACGAATTCCGATGTACTCATCTGTTATCAGGAGAGACCTCAGTGCTGCATCTTTCAGCCCACTACTGATCCTGAAAAGTAATTTTAATCGTAGATACAGTAACTTGAATTTACTTTCATAGGCTAACATTGACGGGTTTCACTTGGAAATTCTTCTAATTATGCAGTTTTGAAACTTTAAAAAATTCCTAAAAAGTCAGCCGAACTATGAATTCCGATTTACTTACCTGTCATCAGGAGAGACCTAACTGCTGCATCTTTCAGCCCACTAATGATCCTGAAAAGTAATTCTAATCGTAGTTACAGTAACTTGAATTTCCTTTCATAGGTTAACATTGACTGGTTTCACTTGGAAATTCTTTTAAGTGTGGAGTTTTGGAACTTTAAAAAATTCGTCTAAAATCAGCCGAACTACGAATTCAGATTTACTCACCTGTCATCAGGAGAGACCTCAGTGCTGCATCTTTCAGCCCACTAATGATCCTGAAAGGTAATTCTAATCGTAGTTACAGTAACTTGAATTTCCTTCCAAAGGCTAACATTGACTGGTTTCAATTGAAAATTATTCTAAGTGTGGAGTTATGGAACTTTAAAAAATTCCTCCAAAATCAGCTGAACTACGAATTCCAATTTACTCACCAGTCATCAGTAGAGACCTCAGTGCTGCATCTTTCAGCCCACTACTGATCCAGAAAAGTAATTCTAATCGTAGTTACAGTAACTTGAATTTCCTTCCATAGGCTAACATTACAGGTTTCACTTGGAAATTCTTCTAAGTGTGGAGTTTTGGAACTTTAAGAAATTCCTCTAAAATCAGCCGAACTACGAATTCCGATTTACTCACCTGTCATCAGGAGAGACCTCAGTGCTGCATCTTTCAGCCCACTAATGATCCTGAAAGGTAATTCTAATCGTAGTTACAGTAACTTGAATTTCCTTCCAAAGGCTAACATTGACTGGTTTCAATTGAAAATTATTCTAAGTGTGGAGTTATGGAACTTTAAAAAATTCCTCTAAAATCAGCCGAACTACGAATTCCGATTTACTCACCTGTCATCAGGAGAGACCGCACTGCTGCATCTTTCAGCCCACTAATGATCCTGAAAAGGAATTCTAGTCGTAGTTACAGTAACTTGAATTTCCTTCCATAGGCTAACATTGACTGGTTTCAATTGAAAATTATTCTAAGTGTGGAGTTTTGGAACTTTAAAAAAATCCTCTAAAATCAGCCGAACTACGAATTCCGATTTACTCACCGGTTATCAGGAGAGAACTCAGTGCTGCATTTTTCAGCCCAATACTGATCATGAAAAGTAATTCTAACCATACTTACAGTAACTTGAATTTCCTTCCATAGGCTAACATTGACTGGTTTCACTTGGAAATTCTTCTAAGTGTGGAGTTTTGGAACTTTAAAAAATTCCTCTAAAATCAGCTGAACTATGAATTCCGATTTACTCATCTGTTATCAGGAGAGACCTCAGTGCTGCATCTTTCAGCCCACTACTGATCCTGAAAAGTAATTTTAATCGTAGATACAGTAACTTGAATTTACTTTCTTAGGCTAACATTGACGGGTTTCACTTGGAAATTCTTCTAATTATGCAGTTTTGAAACTTTAAAAAATTCCTAAAAAGTCAGCCGAACTATGAATTCCGATTTACTTACCTGTCATCAGGAGAGACCTAACTGCTGCATCTTTCAGCCCACTAATGATCCTGAAAAGTAATTCTAATCGTAGTTACAGTAACTTGAATTTCCTTTCATAGGTTAACATTGACTGGTTTCACTTGGAAATTCTTTTAAGTGTGGAGTTTTGGAACTTGAAAAAATTCCTCTAAAATCAGCCGAACTACGAATTCAGATTTACTCACCTGTCATCAGGAGAGACCTCAGTGCTGCATCTTTCAGCCCACTACTGATCCTGAAAAGTAAATCTAATCCTAGTTACAGTAACTTGAATTTCCTTTCATAGGTCAACATTGACTGGTTTCAATTGAAAATTATTCTAAGTGTGGAGTTATGGAACTTTAAAAAATTCCTCCAAAATCAGCTGAACTACGAATTCCAATTTACTCACCAGTCATCAGTAGAGACCTCAGTGCTGCATCTTTCAGCCCACTACTGATCCAGAAAAGTAATTCTAATCGTAGTTACAGTAACTTCAATTTCCTTCTATAGGCTAACATTACAGGTTTCACTTGGAAATTCTTCTAAGTGTGGAGTTTTGGAACTTTAAGAAATTCCTCTAAAATCAGCCGAACTACGAATTCCGATTTACTCACCTGTCATCAGGAGAGACCTCAGTGCTGCATCTTTCAGCCCACTAATGATCCTGAAAGGTAATTCTAATCGTAGTTACAGTAACTTGAATTTCCTTCCAAAGGCTAACATTGACTGGTTTCAATTGAAAATTATTCTAAGTGTGGAGTTTTGGAACTTTAAAAAAATCCTCTAAAATCAGCCGAACTACGAATTCCGATTTACTCACCGGTTATCAGGAGAGAACTCAGTGCTGCATTTTTCAGCCCAATACTGATCATGAAAAGTAATTCTAACCATACTTACAGTAACTTGAATTTCCTTCCATAGGCTAACATTGACTGGTTTCACTTGGAAATTCTTCTAAGTGTGGAGTTTTGGAACTTTAAAAAATTCCTCTAAAATCAGCTGAACTATGAATTCCGATGTACTCACCTGTTATCAGGAGAGAACTCAGTGCTGCATTTTTCAGCCCAATACTGATCCTGAAAAGTAATTCTAACCATACTTAGAGTAACATGAATTTGCTTCCATAGGCTAACATTGATGGGTTTCACTTGGAAATTCTTCTAAGTGTGGAGTTTTGGAACTTTTAAAAATTCCTCTAAAATCAGCCGAACTACGAATTCCGATGTACTCATCTGTTATCAGGAGAGACCTCAGTGCTGCATCTTTCAGCCCACTACTGATCCTGAAAAGTAATTTTAATCGTAGATACAGTAACTTGAATTTACTTTCATAGGCTAACATTGACGGGTTTCACTTGGAAATTCTTCTAATTATGCAGTTTTGAAACTTTAAAAAATTCCTAAAAAGTCAGCCGAACTATGAATTCCGATTTACTTACCTGTCATCAGGAGAGACCTAACTGCTGCATCTTTCAGCCCACTAATGATCCTGAAAAGTAATTCTAATCGTAGTTACAGTAACTTGAATTTCCTTTCATAGGTTAACATTGACTGGTTTCACTTGGAAATTCTTTTAAGTGTGGAGTTTTGGAACTTTAAAAAATTCCTCTAAAATCAGCCGAACTACGAATTCAGATTTACTCACCTGTCATCAGGAGAGACCTCAGTGCTGCATCTTTCAGCCCACTAATGATCCTGAAAGGTAATTCTAATCGTAGTTACAGTAACTTGAATTTCCTTCCAAAGGCTAACATTGACTGGTTTCAATTGAAAATTATTCTAAGTGTGGAGTTATGGAACTTAAAAAAATTCCTCCAAAATCAGCTGAACTACGAATTCCAATTTACTCACCAGTCATCAGTAGAGACCTCAGTGCTGCATCTTTCAGCCCACTACTGATCCAAAAAAGTAATTCTAATCGTAGTTACAGTAACTTGAATTTCCTTCCATAGGCTAACATTACAGGTTTCACTTGGAAATTCTTCTAAGTGTGGAGTTTTGGAACTTTAAAAAATTCCTCTAAGATCAGCCGAACTACGTATTCCGATTTACTCACCTGTCATCAGGAGAGACCTCAGTGCTGCATCTTCCAGCTCACTAATGATCCTGAAAGGTAATTCTAATCGTAGTTACAGTAACTTGAATTTCCTTCCAAAGGCTAACATTGACTGGTTTCAATTGAAAATTATTCTAAGTGTGGAGTTATGGAACTTTAAAAAATTCCTCCAAAATCAGCTGAACTACGAATTCCAATTTACTCACCAGTCATCAGTAGAGACCTCAGTGCTGCATCTTTCAGCCCACTACTGATCCAGAAAAGTAATTCTAATCGTAGTTACAGTAACTTGAATTTCCTTCCATAGGCTAACATTACAGGTTTCACTTGGAAATTCTTCTAAGTGTGGAGTTTTGGAACTTTAAAAAATTCCTCTAAAATCAGCCGAACTACGAATTCCGATTTACTCACCTGTCATCAGGAGAGACCTCAGTGCTGCATCTTTCAGCCCACTAATGATCCTGAAAGGTAATTCTAATCGTAGTTACAGTAACTTGAATTTCCTTCCAAAGGCTAACATTGACTGGTTTCAATTGAAAATTATTCTAAGTGTGGAGTTATGGAACTTTAAAAAATTCCTCTAAAATCAGCCGAACTACGAATTCCGATTTACTCACCTGTCATCAGGAGAGACCGCACTGCTGCATCTTTCAGCCCACTAATGATCCTGAAAAGGAATTCTAGTCCTAGTTACAGTAACTTGAATTTCCTTCCATAGGCTAACATTGACTGGTTTCAATTGAAAATTATTCTAAGTGTGGAGTTTTGGAACTTTAAAAAAATCCTCTAAAATCAGCCGAACTACGAATTCCGATTTACTCACCGGTTATCAGGAGAGAACTCAGTGCTGCATTTTTCAGCCCAATACTGATCATGAAAAGTAATTCTAACCATACTTACAGTAATTTGAATTTCCTTCCATAGGCTAACATTGACTGGTTTCACTTGGAAATTCTTCTAAGTGTGGAGTTTTGGAACTTTAAAAAATTCCTCTAAAATCAGCTGAACTATGAATTCCGATTTACTCACCTGTTATCAGGAGATAACTCAGTGCTGCATTTTTCAGCCCAATACTGATCCTGAAAAGTAATTCTAACCATACTTACAGTAACATGAATTTGCTTCCATAGGCTAACATTGATGGGTTTCACTTGGAAATTCTTCTAAGTGTGGAGTTTTGGAACTTTTAAAAATTCCTCTAAAATCAGCCGAACTACGAATTCCGATGTACTCATCTGTTATCAGGAGAGACCTCAGTGCTGCATCTTTCAGCCCACTACTGATCCTGAAAAGTAATTTTAATCGTAGATACAGTAACTTGAATTTACTTTCATAGGCTAACATTGACGGGTTTCACTTGGAAATTCTTCTAATTATGCAGTTTTGAAACTTTAAAAAATTCCTAAAAAGTCAGCCGAACTATGAATTCCGATTTACTTACCTGTCATCAGGAGAGACCTAACTGCTGCATCTTTCAGCCCACTAATGATCCTGAAAAGTAATTCTAATCGTAGTTACAGTAACTTGAATTTCCTTTCATAGGTTAACATTGACTGGTTTCACTTGGAAATTCTTTTAAGTGTGGAGTTTTGGAACTTTAAAAAATTCGTCTAAAATCAGCCGAACTACGAATTCAGATTTACTCACCTGTCATCAGGAGAGACCTCAGTGCTGCATCTTTCAGCCCACTAATGATCCTGAAAGGTAATTCTAATCGTAGTTACAGTAACTTGAATTTCCTTCCAAAGGCTAACATTGACTGGTTTCAATTGAAAATTATTCTAAGTGTGGAGTTATGGAACTTTAAAAAATTCCTCCAAAATCAGCTGAACTACGAATTCCAATTTACTCACCAGTCATCAGTAGAGACCTCAGTGCTGCATCTTTCAGCCCACTACTGATCCAGAAAAGTAATTCTAATCGTAGTTACAGTAACTTGAATTTCCTTCCATAGGCTAACATTACAGGTTTCACTTGGAAATTCTTCTAAGTGTGGAGTTTTGGAACTTTAAGAAATTCCTCTAAAATCAGCCGAACTACGAATTCCGATTTACTCACCTGTCATCAGGAGAGACCTCAGTGCTGCATCTTTCAGCCCACTAATGATCCTGAAAGGTAATTCTAATCGTAGTTACAGTAACTTGAATTTCCTTCCAAAGGCTAACATTGACTGGTTTCAATTGAAAATTATTCTAAGTGTGGAGTTATGGAACTTTAAAAAATTCCTCTAAAATCAGCCGAACTACGAATTCCGATTTACTCACCTGTCATCAGGAGAGACCGCACTGCTGCATCTTTCAGCCCACTAATGATCCTGAAAAGGAATTCTAGTCGTAGTTACAGTAACTTGAATTTCCTTCCATAGGCTAACATTGACTGGTTTCAATTGAAAATTATTCTAAGTGTGGAGTTAATGAACTTTAAAAAATTCCTCCAAAATCAGCTGAACTACGAATTCCAATTTACTCACCAGTCATCAGTAGAGACCTCAGTGCTGCATCTTTCAGCCCACTACTGATCCAGAAAAGTAATTCTAATCGTAGTTACAGTAACTTCAATTTCCTTCTATAGGCTAACATTACAGGTTTCACTTGGAAATTCTTCTAAGTGTGGAGTTTTGGAACTTTAAGAAATTCCTCTAAAATCAGCCGAACTACGAATTCCGATTTACTCACCTGTCATCAGGAGAGACCTCAGTGCTGCATCTTTCAGCCCACTAATGATCCTGAAAGGTAATTCTAATCGTAGTTACAGTAACTTGAATTTCCTTCCAAAGGCTAACATTGACTGGTTTCAATTGAAAATTATTCTAAGTGTGGAGTTTTGGAACTTTAAAAAAATCCTCTAAAATCAGCCGAACTACGAATTCCGATTTACTCACCGGTTATCAGGAGAGAACTCAGTGCTGCATTTTTCAGCCCAATACTGATCATGAAAAGTAATTCTAACCATACTTACAGTAACTTGAATTTCCTTCCATAGGCTAACATTGACTGGTTTCACTTGGAAATTCTTCTAAGTGTGGAGTTTTGGAACTTTAAAAAATTCCTCTAAAATCAGCTGAACTATGAATTCCGATGTACTCACCTGTTATCAGGAGAGAACTCAGTGCTGCATTTTTCAGCCCAATACTGATCCTGAAAAGTAATTCTAACCATACTTAGAGTAACATGAACTTGCTTCCATAGGCTAACATTGATGGGTTTCACTTGGAAATTCTTCTAAGTGTGGAGTTTTGGAACTTTTAAAAATTCCTCTAAAATCAGCCGAACTACGAATTCCGATGTACTCATCTGTTATCAGGAGAGACCTCAGTGCTGCATCTTTCAGCCCACTACTGATCCTGAAAAGTAATTTTAATCGTAGATACAGTAACTTGAATTTACTTTCATAGGCTAACATTGACGGGTTTCACTTGGAAATTCTTCTAATTATGCAGTTTTGAAACTTTAAAAAATTCCTAAAAAGTCAGCCGAACTATGAATTCCGATTTACTTACCTGTCATCAGGAGAGACCTAACTGCTGCATCTTTCAGCCCACTAATGATCCTGAAAAGTAATTCTAATCGTAGTTACAGTAACTTGAATTTCCTTTCATAGGTTAACATTGACTGGTTTCACTTGGAAATTCTTTTAAGTGTGGAGTTTTGGAACTTTAAAAAATTCCTCTAAAATCAGCCGAACTACGAATTCAGATTTACTCACCTGTCATCAGGAGAGACCTCAGTGCTGCATCTTTCAGCCCACTAATGATCCTGAAAGGTAATTCTAATCGTAGTTACAGTAACTTGAATTTCCTTCCAAAGGCTAACATTGACTGGTTTCAATTGAAAATTATTCTAAGTGTGGAGTTATGGAACTTAAAAAAATTCCTCCAAAATCAGCTGAACTACGAATTCCAATTTACTCACCAGTCATCAGTAGAGACCTCAGTGCTGCATCTTTCAGCCCACTACTGATCCAAAAAAGTAATTCTAATCGTAGTTACAGTAACTTGAATTTCCTTCCATAGGCTAACATTACAGGTTTCACTTGGAAATTCTTCTAAGTGTGGAGTTTTGGAACTTTAAAAAATTCCTCTAAGATCAGCCGAACTACGTATTCCGATTTACTCACCTGTCATCAGGAGAGACCTCAGTGCTGCATCTTCCAGCTCACTAATGATCCTGAAAGGTAATTCTAATCGTAGTTACAGTAACTTGAATTTCCTTCCAAAGGCTAACATTGACTGGTTTCAATTGAAAATTATTCTAAGTGTGGAGTTATGGAACTTTAAAAAATTCCTCCAAAATCAGCTGAACTACGAATTCCAATTTACTCACCAGTCATCAGTAGAGACCTCAGTGCTGCATCTTTCAGCCCACTACTGATCCAGAAAAGTAATTCTAATCGTAGTTACAGTAACTTGAATTTCCTTCCATAGGCTAACATTACAGGTTTCACTTGGAAATTCTTCTAAGTGTGGAGTTTTGGAACTTTAAAAAATTCCTCTAAAATCAGCCGAACTACGAATTCCGATTTACTCACCTGTCATCAGGAGAGACCTCAGTGCTGCATCTTTCAGCCCACTAATGATCCTGAAAGGTAATTCTAATCGTAGTTACAGTAACTTGAATTTCCTTCCAAAGGCTAACATTGACTGGTTTCAATTGAAAATTATTCTAAGTGTGGAGTTATGGAACTTTAAAAAATTCCTCTAAAATCAGCCGAACTACGAATTCCGATTTACTCACCTGTCATCAGGAGAGACCGCACTGCTGCATCTTTCAGCCCACTAATGATCCTGAAAAGGAATTCTAGTCCTAGTTACAGTAACTTGAATTTCCTTCCATAGGCTAACATTGACTGGTTTCAATTGAAAATTATTCTAAGTGTGGAGTTTTGGAACTTTAAAAAAATCCTCTAAAATCAGCCGAACTACGAATTCCGATTTACTCACCGGTTATCAGGAGAGAACTCAGTGCTGCATTTTTCAGCCCAATACTGATCATGAAAAGTAATTCTAACCATACTTACAGTAATTTGAATTTCCTTCCATAGGCTAACATTGACTGGTTTCACTTGGAAATTCTTCTAAGTGTGGAGTTTTGGAACTTTAAAAAATTCCTCTAAAATCAGCTGAACTATGAATTCCGATTTACTCACCTGTTATCAGGAGATAACTCAGTGCTGCATTTTTCAGCCCAATACTGATCCTGAAAAGTAATTCTAACCATACTTACAGTAACATGAATTTGCTTCCATAGGCTAACATTGATGGGTTTCACTTGGAAATTCTTCTAAGTGTGGAGTTTTGGAACTTTTAAAAATTCCTCTAAAATCAGCCGAACTACGAATTCCGATGTACTCATCTGTTATCAGGAGAGACCTCAGTGCTGCATCTTTCAGCCCACTACTGATCCTGAAAAGTAATTTTAATCGTAGATACAGTAACTTGAATTTACTTTCATAGGCTAACATTGACGGGTTTCACTTGGAAATTCTTCTAATTATGCAGTTTTGAAACTTTAAAAAATTCCTAAAAAGTCAGCCGAACTATGAATTCCGATTTACTTACCTGTCATCAGGAGAGACCTAACTGCTGCATCTTTCAGCCCACTAATGATCCTGAAAAGTAATTCTAATCGTAGTTACAGTAACTTGAATTTCCTTTCATAGGTTAACATTGACTGGTTTCACTTGGAAATTCTTTTAAGTGTGGAGTTTTGGAACTTTAAAAAATTCGTCTAAAATCAGCCGAACTACGAATTCAGATTTACTCACCTGTCATCAGGAGAGACCTCAGTGCTGCATCTTTCAGCCCACTAATGATCCTGAAAGGTAATTCTAATCGTAGTTACAGTAACTTGAATTTCCTTCCAAAGGCTAACATTGACTGGTTTCAATTGAAAATTATTCTAAGTGTGGAGTTATGGAACTTTAAAAAATTCCTCCAAAATCAGCTGAACTACGAATTCCAATTTACTCACCAGTCATCAGTAGAGACCTCAGTGCTGCATCTTTCAGCCCACTACTGATCCAGAAAAGTAATTCTAATCGTAGTTACAGTAACTTGAATTTCCTTCCATAGGCTAACATTACAGGTTTCACTTGGAAATTCTTCTAAGTGTGGAGTTTTGGAACTTTAAGAAATTCCTCTAAAATCAGCCGAACTACGAATTCCGATTTACTCACCTGTCATCAGGAGAGACCTCAGTGCTGCATCTTTCAGCCCACTAATGATCCTGAAAGGTAATTCTAATCGTAGTTACAGTAACTTGAATTTCCTTCCAAAGGCTAACATTGACTGGTTTCAATTGAAAATTATTCTAAGTGTGGAGTTATGGAACTTTAAAAAATTCCTCTAAAATCAGCCGAACTACGAATTCCGATTTACTCACCTGTCATCAGGAGAGACCGCACTGCTGCATCTTTCAGCCCACTAATGATCCTGAAAAGGAATTCTAGTCGTAGTTACAGTAACTTGAATTTCCTTCCATAGGCTAACATTGACTGGTTTCAATTGAAAATTATTCTAAGTGTGGAGTTTTGGAACTTTAAAAAAATCCTCTAAAATCAGCCGAACTACGAATTCCGATTTACTCACCGGTTATCAGGAGAGAACTCAGTGCTGCATTTTTCAGCCCAATACTGATCATGAAAAGTAATTCTAACCATACTTACAGTAACTTGAATTTCCTTCCATAGGCTAACATTGACTGGTTTCACTTGGAAATTCTTCTAAGTGTGGAGTTTTGGAACTTTAAAAAATTCCTCTAAAATCAGCTGAACTATGAATTCCGATTTACTCATCTGTTATCAGGAGAGACCTCAGTGCTGCATCTTTCAGCCCACTACTGATCCTGAAAAGTAATTTTAATCGTAGATACAGTAACTTGAATTTACTTTCTTAGGCTAACATTGACGGGTTTCACTTGGAAATTCTTCTAATTATGCAGTTTTGAAACTTTAAAAAATTCCTAAAAAGTCAGCCGAACTATGAATTCCGATTTACTTACCTGTCATCAGGAGAGACCTAACTGCTGCATCTTTCAGCCCACTAATGATCCTGAAAAGTAATTCTAATCGTAGTTACAGTAACTTGAATTTCCTTTCATAGGTTAACATTGACTGGTTTCACTTGGAAATTCTTTTAAGTGTGGAGTTTTGGAACTTGAAAAAATTCCTCTAAAATCAGCCGAACTACGAATTCAGATTTACTCACCTGTCATCAGGAGAGACCTCAGTGCTGCATCTTTCAGCCCACTACTGATCCTGAAAAGTAAATCTAATCCTAGTTACAGTAACTTGAATTTCCTTTCATAGGTTAACATTGACTGGCTTCACTTGGAAATTCTTTTAAGTGTGTTTTGGAACTTTAAAAAATTCCTCTAAAATCAGCCGAACTACGAATTCCGAATGACTCACCTGTCATCAGGAGAGACCTAACTGCTGCATCTTTCAGCCCACTAATGATCCTGAAAAGTAATTCTAATCGTAGTTACTAACACATTGACTGGTTTCAATTAAAAATTATTCTAAATGTGGAGTTTTAGAACATCAAAAAATTCCTCTAAAATCAGCAGAACTACGAATTCAGATAAACTCACCTGTTATCAAGAGAGACCTCAGTGCTGCACCTTTCAGCCCACTACTGATCCTGACAAGTAAATCTAATCGTAGTTACAGTAACTTGAATTTCCTTCCATAGGTTAACATTGACTGGTTTCACTTGGAAATTCTTCTGTGTGTGGAGTTTTGAAACTTTAAAAAATTCCTCTAAAATCAGCCGAACTACGAATTCAGATTTACTCACCTGTCATCAGGAGAGACCACAGTGCTGCATCTTTCAGCCCACTACTGATCCAGAAAAGTAATTCTAATCGTAGTTACAGTAACTTGAATTTCCTTCCATAGGCTAACATTACAGGTTTCACTTGGAAATTCTTCTAAGTGTGGAGTTTTGGAACTTTAAAAAATTCCTCTAAAATCAGCCGAACTACGAATTCCGATTTACTCACCTGTCATCAGGAGAGACCTCATTGCTGCATCTTTCAGCCCACTACTGATCCTGAAAAGTAATTATAATCGTAGTTACAGTAACTTGAATTTACTTCCATAGGCTAACATTGACTGGTTTCAATTAAAAATTATTCAAAGTGTGGAGTTTTTGAACATTAAAAAATTCCTCTAAAATCAGCCGAACTACGAATTCCGATTTACTCACCTGTCATCAGGAGAGACCTCAGTGCTGCATCTTTCAGCCCACTACTGATCCTGAAAAGTAATTTTAATCGTAGATACAGTAACTTGAATTTACTTTCATAGGCTAACATTGACTGGTTTCACTTGAAAATTCTTCCAAGTGTGGAGTTTTGGAACTTTAAAAAATTCCTCCAAAATCAGCCGAACTACGAATTCCAATTTACTCGCCAGTCATCAGAAGAGACCTCAGTGCTGCATCTTTCAGCCCACTATTGATCCTGAAAAGTAATTCTAATCGTAGTTACAGTAACATGAATTTGCTTCCATAGGCTAACATTGACGGGTTTCACTTGGAAATTCTTCTAATTATGCAGTTTTGAAACTTTAAAAAATTCCTAAAAAGTCAGCCGAACTATGAATTCCGATTTACTTACCTGTCATCAGGAGAGACCTAACTGCTGCATCTTGCAGCCCACTAATGATCCTGAAAAGTAATTCTAATCGTAGTTACAGTAACTTGAATTTCCTTTCATAGGTTAACATTGACTGGCTTCACTTGGAAATTCTTTTAAGTGTGTTTTGGAACTTTAAAAAATTCCTCTAAAATCAGCCGAACTACGAATTCCGATGTACTCACCTGTTATCAGGAGTGATCTTAGTGCTGCATCTTTAAGCCCACTAATGATCCTAAAAAGTAAATCTAATCGTAGTTACAGTAACTTGAATTTCCTTCCATAGGTTAACATTGACTGGTTTCAATTGAAAATTATTCTAAGTGTGGAGTTTTGGAACTTTACAAAAATCCTCAAAAATCAGCCGAACTACGAATTCAGATTTACTCACCTGTCATCAGGAGAGACCACAGTGCTGCATCTTTCAGCCCACTACTGATCCAGAAAAGTAATTCTAATCGTAGTTACAGTAACTTGAATTTCCTTCCATAGGCTAACATTACAGGTTTCACTTGGAAATTCTTCTAAGTGTGGAGTTTTGGAACTTTAAAAAATTCCTCTAAAATCAGCCGAACTACGAATTCCGATTTACTCACCTGTCATCAGGAGAGACCTCAGTGCTGCATCTTTCAGCCCACTAATGATCCTGAAAGGTAATTCTAATCGTAGTTACAGTAACTTGAATTTCCTTCCAAAGGCTAACATTGACTGGTTTCAATTGAAAATTATTCTAAGTGTGGAGTTATGGAACTTAAAAAAATTCCTCCAAAATCAGCTGAACTACGAATTCCAATTTACTCACCAGTCATCAGTAGAGACCTCAGTGCTGCATCTTTCAGCCCACTACTGATCCAGAAAAGTAATTCTAATCGTAGTTACAGTAACTTGAATTTCCTTCCATAGGCTAACATTACAGGTTTCACTTGGAAATTCTTCTAAGTGTGGAGTTTTGGAACTTTAAAAAATTCCTCTAAGATCAGCCGAACTACGTATTCCGATTTACTCACCTGTCATCAGGAGAGACCTCAGTGCTGCATCTTTCAGCTCACTAATGATCCTGAAAGGTAATTCTAATCGTAGTTACAGTAACTTGAATTTCCTTCCAAAGGCTAACATTGACTGGTTTCAATTGAAAATTATTCTAAGTGTGGAGTTATGGAACTTTAAAAAATTCCTCTAAAATCAGCCGAACTACGAATTCCGATTTACTCACCTGTCATCAGGAGAGACCGCACTGCTGCATCTTTCAGCCCACTAATGATCCTGAAAAGGAATTCTAGTCGTAGTTACAGTAACTTGAATTTCCTTCCATAGGCTAACATTGACTGGTTTCAATTGAAAATTATTCTAAGTGTAGAGTTTTGGAACTTTAAAAAAATCCTCTAAAATCAGCCGAACTACGAATTCCGATTTACTCACCGGTTATCAGGAGAGAACTCAGTGCTGCATTTTTCAGCCCAATACTGATCATGAAAAGTAATTCTAACCATACTTACAGTAACTTGAATTTCCTTCCATAGGCTAACATTGACTGGTTTCACTTGGAAATTCTTCTAAGTGTGGAGTTTTGGAACTTTAAAAAATTCCTCTAAAATCAGCTGAACTATGAATTCCGATTTACTCACCTGTTATCAGGAGAGAACTCAGTGCTGCATTTTTCAGCCCAATACTGATCCTGAAATGTAATTCTAACCATACTTACAGTAACATGAATTTGCTTCCATAGGCCAACATTGATGGGTTTCACTTGGAAATTCTTCTAAGTGTGGAGTTTTGGAACTTTAAAAAATTCCTCTAAAATCAGCCGAACTACGAATTCCGATGTACTCATCTGTTATCAGGAGAGACCTCAGTGCTGCATCTTTCAGCCCACTACTGATCCTGAAAAGTAATCTTAATCGTAGATACAGTAACTTGAATTTACTTTCATAGGCTAACATTGACTGGTTTCATTTGGAAATTCTTCTAATTATGCAGTTTTGAAACTTTAAAAAATTCCTAAAAAGTCAGCCGAACTATGAATTCCGATTTACTTACCTGTCATCAGGAGCGACCTAACTGCTGCATCTTTCAGCCCACTAATGATCCTGAAAAGTAATTCTAATCGTAGTTACAGTAACTTGAATTTCCTTTCATAGGTTAACATTGACTGGTTTCACTTGGAAATTCTTTTAAGTGTGGATTTTTGGAACTTTAAAAAATTCCTCTAAAATCAGCCGAACTACGAATTCAGATTTACTCACCTGTCATCAGGAGAGACCTCAGTGTTGCATCTTTCAACCCACTAATGATCCTGAAAGGTAATTCTAATCGTAGTTACAGTAACTTGAATTTCCTTCCAAAGGCTAACATTGACTGGTTTCAATTGAAAATTATTCTAAGTGTGGAGTTATGGAACTTTAAAAAATTCCTCCAAAATCAGCCGAACTACGAATTCCAATTTACTCACCAGTCATCAGTAGAGACCTCAGTGCTGCATCTTTCAGCCCACTACTGATCCAGAAAAGTAATTCTAATCGTAGTTACAGTAAATTGAATTTCCTTCCATAGGCTAACATTACAGGTTTCACTTGGAAATTCTTCTAAGTGTGGAGTTTTGGAACTTTAAAAAATTCCTCTAAAATCAGCTGAACTATGAATTCCGATTTACTCACCTGTCATCAGGAGAGACCTCAGTGCTGTATCTTTCAGCCCACTACTGATCATGAAAAGTAAATCTAATCGTAGGTACAGTAACTTGAATTTCCTTCCATAGGTTAACATTGACTGGTTTCACTTGGAAATTCTTCTGTGTGTGGAGTTTTGGAACTTTAAAAAATTCCTCTAAAATCAGCCGAACTACGAATTCAGATTTACTCACCTGTCATCAGGAGAGACCACAGTGCTGCATCTTTCAGTCCACTACTGATCCTGAAAAGTAATTATAATCGTAGTTACAGTAACTTCAATTTACTTCCATAGGCTAACATTGACTGGTTTCAATTAAAAATTTATTCAAAGTGTGGAGTTTTGGAACTTTAAAAAAATCCTCAAAAATCAGCCGAACTACGAATTCAGATTTACTCACCTGTTATCAGGAGAGACCTCACTGCTGCATCTTTCAGCCCACTAATGATCCTGAAAAGTAATTCTAATCGTAGTTACAGTAACTTGAATTTCCTTTCATAGGTTAACATTGACTGGTTTCACTTGGAAAGTCTTTTAAGTGTGGAGTTTTGGAACTTTAAAAAATTCCTCTAAAATCAGCCGAACTACAAATTCAGATTTACTCACCTGTTATCAGGAGAGACCTTAGTGCTGCATCTTTTAGCCCACTACCGATCCTGAAAAGTAATTCTAATCATACTTATAGTAACTTAAATTTCCTTCCATAGGCTAACATTGACTGGTTTCAATTAAAAATTATTCTAAGTATGGAGTTTTAGAGCATCAAAAAATTCCTCTAAAATCAGCAGAACTACGAATTCAGATAAACTCACCTGTTATCAAGAGAGACCTCAGTGCTGCACCTTTCAGCCCACTACTGATCCTGAAAAGTAAATCTAATCGTAGTTACAGTAACTTGGATTTCCTTCCATAGGTTAACATTGACTGGTTTCACTTGGAAATTCTTTTAAGTGTGGAGTTTTGGAACTTTAAAAAATTCCTCTAAAATCAGCCGAACTACGAATTCCAATTTACTCACCAGTCATCAGTAGAGACCTCAGTGCTGCATCTTTCAGCCCACTACTGATCCTGAAAAGTAATTATAATCGTAGTTACAGTAACTTCAATTTACTTCCATAGGCTAACATTGACTGGTTTCAATTAAAAATGTATTCAAAGTGTGGAGTTTTGGAACTTTAAAAAAATCCTCAAAAATCAGCCGAACTACGAATTCAGATTTACTCACCTGTTATCAGGAGAGACCTCACTGCTGCATCTTTCAGCCCACTAATGATCCTGAAAAGTAATTCTAATCGTAGTTACAGTAACTTGAATTTCCTTCCATAGGTTAACATTGACTGGTTTCACTTGGAAATTCTTTTAAGTGTGGAGTTTTGGAACTTTAAAAAATTCCTCTAAAATCAGCCGAACTACGAATTCCAATGTACTCACCAGTCATCAGTAGAGACCTCAGTGCTGCATCTTTCAGCCCACTACTGATCCTGAAAAGTAATTATAATCGTAGTTACAGTAACTTCAATTTACTTCCATAGGCTAACATTGACTGGTTTCAATTAAAAATTTATTCAAAGTGTGGAGTTTTGGAACTTTAAAAAAATCCTCAAAAATCAGCCAAACTACGAATTCAGATTTACTCACCTGTTATCAGGAGAGACCTCACTGCTGCATCTTTCAGCCCACTAATGATCCTGAAAAGTAATTCTAATCGTAGTTACAGTAACTTGAATTTCCTTCCATAGGTTAACATTGACTGGTTTCACTTGGAAATTCTTTTAAGTGTGGAGTTTTGGAACTTTAAAAAATTCCTCTAAAATCAGCCGAACTACGAATTCCAATTTACTCACCAGTCATCAGTAGAGACCTCAGTGCTGCATCTTTCAACCCACTACTGATCCTGAAAAGTAATTATAATCGTAGTTACAGTAACTTTAATTTACTTCCATAGGCTAACATTGACTGGTTTCAATTAAAAATGTATTCAAAGTGTGGAGTTTTGGAACTTTAAAAAAATCCTCAAAAATCAGCTGAACTACGAATTCAGATTTACTCACCTGTTATCAGGAGAGACCTCACTGCTGCATCTTTCAGCCCACTAATGGAACTATAAAAAAAATCCTCTAAAATCAGCCGAACTACGAATTTCAATTTACTCACCTGTAATCAGGAGAGACCTCAGTGTGCATCTTTCAGCCCACTACTGATCCTGAAAAGTAATTACTATCGTAGTTACAGTAACTTGAATTTCATTCTATAGGTTAACATTGACTGGTTTCATTTGGAAATTTTTCTAAGTGTGGAGTTTTGAAACTTTAAAAAATTCCTCTAAAATCAGCCGAACTACGAATTCAGATTTACTCACCTGTCATCAGGAGAGACCACAGTGCTGCATCTTTCAGTCCACTACTGATCCTGAAAAGTAATTATAATCGTAGTTACAGTAACTTCAATTTACTTCCATAGGCTAACATTGACTGGTTTCAATTAAAAATTTATTCAAAGTGTGGAGTTTTGGAACTTTAAAAAAATCCTCAAAAATCAGCCGAACTACGAATTCAGATTTACTCACCTGTTATCAGGAGAGACCTCACTGCTGCATCTTTCAGCCCACTAATGATCCTGAAAAGTAATTCTAATCGTAGTTACAGTAACTTGAATTTCCTTCCAAAGGCTAACATTGACTGGTTTCAATTGAAAATTATTCTAAGTGTGGAGCTATGGAACTTTAAAAAATTCCTCCAAAATCAGCTGAACTACGAATTCCAATTTACTCACCAGTCATCAGTAGAGACCTCAGTGCTGCATCTTTCAGCCCACTACTGATCCAGAAAAGTAATTCTAATCGTAGTTACAGTAACTTGAATTTCCTTCCATAGGCTAACATTACAGGTTTCACTTGGAAATTCTTCTAAGTGTGGAGTTTTGGAACTTTAAAAAATTCCTCTAAAATCAGCCGAACTACGAATTCCGATTTACTCACCTGTCATCAGGAGAGACCTCAGTGCTGCATCTTTCAGCCCACTAATGATCCTGAAAGGTAATTCTAATCGTAGTTACAGTAACTTGAATTTCCTTTCAAAGGCTAACATTGACTGGTTTCAATTGAAAATTATTCTAAGTGTGGAGTTATGGAACTTAAAAAAATTCCTCTAAAATCAGCCGAACTACGAATTCCGATTTACTCACCTGTCATCAGGAGAGACCACACTGCTGCATCTTTCAGCCCACTAATGATCCTGAAAAGGAATTCTAGTCCTAGTTACAGTAACTTGAATTTCCTTCCATAGGCTAACATTGACTGGTTTCAATTGAAAATTATTCTAAGTGTGGAGTTTTGGAACTTTAAAAAAATCCTCTAAAATCAGCCGAACTACGAATTCCGATTTACTCACCGGTTATCAGGAGAGAACTCAGTGCTGCATTTTTCAGCCCAATACTGATCATGAAAAGTAATTCTAACCATACTTACAGTAATTTGAATTTCCTTCCATAGGCTAACATTGACTGGTTTCACTTGGAAATTCTTCTAAGTGTGGAGTTTTGGAACTTTAAAAAATTCCTCTAAAATCAGCTGAACTATGAATTCCGATTTACTCACCTGTTATCAGGAGATAACTCAGTGCTGCATTTTTCAGCCCAATACTGATCCTGAAAAGTAATTCTAACCATACTTACAGTAACATGAATTTGCTTCCATAGGCTAACATTGATGGGTTTCACTTGGAAATTCTTCTAAGTGTGGAGTTTTGGAACTTTTAAAAATTCCTCTAAAATCAGCCGAACTACGAATTCCGATGTACTCATCTGTTATCAGGAGAGACCTCAGTGCTGCATCTTTCAGCCCACTACTGATCCTGAAAAGTAATTTTAATCGTAGATACAGTAACTTGAATTTACTTTCATAGGCTAACATTGACGGGTTTCACTTGGAAATTCTTCTAATTATGCAGTTTTGAAACTTAAAAAAATTCCTAAAAAGTCAGCCGAACTACGAATTCAGATTTACTCACCTGTCATCAGGAGAGACCTCAGTGCTGCATCTTTCAGCCCACTAATGATCCTGAAAGGTAATTCTAATCGTAGTTACAGTAACTTGAATTTCCTTCCAAAGGCTAACATTGACTGGTTTCAATTGAAAATTATTCTAAGTGTGGAGTTATGGAACTTTAAAAAATTCCTCCAAAATCAGCTGAACTACGAATTCCAATTTACTCACCAGTCATCAGTAGAGACCTCAGTGCTGCATCTTTCAGCCCACTACTGATCCAGAAAAGTAATTCTAATCGTAGTTACAGTAACTTCAATTTCCTTCCATAGGCTAACATTACAGGTTTCACTTGGAAATTCTTCTAAGTGTGGAGTTTTGGAACTTTAAGAAATTCCTCTAAAATCAGCCGAACTACGAATTCCGATTTACTCACCTGTCATCAGGAGAGACCTCAGTGCTGCATATTTCAGCCCACTAATGATCCTGAAAGGTAATTCTAATCGTAGTTACAGTAACTTGAATTTCCTTCCAAAGGCTAACATTGACTGGTTTCAATTGAAAATTATTCTAAGTGTGGAGTTTTGGAACTTTAAAAAAATCCTCTAAAATCAGCCGAACTACGAATTCCGATTTACTCACCGGTTATCAGGAGAGAACTCAGTGCTGCATTTTTCAGCCCAATACTGATCATGAAAAGTAATTCTAACCATACTTACAGTAACTTGAATTTCCTTCCATAGGCTAACATTGACTGGTTTCACTTGGAAATTCTTCTAAGTGTGGAGTTTTGGAACTTTAAAAAATTCCTCTAAAATCAGCTGAACTATGAATTCCGATTTACTCACCTGTTATCAGGAGAGAACTCAGTGCTGCATTTTTCAGCCCAATACTGATCCTGAAAAGTAATTCTAACCATACTTAGAGTAACATGAATTTGCTTCCATAGGCTAACATTGATGGGTTTCACTTGGAAATTCTTCTAAGTGTGGAGTTTTGGAACTTCTAAAAATTCCTCTAAAATCAGCCGAACTACGAATTCCGATGTACTCATCTGTTATCAGGAGAGACCTCAGTGCTGCATCTTTCAGCCCACTACTGATCCTGAAAAGTAATTTTAATCGTAGATACAGTAACTTGAATTTACTTTCATAGGCTAACATTGACGGGTTTCACTTGGAAATTCTTCTAATTATGCAGTTTTGAAACTTTAAAAAATTCCTAAAAAGTCAGCCGAACTATGAATTCCGATTTACTTACCTGTCATCAGGAGAGACCTAACTGCTGCATCTTTCAGCCCACTAATGATCCTGAAAAGTAATTCTAATCGTAGTTACAGTAACTTGAATTTCCTTTCATAGGTTAACATTGACTGGTTTCACTTGGAAATTCTTTTAAGTGTGGAGTTTTGGAACTTTAAAAAATTCCTCTAAAATCAGCCGAACTACGAATTCAGATTTACTCACCTGTCATCAGGAGAGACCTCAGTGCTGCATCTTTCAGCCCACTAATGATCCTGAAAGGTAATTCTAATCGTAGTTACAGTAACTTGAATTTCCTTCCAAAGGCTAACATTGACTGGTTTCAATTGAAAATTATTCTAAGTGTGGAGTTATGGAACTTAAAAAAATTCCTCCAAAATCAGCTGAACTACGAATTCCAATTTACTCACCAGTCATCAGTAGAGACCTCAGTGCTGCATCTTTCAGCCCACTACTGATCCAAAAAAGTAATTCTAATCGTAGTTACAGTAACTTGAATTTCCTTCCATAGGCTAACATTACAGGTTTCACTTGGAAATTCTTCTAAGTGTGGAGTTTTGGAACTTTAAAAAATTCCTCTAAGATCAGCCGAACTACGTATTCCGATTTACTCACCTGTCATCAGGAGAGACCTCAGTGCTGCATCTTCCAGCTCACTAATGATCCTGAAAGGTAATTCTAATCGTAGTTACAGTAACTTGAATTTCCTTCCAAAGGCTAACATTGACTGGTTTCAATTGAAAATTATTCTAAGTGTGGAGTTATGGAACTTTAAAAAATTCCTCCAAAATCAGCTGAACTACGAATTCCAATTTACTCACCAGTCATCAGTAGAGACCTCAGTGCTGCATCTTTCAGCCCACTACTGATCCAGAAAAGTAATTCTAATCGTAGTTACAGTAACTTGAATTTCCTTCCATAGGCTAACATTACAGGTTTCACTTGGAAATTCTTCTAAGTGTGGAGTTTTGGAACTTTAAAAAATTCCTCTAAAATCAGCCGAACTACGAATTCCGATTTACTCACCTGTCATCAGGAGAGACCTCAGTGCTGCATCTTTCAGCCCACTAATGATCCTGAAAGGTAATTCTAATCGTAGTTACAGTAACTTGAATTTCCTTCCAAAGGCTAACATTGACTGGTTTCAATTGAAAATTATTCTAAGTGTGGAGTTATGGAACTTTAAAAAATTCCTCTAAAATCAGCCGAACTACGAATTCCGATTTACTCACCTGTCATCAGGAGAGACCGCACTGCTGCATCTTTCAGCCCACTAATGATCCTGAAAAGGAATTCTAGTCCTAGTTACAGTAACTTGAATTTCCTTCCATAGGCTAACATTGACTGGTTTCAATTGAAAATTATTCTAAGTGTGGAGTTTTGGAACTTTAAAAAAATCCTCTAAAATCAGCCGAACTACGAATTCCGATTTACTCACCGGTTATCAGGAGAGAACTCAGTGCTGCATTTTTCAGCCCAATACTGATCATGAAAAGTAATTCTAACCATACTTACAGTAATTTGAATTTCCTTCCATAGGCTAACATTGACTGGTTTCACTTGGAAATTCTTCTAAGTGTGGAGTTTTGGAACTTTAAAAAATTCCTCTAAAATCAGCTGAACTATGAATTCCGATTTACTCACCTGTTATCAGGAGATAACTCAGTGCTGCATTTTTCAGCCCAATACTGATCCTGAAAAGTAATTCTAACCATACTTACAGTAACATGAATTTGCTTCCATAGGCTAACATTGATGGGTTTCACTTGGAAATTCTTCTAAGTGTGGAGTTTTGGAACTTTTAAAAATTCCTCTAAAATCAGCCGAACTACGAATTCCGATGTACTCATCTGTTATCAGGAGAGACCTCAGTGCTGCATCTTTCAGCCCACTACTGATCCTGAAAAGTAATTTTAATCGTAGATACAGTAACTTGAATTTACTTTCATAGGCTAACATTGACGGGTTTCACTTGGAAATTCTTCTAATTATGCAGTTTTGAAACTTTAAAAAATTCCTAAAAAGTCAGCCGAACTATGAATTCCGATTTACTTACCTGTCATCAGGAGAGACCTAACTGCTGCATCTTTCAGCCCACTAATGATCCTGAAAAGTAATTCTAATCGTAGTTACAGTAACTTGAATTTCCTTTCATAGGTTAACATTGACTGGTTTCACTTGGAAATTCTTTTAAGTGTGGAGTTTTGGAACTTTAAAAAATTCGTCTAAAATCAGCCGAACTACGAATTCAGATTTACTCACCTGTCATCAGGAGAGACCTCAGTGCTGCATCTTTCAGCCCACTAATGATCCTGAAAGGTAATTCTAATCGTAGTTACAGTAACTTGAATTTCCTTCCAAAGGCTAACATTGACTGGTTTCAATTGAAAATTATTCTAAGTGTGGAGTTATGGAACTTTAAAAAATTCCTCCAAAATCAGCTGAACTACGAATTCCAATTTACTCACCAGTCATCAGTAGAGACCTCAGTGCTGCATCTTTCAGCCCACTACTGATCCAGAAAAGTAATTCTAATCGTAGTTACAGTAACTTGAATTTCCTTCCATAGGCTAACATTACAGGTTTCACTTGGAAATTCTTCTAAGTGTGGAGTTTTGGAACTTTAAGAAATTCCTCTAAAATCAGCCGAACTACGAATTCCGATTTACTCACCTGTCATCAGGAGAGACCTCAGTGCTGCATCTTTCAGCCCACTAATGATCCTGAAAGGTAATTCTAATCGTAGTTACAGTAACTTGAATTTCCTTCCAAAGGCTAACATTGACTGGTTTCAATTGAAAATTATTCTAAGTGTGGAGTTATGGAACTTTAAAAAATTCCTCTAAAATCAGCCGAACTACGAATTCCGATTTACTCACCTGTCATCAGGAGAGACCGCACTGCTGCATCTTTCAGCCCACTAATGATCCTGAAAAGGAATTCTAGTCGTAGTTACAGTAACTTGAATTTCCTTCCATAGGCTAACATTGACTGGTTTCAATTGAAAATTATTCTAAGTGTGGAGTTAATGAACTTTAAAAAATTCCTCCAAAATCAGCTGAACTACGAATTCCAATTTACTCACCAGTCATCAGTAGAGACCTCAGTGCTGCATCTTTCAGCCCACTACTGATCCAGAAAAGTAATTCTAATCGTAGTTACAGTAACTTCAATTTCCTTCTATAGGCTAACATTACAGGTTTCACTTGGAAATTCTTCTAAGTGTGGAGTTTTGGAACTTTAAGAAATTCCTCTAAAATCAGCCGAACTACGAATTCCGATTTACTCACCTGTCATCAGGAGAGACCTCAGTGCTGCATCTTTCAGCCCACTAATGATCCTGAAAGGTAATTCTAATCGTAGTTACAGTAACTTGAATTTCCTTCCAAAGGCTAACATTGACTGGTTTCAATTGAAAATTATTCTAAGTGTGGAGTTTTGGAACTTTAAAAAAATCCTCTAAAATCAGCCGAACTACGAATTCCGATTTACTCACCGGTTATCAGGAGAGAACTCAGTGCTGCATTTTTCAGCCCAATACTGATCATGAAAAGTAATTCTAACCATACTTACAGTAACTTGAATTTCCTTCCATAGGCTAACATTGACTGGTTTCACTTGGAAATTCTTCTAAGTGTGGAGTTTTGGAACTTTAAAAAATTCCTCTAAAATCAGCTGAACTATGAATTCCGATGTACTCACCTGTTATCAGGAGAGAACTCAGTGCTGCATTTTTCAGCCCAATACTGATCCTGAAAAGTAATTCTAACCATACTTAGAGTAACATGAACTTGCTTCCATAGGCTAACATTGATGGGTTTCACTTGGAAATTCTTCTAAGTGTGGAGTTTTGGAACTTTTAAAAATTCCTCTAAAATCAGCCGAACTACGAATTCCGATGTACTCATCTGTTATCAGGAGAGACCTCAGTGCTGCATCTTTCAGCCCACTACTGATCCTGAAAAGTAATTTTAATCGTAGATACAGTAACTTGAATTTACTTTCATAGGCTAACATTGACGGGTTTCACTTGGAAATTCTTCTAATTATGCAGTTTTGAAACTTTAAAAAATTCCTAAAAAGTCAGCCGAACTATGAATTCCGATTTACTTACCTGTCATCAGGAGAGACCTAACTGCTGCATCTTTCAGCCCACTAATGATCCTGAAAAGTAATTCTAATCGTAGTTACAGTAACTTGAATTTCCTTTCATAGGTTAACATTGACTGGTTTCACTTGGAAATTCTTTTAAGTGTGGAGTTTTGGAACTTTAAAAAATTCCTCTAAAATCAGCCGAACTACGAATTCAGATTTACTCACCTGTCATCAGGAGAGACCTCAGTGCTGCATCTTTCAGCCCACTAATGATCCTGAAAGGTAATTCTAATCGTAGTTACAGTAACTTGAATTTCCTTCCAAAGGCTAACATTGACTGGTTTCAATTGAAAATTATTCTAAGTGTGGAGTTATGGAACTTAAAAAAATTCCTCCAAAATCAGCTGAACTACGAATTCCAATTTACTCACCAGTCATCAGTAGAGACCTCAGTGCTGCATCTTTCAGCCCACTACTGATCCAAAAAAGTAATTCTAATCGTAGTTACAGTAACTTGAATTTCCTTCCATAGGCTAACATTACAGGTTTCACTTGGAAATTCTTCTAAGTGTGGAGTTTTGGAACTTTAAAAAATTCCTCTAAGATCAGCCGAACTACGTATTCCGATTTACTCACCTGTCATCAGGAGAGACCTCAGTGCTGCATCTTCCAGCTCACTAATGATCCTGAAAGGTAATTCTAATCGTAGTTACAGTAACTTGAATTTCCTTCCAAAGGCTAACATTGACTGGTTTCAATTGAAAATTATTCTAAGTGTGGAGTTATGGAACTTTAAAAAATTCCTCCAAAATCAGCTGAACTACGAATTCCAATTTACTCACCAGTCATCAGTAGAGACCTCAGTGCTGCATCTTTCAGCCCACTACTGATCCAGAAAAGTAATTCTAATCGTAGTTACAGTAACTTGAATTTCCTTCCATAGGCTAACATTACAGGTTTCACTTGGAAATTCTTCTAAGTGTGGAGTTTTGGAACTTTAAAAAATTCCTCTAAAATCAGCCGAACTACGAATTCCGATTTACTCACCTGTCATCAGGAGAGACCTCAGTGCTGCATCTTTCAGCCCACTAATGATCCTGAAAGGTAATTCTAATCGTAGTTACAGTAACTTGAATTTCCTTCCAAAGGCTAACATTGACTGGTTTCAATTGAAAATTATTCTAAGTGTGGAGTTATGGAACTTTAAAAAATTCCTCTAAAATCAGCCGAACTACGAATTCCGATTTACTCACCTGTCATCAGGAGAGACCGCACTGCTGCATCTTTCAGCCCACTAATGATCCTGAAAAGGAATTCTAGTCCTAGTTACAGTAACTTGAATTTCCTTCCATAGGCTAACATTGACTGGTTTCAATTGAAAATTATTCTAAGTGTGGAGTTTTGGAACTTTAAAAAAATCCTCTAAAATCAGCCGAACTACGAATTCCGATTTACTCACCGGTTATCAGGAGAGAACTCAGTGCTGCATTTTTCAGCCCAATACTGATCATGAAAAGTAATTCTAACCATACTTACAGTAATTTGAATTTCCTTCCATAGGCTAACATTGACTGGTTTCACTTGGAAATTCTTCTAAGTGTGGAGTTTTGGAACTTTAAAAAATTCCTCTAAAATCAGCTGAACTATGAATTCCGATTTACTCACCTGTTATCAGGAGATAACTCAGTGCTGCATTTTTCAGCCCAATACTGATCCTGAAAAGTAATTCTAACCATACTTACAGTAACATGAATTTGCTTCCATAGGCTAACATTGATGGGTTTCACTTGGAAATTCTTCTAAGTGTGGAGTTTTGGAACTTTTAAAAATTCCTCTAAAATCAGCCGAACTACGAATTCCGATGTACTCATCTGTTATCAGGAGAGACCTCAGTGCTGCATCTTTCAGCCCACTACTGATCCTGAAAAGTAATTTTAATCGTAGATACAGTAACTTGAATTTACTTTCATAGGCTAACATTGACGGGTTTCACTTGGAAATTCTTCTAATTATGCAGTTTTGAAACTTTAAAAAATTCCTAAAAAGTCAGCCGAACTATGAATTCCGATTTACTTACCTGTCATCAGGAGAGACCTAACTGCTGCATCTTTCAGCCCACTAATGATCCTGAAAAGTAATTCTAATCGTAGTTACAGTAACTTGAATTTCCTTTCATAGGTTAACATTGACTGGTTTCACTTGGAAATTCTTTTAAGTGTGGAGTTTTGGAACTTTAAAAAATTCGTCTAAAATCAGCCGAACTACGAATTCAGATTTACTCACCTGTCATCAGGAGAGACCTCAGTGCTGCATCTTTCAGCCCACTAATGATCCTGAAAGGTAATTCTAATCGTAGTTACAGTAACTTGAATTTCCTTCCAAAGGCTAACATTGACTGGTTTCAATTGAAAATTATTCTAAGTGTGGAGTTATGGAACTTTAAAAAATTCCTCCAAAATCAGCTGAACTACGAATTCCAATTTACTCACCAGTCATCAGTAGAGACCTCAGTGCTGCATCTTTCAGCCCACTACTGATCCAGAAAAGTAATTCTAATCGTAGTTACAGTAACTTGAATTTCCTTCCATAGGCTAACATTACAGGTTTCACTTGGAAATTCTTCTAAGTGTGGAGTTTTGGAACTTTAAGAAATTCCTCTAAAATCAGCCGAACTACGAATTCCGATTTACTCACCTGTCATCAGGAGAGACCTCAGTGCTGCATCTTTCAGCCCACTAATGATCCTGAAAGGTAATTCTAATCGTAGTTACAGTAACTTGAATTTCCTTCCAAAGGCTAACATTGACTGGTTTCAATTGAAAATTATTCTAAGTGTGGAGTTATGGAACTTTAAAAAATTCCTCTAAAATCAGCCGAACTACGAATTCCGATTTACTCACCTGTCATCAGGAGAGACCGCACTGCTGCATCTTTCAGCCCACTAATGATCCTGAAAAGGAATTCTAGTCGTAGTTACAGTAACTTGAATTTCCTTCCATAGGCTAACATTGACTGGTTTCAATTGAAAATTATTCTAAGTGTGGAGTTTTGGAACTTTAAAAAAATCCTCTAAAATCAGCCGAACTACGAATTCCGATTTACTCACCGGTTATCAGGAGAGAACTCAGTGCTGCATTTTTCAGCCCAATACTGATCATGAAAAGTAATTCTAACCATACTTACAGTAACTTGAATTTCCTTCCATAGGCTAACATTGACTGGTTTCACTTGGAAATTCTTCTAAGTGTGGAGTTTTGGAACTTTAAAAAATTCCTCTAAAATCAGCTGAACTATGAATTCCGATTTACTCATCTGTTATCAGGAGAGACCTCAGTGCTGCATCTTTCAGCCCACTACTGATCCTGAAAAGTAATTTTAATCGTAGATACAGTAACTTGAATTTACTTTCTTAGGCTAACATTGACGGGTTTCACTTGGAAATTCTTCTAATTATGCAGTTTTGAAACTTTAAAAAATTCCTAAAAAGTCAGCCGAACTATGAATTCCGATTTACTTACCTGTCATCAGGAGAGACCTAACTGCTGCATCTTTCAGCCCACTAATGATCCTGAAAAGTAATTCTAATCGTAGTTACAGTAACTTGAATTTCCTTTCATAGGTTAACATTGACTGGTTTCACTTGGAAATTCTTTTAAGTGTGGAGTTTTGGAACTTGAAAAAATTCCTCTAAAATCAGCCGAACTACGAATTCAGATTTACTCACCTGTCATCAGGAGAGACCTCAGTGCTGCATCTTTCAGCCCACTACTGATCCTGAAAAGTAAATCTAATCCTAGTTACAGTAACTTGAATTTCCTTTCATAGGTTAACATTGACTGGCTTCACTTGGAAATTCTTTTAAGTGTGTTTTGGAACTTTAAAAAATTCCTCTAAAATCAGCCGAACTACGAATTCCGAATGACTCACCTGTCATCAGGAGAGACCTAACTGCTGCATCTTTCAGCCCACTAATGATCCTGAAAAGTAATTCTAATCGTAGTTACTAACACATTGACTGGTTTCAATTAAAAATTATTCTAAATGTGGAGTTTTAGAACATCAAAAAATTCCTCTAAAATCAGCAGAACTACGAATTCAGATAAACTCACCTGTTATCAAGAGAGACCTCAGTGCTGCACCTTTCAGCCCACTACTGATCCTGACAAGTAAATCTAATCGTAGTTACAGTAACTTGAATTTCCTTCCATAGGTTAACATTGACTGGTTTCACTTGGAAATTCTTCTGTGTGTGGAGTTTTGAAACTTTAAAAAATTCCTCTAAAATCAGCCGAACTACGAATTCAGATTTACTCACCTGTCATCAGGAGAGACCACAGTGCTGCATCTTTCAGCCCACTACTGATCCAGAAAAGTAATTCTAATCGTAGTTACAGTAACTTGAATTTCCTTCCATAGGCTAACATTACAGGTTTCACTTGGAAATTCTTCTAAGTGTGGAGTTTTGGAACTTTAAAAAATTCCTCTAAAATCAGCCGAACTACGAATTCCGATTTACTCACCTGTCATCAGGAGAGACCTCATTGCTGCATCTTTCAGCCCACTACTGATCCTGAAAAGTAATTATAATCGTAGTTACAGTAACTTGAATTTACTTCCATAGGCTAACATTGACTGGTTTCAATTAAAAATTATTCAAAGTGTGGAGTTTTTGAACATTAAAAAATTCCTCTAAAATCAGCCGAACTACGAATTCCGATTTACTCACCTGTCATCAGGAGAGACCTCAGTGCTGCATCTTTCAGCCCACTACTGATCCTGAAAAGTAATTTTAATCGTAGATACAGTAACTTGAATTTACTTTCATAGGCTAACATTGACTGGTTTCACTTGAAAATTCTTCCAAGTGTGGAGTTTTGGAACTTTAAAAAATTCCTCCAAAATCAGCCGAACTACGAATTCCAATTTACTCGCCAGTCATCAGAAGAGACCTCAGTGCTGCATCTTTCAGCCCACTATTGATCCTGAAAAGTAATTCTAATCGTAGTTACAGTAACATGAATTTGCTTCCATAGGCTAACATTGACGGGTTTCACTTGGAAATTCTTCTAATTATGCAGTTTTGAAACTTTAAAAAATTCCTAAAAAGTCAGCCGAACTATGAATTCCGATTTACTTACCTGTCATCAGGAGAGACCTAACTGCTGCATCTTGCAGCCCACTAATGATCCTGAAAAGTAATTCTAATCGTAGTTACAGTAACTTGAATTTCCTTTCATAGGTTAACATTGACTGGCTTCACTTGGAAATTCTTTTAAGTGTGTTTTGGAACTTTAAAAAATTCCTCTAAAATCAGCCGAACTACGAATTCCGATGTACTCACCTGTTATCAGGAGTGATCTTAGTGCTGCATCTTTAAGCCCACTAATGATCCTAAAAAGTAAATCTAATCGTAGTTACAGTAACTTGAATTTCCTTCCATAGGTTAACATTGACTGGTTTCAATTGAAAAATATTCTAAGTGTGGAGTTTTGGAACTTTACAAAAATCCTCAAAAATCAGCCGAACTACGAATTCAGATTTACTCACCTGTCATCAGGAGAGACCACAGTGCTGCATCTTTCAGCCCACTACTGATCCAGAAAAGTAATTCTAATCGTAGTTACAGTAACTTGAATTTCCTTCCATAGGCTAACATTACAGGTTTCACTTGGAAATTCTTCTAAGTGTGGAGTTTTGGAACTTTAAAAAATTCCTCTAAAATCAGCCGAACTACGAATTCCGATTTACTCACCTGTCATCAGGAGAGACCTCAGTGCTGCATCTTTCAGCCCACTAATGATCCTGAAAGGTAATTCTAATCGTAGTTACAGTAACTTGAATTTCCTTCCAAAGGCTAACATTGACTGGTTTCAATTGAAAATTATTCTAAGTGTGGAGTTATGGAACTTAAAAAAATTCCTCCAAAATCAGCTGAACTACGAATTCCAATTTACTCACCAGTCATCAGTAGAGACCTCAGTGCTGCATCTTTCAGCCCACTACTGATCCAGAAAAGTAATTCTAATCGTAGTTACAGTAACTTGAATTTCCTTCCATAGGCTAACATTACAGGTTTCACTTGGAAATTCTTCTAAGTGTGGAGTTTTGGAACTTTAAAAAATTCCTCTAAGATCAGCCGAACTACGTATTCCGATTTACTCACCTGTCATCAGGAGAGACCTCAGTGCTGCATCTTTCAGCTCACTAATGATCCTGAAAGGTAATTCTAATCGTAGTTACAGTAACTTGAATTTCCTTCCAAAGGCTAACATTGACTGGTTTCAATTGAAAATTATTCTAAGTGTGGAGTTATGGAACTTTAAAAAATTCCTCTAAAATCAGCCGAACTACGAATTCCGATTTACTCACCTGTCATCAGGAGAGACCGCACTGCTGCATCTTTCAGCCCACTAATGATCCTGAAAAGGAATTCTAGTCGTAGTTACAGTAACTTGAATTTCCTTCCATAGGCTAACATTGACTGGTTTCAATTGAAAATTATTCTAAGTGTAGAGTTTTGGAACTTTAAAAAAATCCTCTAAAATCAGCCGAACTACGAATTCCGATTTACTCACCGGTTATCAGGAGAGAACTCAGTGCTGCATTTTTCAGCCCAATACTGATCATGAAAAGTAATTCTAACCATACTTACAGTAACTTGAATTTCCTTCCATAGGCTAACATTGACTGGTTTCACTTGGAAATTCTTCTAAGTGTGGAGTTTTGGAACTTTAAAAAATTCCTCTAAAATCAGCTGAACTATGAATTCCGATTTACTCACCTGTTATCAGGAGAGAACTCAGTGCTGCATTTTTCAGCCCAATACTGATCCTGAAATGTAATTCTAACCATACTTACAGTAACATGAATTTGCTTCCATAGGCCAACATTGATGGGTTTCACTTGGAAATTCTTCTAAGTGTGGAGTTTTGGAACTTTAAAAAATTCCTCTAAAATCAGCCGAACTACGAATTCCGATGTACTCATCTGTTATCAGGAGAGACCTCAGTGCTGCATCTTTCAGCCCACTACTGATCCTGAAAAGTAATCTTAATCGTAGATACAGTAACTTGAATTTACTTTCATAGGCTAACATTGACTGGTTTCATTTGGAAATTCTTCTAATTATGCAGTTTTGAAACTTTAAAAAATTCCTAAAAAGTCAGCCGAACTATGAATTCCGATTTACTTACCTGTCATCAGGAGCGACCTAACTGCTGCATCTTTCAGCCCACTAATGATCCTGAAAAGTAATTCTAATCGTAGTTACAGTAACTTGAATTTCCTTTCATAGGTTAACATTGACTGGTTTCACTTGGAAATTCTTTTAAGTGTGGATTTTTGGAACTTTAAAAAATTCCTCTAAAATCAGCCGAACTACGAATTCAGATTTACTCACCTGTCATCAGGAGAGACCTCAGTGTTGCATCTTTCAACCCACTAATGATCCTGAAAGGTAATTCTAATCGTAGTTACAGTAACTTGAATTTCCTTCCAAAGGCTAACATTGACTGGTTTCAATTGAAAATTATTCTAAGTGTGGAGTTATGGAACTTTAAAAAATTCCTCCAAAATCAGCCGAACTACGAATTCCAATTTACTCACCAGTCATCAGTAGAGACCTCAGTGCTGCATCTTTCAGCCCACTACTGATCCAGAAAAGTAATTCTAATCGTAGTTACAGTAAATTGAATTTCCTTCCATAGGCTAACATTACAGGTTTCACTTGGAAATTCTTCTAAGTGTGGAGTTTTGGAACTTTAAAAAATTCCTCTAAAATCAGCTGAACTATGAATTCCGATTTACTCACCTGTCATCAGGAGAGACCTCAGTGCTGTATCTTTCAGCCCACTACTGATCATGAAAAGTAAATCTAATCGTAGGTACAGTAACTTGAATTTCCTTCCATAGGTTAACATTGACTGGTTTCACTTGGAAATTCTTCTGTGTGTGGAGTTTTGGAACTTTAAAAAATTCCTCTAAAATCAGCCGAACTACGAATTCAGATTTACTCACCTGTCATCAGGAGAGACCACAGTGCTGCATCTTTCAGTCCACTACTGATCCTGAAAAGTAATTATAATCGTAGTTACAGTAACTTCAATTTACTTCCATAGGCTAACATTGACTGGTTTCAATTAAAAATTTATTCAAAGTGTGGAGTTTTGGAACTTTAAAAAAATCCTCAAAAATCAGCCGAACTACGAATTCAGATTTACTCACCTGTTATCAGGAGAGACCTCACTGCTGCATCTTTCAGCCCACTAATGATCCTGAAAAGTAATTCTAATCGTAGTTACAGTAACTCGAATTTCCTTTCATAGGTTAACATTGACTGGTTTCACTTGGAAAGTCTTTTAAGTGTGGAGTTTTGGAACTTTAAAAAATTCCTCTAAAATCAGCCGAACTACAAATTCAGATTTACTCACCTGTTATCAGGAGAGACCTTAGTGCTGCATCTTTTAGCCCACTACCGATCCTGAAAAGTAATTCTAATCATACTTATAGTAACTTAAATTTCCTTCCATAGGCTAACATTGACTGGTTTCAATTAAAAATTATTCTAAGTATGGAGTTTTAGAGCATCAAAAAATTCCTCTAAAATCAGCAGAACTACGAATTCAGATAAACTCACCTGTTATCAAGAGAGACCTCAGTGCTGCACCTTTCAGCCCACTACTGATCCTGAAAAGTAAATCTAATCGTAGTTACAGTAACTTGGATTTCCTTCCATAGGTTAACATTGACTGGTTTCACTTGGAAATTCTTTTAAGTGTGGAGTTTTGGAACTTTAAAAAATTCCTCTAAAATCAGCCGAACTACGAATTCCAATTTACTCACCAGTCATCAGTAGAGACCTCAGTGCTGCATCTTTCAGCCCACTACTGATCCTGAAAAGTAATTATAATCGTAGTTACAGTAACTTCAATTTACTTCCATAGGCTAACATTGACTGGTTTCAATTAAAAATGTATTCAAAGTGTGGAGTTTTGGAACTTTAAAAAAATCCTCAAAAATCAGCCGAACTACGAATTCAGATTTACTCACCTGTTATCAGGAGAGACCTCACTGCTGCATCTTTCAGCCCACTAATGATCCTGAAAAGTAATTCTAATCGTAGTTACAGTAACTTGAATTTCCTTCCATAGGTTAACATTGACTGGTTTCACTTGGAAATTCTTTTAAGTGTGGAGTTTTGGAACTTTAAAAAATTCCTCTAAAATCAGCCGAACTACGAATTCCAATGTACTCACCAGTCATCAGTAGAGACCTCAGTGCTGCATCTTTCAGCCCACTACTGATCCTGAAAAGTAATTATAATCGTAGTTACAGTAACTTCAATTTACTTCCATAGGCTAACATTGACTGGTTTCAATTAAAAATTTATTCAAAGTGTGGAGTTTTGGAACTTTAAAAAAATCCTCAAAAATCAGCCAAACTACGAATTCAGATTTACTCACCTGTTATCAGGAGAGACCTCACTGCTGCATCTTTCAGCCCACTAATGATCCTGAAAAGTAATTCTAATCGTAGTTACAGTAACTTGAATTTCCTTCCATAGGTTAACATTGACTGGTTTCACTTGGAAATTCTTTTAAGTGTGGAGTTTTGGAACTTTAAAAAATTCCTCTAAAATCAGCCGAACTACGAATTCCAATTTACTCACCAGTCATCAGTAGAGACCTCAGTGCTGCATCTTTCAACCCACTACTGATCCTGAAAAGTAATTATAATCGTAGTTACAGTAACTTTAATTTACTTCCATAGGCTAACATTGACTGGTTTCAATTAAAAATGTATTCAAAGTGTGGAGTTTTGGAACTTTAAAAAAATCCTCAAAAATCAGCTGAACTACGAATTCAGATTTACTCACCTGTTATCAGGAGAGACCTCACTGCTGCATCTTTCAGCCCACTAATGGAACTATAAAAAAAATCCTCTAAAATCAGCCGAACTACGAATTTCAATTTACTCACCTGTAATCAGGAGAGACCTCAGTGTGCATCTTTCAGCCCACTACTGATCCTGAAAAGTAATTACTATCGTAGTTACAGTAACTTGAATTTCATTCTATAGGTTAACATTGACTGGTTTCATTTGGAAATTTTTCTAAGTGTGGAGTTTTGAAACTTTAAAAAATTCCTCTAAAATCAGCCGAACTACGAATTCAGATTTACTCACCTGTCATCAGGAGAGACCACAGTGCTGCATCTTTCAGTCCACTACTGATCCTGAAAAGTAATTATAATCGTAGTTACAGTAACTTCAATTTACTTCCATAGGCTAACATTGACTGGTTTCAATTAAAAATTTATTCAAAGTGTGGAGTTTTGGAACTTTAAAAAAATCCTCAAAAATCAGCCGAACTACGAATTCAGATTTACTCACCTGTTATCAGGAGAGACCTCACTGCTGCATCTTTCAGCCCACTAATGATCCTGAAAAGTAATTCTAATCGTAGTTACAGTAACTTGAATTTCCTTCCAAAGGCTAACATTGACTGGTTTCAATTGAAAATTATTCTAAGTGTGGAGCTATGGAACTTTAAAAAATTCCTCCAAAATCAGCTGAACTACGAATTCCAATTTACTCACCAGTCATCAGTAGAGACCTCAGTGCTGCATCTTTCAGCCCACTACTGATCCAGAAAAGTAATTCTAATCGTAGTTACAGTAACTTGAATTTCCTTCCATAGGCTAACATTACAGGTTTCACTTGGAAATTCTTCTAAGTGTGGAGTTTTGGAACTTTAAAAAATTCCTCTAAAATCAGCCGAACTACGAATTCCGATTTACTCACCTGTCATCAGGAGAGACCTCAGTGCTGCATCTTTCAGCCCACTAATGATCCTGAAAGGTAATTCTAATCGTAGTTACAGTAACTTGAATTTCCTTTCAAAGGCTAACATTGACTGGTTTCAATTGAAAATTATTCTAAGTGTGGAGTTATGGAACTTAAAAAAATTCCTCTAAAATCAGCCGAACTACGAATTCCGATTTACTCACCTGTCATCAGGAGAGACCACACTGCTGCATCTTTCAGCCCACTAATGATCCTGAAAAGGAATTCTAGTCCTAGTTACAGTAACTTGAATTTCCTTCCATAGGCTAACATTGACTGGTTTCAATTGAAAATTATTCTAAGTGTGGAGTTTTGGAACTTTAAAAAAATCCTCTAAAATCAGCCGAACTACGAATTCCGATTTACTCACCGGTTATCAGGAGAGAACTCAGTGCTGCATTTTTCAGCCCAATACTGATCATGAAAAGTAATTCTAACCATACTTACAGTAATTTGAATTTCCTTCCATAGGCTAACATTGACTGGTTTCACTTGGAAATTCTTCTAAGTGTGGAGTTTTGGAACTTTAAAAAATTCCTCTAAAATCAGCTGAACTATGAATTCCGATTTACTCACCTGTTATCAGGAGATAACTCAGTGCTGCATTTTTCAGCCCAATACTGATCCTGAAAAGTAATTCTAACCATACTTACAGTAACATGAATTTGCTTCCATAGGCTAACATTGATGGGTTTCACTTGGAAATTCTTCTAAGTGTGGAGTTTTGGAACTTTTAAAAATTCCTCTAAAATCAGCCGAACTACGAATTCCGATGTACTCATCTGTTATCAGGAGAGACCTCAGTGCTGCATCTTTCAGCCCACTACTGATCCTGAAAAGTAATTTTAATCGTAGATACAGTAACTTGAATTTACTTTCATAGGCTAACATTGACGGGTTTCACTTGGAAATTCTTCTAATTATGCAGTTTTGAAACTTAAAAAAATTCCTAAAAAGTCAGCCGAACTACGAATTCAGATTTACTCACCTGTCATCAGGAGAGACCTCAGTGCTGCATCTTTCAGCCCACTAATGATCCTGAAAGGTAATTCTAATCGTAGTTACAGTAACTTGAATTTCCTTCCAAAGGCTAACATTGACTGGTTTCAATTGAAAATTATTCTAAGTGTGGAGTTATGGAACTTTAAAAAATTCCTCCAAAATCAGCTGAACTACGAATTCCAATTTACTCACCAGTCATCAGTAGAGACCTCAGTGCTGCATCTTTCAGCCCACTACTGATCCAGAAAAGTAATTCTAATCGTAGTTACAGTAACTTCAATTTCCTTCCATAGGCTAACATTACAGGTTTCACTTGGAAATTCTTCTAAGTGTGGAGTTTTGGAACTTTAAGAAATTCCTCTAAAATCAGCCGAACTACGAATTCCGATTTACTCACCTGTCATCAGGAGAGACCTCAGTGCTGCATATTTCAGCCCACTAATGATCCTGAAAGGTAATTCTAATCGTAGTTACAGTAACTTGAATTTCCTTCCAAAGGCTAACATTGACTGGTTTCAATTGAAAATTATTCTAAGTGTGGAGTTTTGGAACTTTAAAAAAATCCTCTAAAATCAGCCGAACTACGAATTCCGATTTACTCACCGGTTATCAGGAGAGAACTCAGTGCTGCATTTTTCAGCCCAATACTGATCATGAAAAGTAATTCTAACCATACTTACAGTAACTTGAATTTCCTTCCATAGGCTAACATTGACTGGTTTCACTTGGAAATTCTTCTAAGTGTGGAGTTTTGGAACTTTAAAAAATTCCTCTAAAATCAGCTGAACTATGAATTCCGATTTACTCACCTGTTATCAGGAGAGAACTCAGTGCTGCATTTTTCAGCCCAATACTGATCCTGAAAAGTAATTCTAACCATACTTAGAGTAACATGAATTTGCTTCCATAGGCTAACATTGATGGGTTTCACTTGGAAATTCTTCTAAGTGTGGAGTTTTGGAACTTTTAAAAATTCCTCTAAAATCAGCCGAACTACGAATTCCGATGTACTCATCTGTTATCAGGAGAGACCTCAGTGCTGCATCTTTCAGCCCACTACTGATCCTGAAAAGTAATTTTAATCGTAGATACAGTAACTTGAATTTACTTTCATAGGCTAACATTGACGGGTTTCACTTGGAAATTCTTCTAATTATGCAGTTTTGAAACTTTAAAAAATTCCTAAAAAGTCAGCCGAACTATGAATTCCGATTTACTTACCTGTCATCAGGAGAGACCTAACTGCTGCATCTTTCAGCCCACTAATGATCCTGAAAAGTAATTCTAATCGTAGTTACAGTAACTTGAATTTCCTTTCATAGGTTAACATTGACTGGTTTCACTTGGAAATTCTTTTAAGTGTGGAGTTTTGGAACTTTAAAAAATTCCTCTAAAATCAGCCGAACTACGAATTCAGATTTACTCACCTGTCATCAGGAGAGACCTCAGTGCTGCATCTTTCAGCCCACTAATGATCCTGAAAGGTAATTCTAATCGTAGTTACAGTAACTTGAATTTCCTTCCAAAGGCTAACATTGACTGGTTTCAATTGAAAATTATTCTAAGTGTGGAGTTATGGAACTTAAAAAAATTCCTCCAAAATCAGCTGAACTACGAATTCCAATTTACTCACCAGTCATCAGTAGAGACCTCAGTGCTGCATCTTTCAGCCCACTACTGATCCAAAAAAGTAATTCTAATCGTAGTTACAGTAACTTGAATTTCCTTCCATAGGCTAACATTACAGGTTTCACTTGGAAATTCTTCTAAGTGTGGAGTTTTGGAACTTTAAAAAATTCCTCTAAGATCAGCCGAACTACGTATTCCGATTTACTCACCTGTCATCAGGAGAGACCTCAGTGCTGCATCTTCCAGCTCACTAATGATCCTGAAAGGTAATTCTAATCGTAGTTACAGTAACTTGAATTTCCTTCCAAAGGCTAACATTGACTGGTTTCAATTGAAAATTATTCTAAGTGTGGAGTTATGGAACTTTAAAAAATTCCTCCAAAATCAGCTGAACTACGAATTCCAATTTACTCACCAGTCATCAGTAGAGACCTCAGTGCTGCATCTTTCAGCCCACTACTGATCCAGAAAAGTAATTCTAATCGTAGTTACAGTAACTTGAATTTCCTTCCATAGGCTAACATTACAGGTTTCACTTGGAAATTCTTCTAAGTGTGGAGTTTTGGAACTTTAAAAAATTCCTCTAAAATCAGCCGAACTACGAATTCCGATTTACTCACCTGTCATCAGGAGAGACCTCAGTGCTGCATCTTTCAGCCCACTAATGATCCTGAAAGGTAATTCTAATCGTAGTTACAGTAACTTGAATTTCCTTCCAAAGGCTAACATTGACTGGTTTCAATTGAAAATTATTCTAAGTGTGGAGTTATGGAACTTTAAAAAATTCCTCTAAAATCAGCCGAACTACGAATTCCGATTTACTCACCTGTCATCAGGAGAGACCGCACTGCTGCATCTTTCAGCCCACTAATGATCCTGAAAAGGAATTCTAGTCCTAGTTACAGTAACTTGAATTTCCTTCCATAGGCTAACATTGACTGGTTTCAATTGAAAATTATTCTAAGTGTGGAGTTTTGGAACTTTAAAAAAATCCTCTAAAATCAGCCGAACTACGAATTCCGATTTACTCACCGGTTATCAGGAGAGAACTCAGTGCTGCATTTTTCAGCCCAATACTGATCATGAAAAGTAATTCTAACCATACTTACAGTAATTTGAATTTCCTTCCATAGGCTAACATTGACTGGTTTCACTTGGAAATTCTTCTAAGTGTGGAGTTTTGGAACTTTAAAAAATTCCTCTAAAATCAGCTGAACTATGAATTCCGATTTACTCACCTGTTATCAGGAGATAACTCAGTGCTGCATTTTTCAGCCCAATACTGATCCTGAAAAGTAATTCTAACCATACTTACAGTAACATGAATTTGCTTCCATAGGCTAACATTGATGGGTTTCACTTGGAAATTCTTCTAAGTGTGGAGTTTTGGAACTTTTAAAAATTCCTCTAAAATCAGCCGAACTACGAATTCCGATGTACTCATCTGTTATCAGGAGAGACCTCAGTGCTGCATCTTTCAGCCCACTACTGATCCTGAAAAGTAATTTTAATCGTAGATACAGTAACTTGAATTTACTTTCATAGGCTAACATTGACGGGTTTCACTTGGAAATTCTTCTAATTATGCAGTTTTGAAACTTTAAAAAATTCCTAAAAAGTCAGCCGAACTATGAATTCCGATTTACTTACCTGTCATCAGGAGAGACCTAACTGCTGCATCTTTCAGCCCACTAATGATCCTGAAAAGTAATTCTAATCGTAGTTACAGTAACTTGAATTTCCTTTCATAGGTTAACATTGACTGGTTTCACTTGGAAATTCTTTTAAGTGTGGAGTTTTGGAACTTTAAAAAATTCGTCTAAAATCAGCCGAACTACGAATTCAGATTTACTCACCTGTCATCAGGAGAGACCTCAGTGCTGCATCTTTCAGCCCACTAATGATCCTGAAAGGTAATTCTAATCGTAGTTACAGTAACTTGAATTTCCTTCCAAAGGCTAACATTGACTGGTTTCAATTGAAAATTATTCTAAGTGTGGAGTTATGGAACTTTAAAAAATTCCTCCAAAATCAGCTGAACTACGAATTCCAATTTACTCACCAGTCATCAGTAGAGACCTCAGTGCTGCATCTTTCAGCCCACTACTGATCCAGAAAAGTAATTCTAATCGTAGTTACAGTAACTTGAATTTCCTTCCATAGGCTAACATTACAGGTTTCACTTGGAAATTCTTCTAAGTGTGGAGTTTTGGAACTTTAAGAAATTCCTCTAAAATCAGCCGAACTACGAATTCCGATTTACTCACCTGTCATCAGGAGAGACCTCAGTGCTGCATCTTTCAGCCCACTAATGATCCTGAAAGGTAATTCTAATTGTAGTTACAGTAACTTGAATTTCCTTCCAAAGGCTAACATTGACTGGTTTCAATTGAAAATTATTCTAAGTGTGGAGTTATGGAACTTTAAAAAATTCCTCTAAAATCAGCCGAACTACGAATTCCGATTTACTCACCTGTCATCAGGAGAGACCGCACTGCTGCATCTTTCAGCCCACTAATGATCCTGAAAAGGAATTCTAGTCGTAGTTACAGTAACTTGAATTTCCTTCCATAGGCTAACATTGACTGGTTTCAATTGAAAATTATTCTAAGTGTGGAGTTTTGGAACTTTAAAAAAATCCTCTAAAATCAGCCGAACTACGAATTCCGATTTACTCACCGGTTATCAGGAGAGAACTCAGTGCTGCATTTTTCAGCCCAATACTGATCATGAAAAGTAATTCTAACCATACTTACAGTAACTTGAATTTCCTTCCATAGGCTAACATTGACTGGTTTCACTTGGAAATTCTTCTAAGTGTGGAGTTTTGGAACTTTAAAAAATTCCTCTAAAATCAGCTGAACTATGAATTCCGATTTACTCATCTGTTATCAGGAGAGACCTCAGTGCTGCATCTTTCAGCCCACTACTGATCCTGAAAAGTAATTTTAATCGTAGATACAGTAACTTGAATTTACTTTCATAGGCTAACATTGACGGGTTTCACTTGGAAATTCTTCTAATTATGCAGTTTTGAAACTTTAAAAAATTCCTAAAAAGTCAGCCGAACTATGAATTCCGATTTACTTACCTGTCATCAGGAGAGACCTAACTGCTGCATCTTTCAGCCCACTAATGATCCTGAAAAGTAATTCTAATCGTAGTTACAGTAACTTGAATTTCCTTTCATAGGTTAACATTGACTGGTTTCACTTGGAAATTCTTTTAAGTGTGGAGTTTTGGAACTTTAAAAAATTCCTCTAAAATCAGCCGAACTACGAATTCAGATTTACTCACCTGTCATCAGGAGAGACCTCAGTGCTGCATCTTTCAGCCCACTACTGATCCTGAAAAGTAAATCTAATCCTAGTTACAGTAACTTGAATTTCCTTTCATAGGTTAACATTGACTGGCTTCACTTGGAAATTCTTTTAAGTGTGTTTTGGAACTTTAAAAAATTCCTCTAAAATCAGCCGAACTACGAATTCCGATGTACTCACCTGTCATCAGGAGAGACCTAACTGCTGCATCTTTCAGCCCACTAATGATCCTGAAAAGTAATTCTAATCGTAGTTACTAACACATTGACTGGTTTCAATTAAAAATTATTCTAAGTGTGGAGTTTTAGAACATCAAAAAATTCCTCTAAAATCAGCAGAACTACGAATTCAGATTTACTCACCTGTCATCAGGAGAGACCTCAGTGCTGCACCTTTCAGCCCACTACTGATCCTGACAAGTAAATCTAATCGTAGTTACAGTAACTTGAATTTCCTTCCATAGGTTAACATTGACTGGTTTCACTTGGAAATTCTTCTGTGTGTGGAGTTTTGAAACTTTAAAAAATTCCTCTAAAATCAGCCGAACTACGAATTCAGATTTACTCACCTGTCATCAGGAGAGACCACAGTGCTGCATCTTTCAGCCCACTACTGATCCAGAAAAGTAATTCTAATCGTAGTTACAGTAACTTGAATTTCCTTCCATAGGCTAACATTACAGGTTTCACTTGGAAATTCTTCTAAGTGTGGAGTTTTGGAACTTTAAAAAATTCCTCTAAAATCAGCCGAACTACGAATTCCGATTTACTCACCTGTCATCAGGAGAGACCTCATTGCTGCATCTTTCAGCCCACTACTGATCCTGAAAAGTAATTATAATCGTAGTTACAGTAACTTGAATTTACTTCCATAGGCTAACATTGACTGGTTTCAATTAAAAATTATTCAAAGTGTGGAGTTTTGGAACATTAAAAAATTCCTCTAAAATCAGCCGAACTACGAATTCCGATTTACTCACCTGTCATCAGAAGAGACCTCAGTGCTGCATCTTTCAGCCCACTATTGATCCTGAAAAGTAATTCTAATCGTAGTTACAGTAACATGAATTTGCTTCCATAGGCTAACATTGACGGGTTTCACTTGGAAATTCTTCTAATTATGCAGTTTTGAAACTTTAAAAAATTCCTAAAAAGTCAGCCGAACTATGAATTCTGATTTACTTACCTGTCATCAGGAGAGACCTAACTGCTGCATCTTGCAGCCCACTAATGATCCTGAAAAGTAATTCTAATCGTAGTTACAGTAACTTGAATTTCCTTTCATAGGTTAACATTGACTGGCTTCACTTGGAAATTCTTTTAAGTGTGTTTTGGAACTTTAAAAAATTCCTCTAAAATCAGCCGAACTACGAATTCCGATGTACTCACCTGTTATCAGGAGTGATCTTAGTGCTGCATCTTTCAGCCCACTAATGATCCTAAAAAGTAAATCTAATCGTAGTTACAGTAACTTGAATTTCCTTCCATAGGTTAACATTGACTGGTTTCAATTGAAAAATATTCTAAGTGTGGAGTTTTGGAACTTTACAAAAATCCTCAAAAATCAGCCGAACTACGAATTCAGATTTACTCACCTGTCATCAGGAGAGACCACAGTGCTGCATCTTTCAGCCCACTACTGATCCAGAAAAGTAATTCTAATCGTAGTTACAGTAACTTGAATTTCCTTCCATAGGCTAACATTACAGGTTTCACTTGGAAATTCTTCTAAGTGTGGAGTTTTGGAACTTTAAAAAATTCCTCTAAAATCAGCCGAACTACGAATTCCGATTTACTCACCTGTCATCAGGAGAGACCTCAGTGCTGCATCTTTCAGCCCACTAATGATCCTGAAAGGTAATTCTAATCGTAGTTACAGTAACTTGAATTTCCTTCCAAAGGCTAACATTGACTGGTTTCAATTGAAAATTATTCTAAGTGTGGAGTTATGGAACTTAAAAAAATTCCTCCAAAATCAGCTGAACTACGAATTCCAATTTACTCACCAGTCATCAGTAGAGACCTCAGTGCTGCATCTTTCAGCCCACTACTGATCCAGAAAAGTAATTCTAATCGTAGTTACAGTAACTTGAACTTCCTTCCATAGGCTAACATTACAGGTTTCACTTGGAAATTCTTCTAAGTGTGGAGTTTTGGAACTTTAAAAAATTCCTCTAAGATCAGCCGAACTACGTATTCCGATTTACTCACCTGTCATCAGGAGAGACCTCAGTGCTGCATCTTTCAGCTCACTAATGATCCTGAAAGGTAATTCTAATCGTAGTTACAGTAACTTGAATTTCCTTCCAAAGGCTAACATTGACTGGTTTCAATTGAAAATTATTCTAAGTGTAGAGTTTTGGAACTTTAAAAAAATCCTCTAAAATCAGCCGAACTACGAATTCCGATTTACTCACCGGTTATCAGGAGAGAACTCAGTGCTGCATTTTTCAGCCCAATACTGATCATGAAAAGTAATTCTAACCATACTTACAGTAACTTGAATTTCCTTCCATAGGCTAACATTGACTGGTTTCACTTGGAAATTCTTTTAAGTGTGGAGTTTTGGAACTTTAAAAAATTCCTCTAAAATCAGCTGAACTATGAATTCCGATTTACTCACCTGTTATCAGGAGAGAACTCAGTGCTGCATTTTTCAGCCCAATACTGATCCTGAAATGTAATTCTAACCATACTTACAGTAACATGAATTTGCTTCCATAGGCCAACATTGATGGGTTTCACTTGGAAATTCTTCTAAGTGTGGAGTTTTGGAACTTTAAAAAATTCCTCTAAAATCAGCCGAACTACGAATTCCGATGTACTCATCTGTTATCAGGAGAGACCTCAGTGCTGCATCTTTCAGCCCACTACTGATCCTGAAAAGTAATCTTAATCGTAGATACAGTAACTTGAATTTACTTTCATAGGCTAACATTGACTGGTTTCACTTGGAAATTCTTCTAATTATGCAGTTTTGAAACTTTAAAAAATTCCTAAAAAGTCAGCCGAACTATGAATTCCGATTTACTTACCTGTCATCAGGAGCGACCTAACTGCTGCATCTTTCAGCCCACTAATGATCCTGAAAAGTAATTCTAATCGTAGTTACAGTAACTTGAATTTCCTTTCATAGGTTAACATTGACTGGTTTCACTTGGAAATTCTTTTAAGTGTGGATTTTTGGAACTTTAAAAAATTCCTCTAAAATCAGCCGAACTACGAATTCAGATTTACTCACCTGTCATCAGGAGAGACCTCAGTGCTGCATCTTTCAACCCACTAATGATCCTGAAAGGTAATTCTAATCGTAGTTACAGTAACTTGAATTTCCTTCCAAAGGCTAACATTGACTGGTTTCAATTGAAAATTATTCTAAGTGTGGAGTTATGGAACTTTAAAAAATTCCTCCAAAATCAGCCGAACTACGAATTCCAATTTACTCACCAGTCATCAGTAGAGACCTCAGTGCTGCATCTTTCAGCCCACTACTGATCCAGAAAAGTAATTCTAATCGTAGTTACAGTAAATTGAATTTCCTTCCATAGGCTAACATTACAGGTTTCACTTGGAAATTCTTCTAAGTGTGGAGTTTTGGAACTTTAAAAAATTCCTCTAAAATCAGCTGAACTATGAATTCCGATTTACTCACCTGTCATCAGGAGAGACCTCAGTGCTGTATCTTTCAGCCCACTACTGATCATGAAAAGTAAATCTAATCGTAGGTACAGTAACTTGAATTTCCTTCCATAGGTTAACATTGACTGGTTTCACTTGGAAATTCTTCTGTGTGTGGAGTTTTGGAACTTTAAAAAATTCCTCTAAAATCAGCCGAACTACGAATTCAGATTTACTCACCTGTCATCAGGAGAGACCACAGTGCTGCATCTTTCAGTCCACTACTGATCCTGAAAAGTAATTATAATCGTAGTTACAGTAACTTCAATTTACTTCCATAGGCTAACATTGACGGTTTCAATTAAAAATTTATTCAAAGTGTGGAGTTTTGGAACTTTAAAAAAATCCTCAAAAATCAGCCGAACTACGAATTCAGATTTACTCACCTGTTATCAGGAGAGACCTCACTGCTGCATCTTTCAGCCCACTAATGATCCTGAAAAGTAATTCTAATCGTAGTTACAGTAACTTGAATTTCCTTTCATAGGTTAACATTGACTGGTTTCACTTGGAAAGTCTTTTAAGTGTGGAGTTTTGGAACTTTAAAAAATTCCTCTAAAATCAGCCGAACTACAAATTCAGATTTACTCACCTGTTATCAGGAGAGACCTTAGTGCTGCATCTTTTAGCCCACTACCGATCCTGAAAAGTAATTCTAATCATACTTATAGTAACTTAAATTTCCTTCCATAGGCTAACATTGACTGGTTTCAATTAAAAATTATTCTAAGTATGGAGTTTTAGAGCATCAAAAAATTCCTCTAAAATCAGCAGAACTACGAATTCAGATAAACTCACCTGTTATCAAGAGAGACCTCAGTGCTGCACCTTTCAGCCCACTACTGATCCTGAAAAGTAAATCTAATCGTAGTTACAGTAACTTGGATTTCCTTCCATAGGTTAACATTGACTGGTTTCACTTGGAAATTCTTTTAAGTGTGGAGTTTTGGAACTTTAAAAAATTCCTCTAAAATCAGCCGAACTACGAATTCCAATTTACTCACCAGTCATCAGTAGAGACCTCAGTGCTGCATCTTTCAGCCCACTACTGATCCTGAAAAGTAATTATAATCGTAGTTACAGTAACTTCAATTTACTTCCATAGGCTAACATTGACTGGTTTCAATTAAAAATGTATTCAAAGTGTGGAGTTTTGGAACTTTAAAAAAATCCTCAAAAATCAGCCGAACTACGAATTCAGATTTACTCACCTGTTATCAGGAGAGACCTCACTGCTGCATCTTTCAGCCCACTAATGATCCTGAAAAGTAATTCTAATCGTAGTTACAGTAACTTGAATTTCCTTCCATAGGTTAACATTGACTGGTTTCACTTGGAAATTCTTTTAAGTGTGGAGTTTTGGAACTTTAAAAAATTCCTCTAAAATCAGCCGAACTACGAATTCCAATGTACTCACCAGTCATCAGTAGAGACCTCAGTGCTGCATCTTTCAGCCCACTACTGATCCTGAAAAGTAATTATAATCGTAGTTACAGTAACTTCAATTTACTTCCATAGGCTAACATTGACTGGTTTCAATTAAAAATTTATTCAAAGTGTGGAGTTTTGGAACTTTAAAAAAATCCTCAAAAATCAGCCGAACTACGAATTCAGATTTACTCACCTGTTATCAGGAGAGACCTCACTGCTGCATCTTTCAGCCCACTAATGATCCTGAAAAGTAATTCTAATCGTAGTTACAGTAACTTGAATTTCCTTCCATAGGTTAACATTGACTGGTTTCACTTGGAAATTCTTTTAAGTGTGGAGTTTTGGAACTTTAAAAAATTCCTCTAAAATCAGCCGAACTACGAATTCCAATTTACTCACCAGTCATCAGTAGAGACCTCAGTGCTGCATCTTTCAACCCACTACTGATCCTGAAAAGTAATTATAATCGTAGTTACAGTAACTTTAATTTACTTCCATAGGCTAACATTGACTGGTTTCAATTAAAAATGTATTCAAAGTGTGGAGTTTTGGAACTTTAAAAAAATCCTCAAAAATCAGCTGAACTACGAATTCAGATTTACTCACCTGTTATCAGGAGAGACCTCACTGCTGCATCTTTCAGCCCACTAATGGAACTATAAAAAAAATCCTCTAAAATCAGCCGAACTACGAATTTCAATTTACTCACCTGTAATCAGGAGAGACCTCAGTGTGCATCTTTCAGCCCACTACTGATCCTGAAAAGTAATTACTATCATAGTTACAGTAACTTGAATTTCATTCTATAGGTTAACATTGACTGGTTTCATTTGGAAATTTTTCTAAGTGTGGAGTTTTGAAACTTTAAAAAATTCCTCTAAAATCAGCCGAACTACGAATTCAGATTTACTCACCTGTCATCAGGAGAGACCACAGTGCTGCATCTTTCAGTCCACTAATGATCCTGAAAAGTAATTCTAATCGTAGTTACAGTAACTTGAATTTCCTTTCATAGGTTAACATTGACTGGTTTCACTTGGAAAGTCTTTTAAGTGTGGAGTTTTGGAACTTTAAAAAATTCCTCTAAAATCAGCCGAACTACAAATTCAGATTTACTCACCTGTTATCAGGAGAGACCTTAGTGCTGCATCTTTCAGCCCACTACTGATCCTGAAACGTAATTCTAATCATACTTATAGTAACTTAAATTTCCTTCCATAGGCTAACATTGACTGGTTTCAATTAAAAATTATTCTAAGTATGGAGTTTTAGAACATCAAAAAATTCCTCTAAAATCAGCAGAACTACGAATTCAGATAAACTTACCTGTTATCAAGAGAGACCTCAGTGCTGCACCTTTCAGCCCACTACTGATCCTGAAAAGTAAATCTAATCGTAGTTACAGTAACTTGAATTTCCTTCCATAGGTTAACATTGACTGGTTTCACTTGGAAATTCTTTTAAGTGTGGAGTTTTGGAACTTTAAAAAATTCCTCTAAAATCAGCCGAACTACGAATTCCAATGTACTCACCAGTCATCAGTAGAGACCTCAGTGCTGCATCTTTCAGCCCACTACTGATCCTGAAAAGTAATTATAATCGTAGTTACAGTAACTTCAATTTACTTCCATAGGCGAACATTGACTGGTTTCAATTAAAAATGTATTCAAAGTGTGGAGTTTTGGAACTTTAAAAAAATCCTCAAAAATCAGCCGAACTACGAATTCAGATTTACTCACCTGTTATCAGGAGAGACCTCACTGCTGCATCTTTCAGCCCACTAATGGAACTATAAAAAAAATCCTCTAAAATCAGCCGAACTACGAATTTCAATTTACTCACCTGTAATCAGGAGAGACCTCAGTGTGCATCTTTCAGCCCACTACTGATCCTGAAAAGTAATTACTATCGTAGTTACAGTAACTTGAATTTTCTTCCATAGGCTAACATTGACTGGTTTCACTTGGAAATTTTTCTAACTGTGGAGTTTTGAAACTTTAAAAAATTCCTCTAAAATCAGCCGAACTACGAATTCCGATTTACTCACCTGTCATCTGGAGAGACCGCACTGCTGCATCTTTCAGCCCACTAATGATCCTAAAAAGTAAATCTAATCGTAGTTACAGTAACTTGAATTTCCTTCCATAGGATAACATTGACTGGTTTCACTTGGAAATTCTTCTGTGTGTGGAGTTTTGGAACTATAAAAAAAATCCTCTAAAATCAGCCGAACTATGAATTCCGATTTACTCACCGGTTATCAGGAGAGAACTCAGTGCTGCATTTTTCAGCCCAATACTGATCATGAAAAGTAATTCTAACCATACTTACAGTAACTTGAATTTCCTTCCATAGGCTAACATTGAATGGTTTCACTTGGAAATTCTTCTGTGTGTGGAGTTTTGGAACTTTAAAAAATTCCTCTAAAATCAGCCGAACTACGAATTCCGATGTACTCACCTGTCATCAGGAGAGACCTAACTGCTGCATCTTTCAGCCCACTAATGATCCTGAAAAGTAATTCTAATCGTAGTTACTAACACATTGACTGGTTTCAATTAAAAATTATTCTAAGTGTGGAGTTTTAGAACATCAAAAAATTCCTCTAAAATCAGCAGAACTACGAATTCAGATAAACTCACCTGTTATCAAGAGAGACCTCAGTGCTGCACCTTTCAGCCCACTACTGATCCTGACAAGTAAATCTAATCGTAGTTACAGTAACTTGAATTTACTTCCATAGGCTAACATTGACTGGTTTCAATTAAAAAATATTCAAAGTGTGGAGTTTTGGAACTTTAAAAAATTCCTCTAAAATCAGCCGAACTACGAATTCCGATTTACTCACCTGTCATCAGGAGAGACCTCAGTGCTGCATCTTTCAGCCCACTACTGATCCTGAAAAGTAATTTTAATCGTAGATACAGTAACTTGAATTTACTTTCATAGGCTAACATTGACTGGTTTCACTTGAAAATTCTTCTAAGTGTGGAGTTTTGGAACTTTAAAAAATTCCTTCAAAATCAGCCGAACTACGAATTCCAATTTACTCACCAGTCATCAGAAGAGACCTCAGTGCTGCATCTTTCAGCCCACTATTGATCCTGAAAAGTAATTCTAATCGTAGTTACAGTAACATGAATTTGCTTCCATAGGCTAACATTGACGGGTTTCACTTGGAAATTCTTCTAATTATGCAGTTTTGAAACTTTAAAAAATTCCTAAAAAGTCAGCCGAACTATGAATTCCGATTTACTTACCTGTCATCAGGAGAGACCTAACTGCTGCATCTTGCAGCCCACTAATGATCCTGAAAAGTAATTCTAATCGTAGTTACAGTAACTTGAATTTCCTTTCATAGGTTAACATTGACTGGTTTCACTTGGAAATTCTTTTAAGTGTGGAGTTTTGGAACTTTAAAAAATTCCTCTAAAATCAGCCGAACTACGAATTCAGATTTACTCACCTGTCATCCGGAGAGACCTCAGTGCTGCATCTTTCAGCCCACTACTGATCCTGAAAAGTAAATCTAATCCTAGTTACAGTAACTTGAATTTCCTTTCATAGGTTAACATTGACTGGCTTCACTTGGAAATTCTTTTAAGTGTGTTTTGGAACTTTAAAAAATTCCTCTAAAATCAGCCGAACTACGAATTCCGATGTACTCACCTGTTATCAGGAGTGATCTTAGTGCTGCATCTTTCAGCCCACTAATGATCCTAAAAAGTAAATCTAATCGTAGTTACAGTAACTTGAATTTCCTTCCATAGGTTAACATTGACTGGTTTCAATTGAAAAATATTCTAAGTGTGGAGTTTTGGAACTTTACAAAAATCCTCAAAAATCAGCCGAACTACGAATTCCGATTTACTCACCTGTCATCAGGAGAGACCGCACTGCTGCATCTTTCAGCCCACTAATGATCCTGAAAAGGAATTCTAGTCGTAGTTACAGTAACTTGAATTTCCTTCCATAGGCTAACATTGACTGGTTTCAATTGAAAATTATTCTAAGTGTGGAGTTTTGGAACTTTAAAAAAATCCTCTAAAATCAGCCGAACTACGAATTCCGATTTACTCACCGGTTATCAGGAGAGAACTCAGTGCTGCATTTTTCAGCCCAATACTGATCATGAAAAGTAATTCTAACCATACTTACAGTAACTTGAATTTCCTTCCATAGGCTAACATTGACTGGTTTCACTTGGAAATTCTTCTAAGTGTGGAGTTTTGGAACTTTAAAAAATTCCTCTAAAATCAGCCGAACTACGAATTCCGATGTACTCATCTGTTATCAGGAGAGACCTCAGTGCTGCATCTTTCAGCCCACTACTGATCCTGAAAAGTAATTTTAATCGTAGATACAGTAACTTGAATTTACTTTCATAGGCTAACATTGACGGGTTTCACTTGGAAATTCTTCTAATTATGCAGTTTTGAAACTTTAAAAAATTCCTAAAAAGTCAGCCGAACTATGAATTCCGATTTACTTACCTGTCATCAGGAGAGACCTAACTGCTGCATCTTTCAGCCCACTAATGATCCTGAAAAGTAATTCTAATCGTAGTTACAGTAACTTGAATTTCCTTTCATAGGTTAACATTGACTGGTTTCACTTGGAAATTCTTTTAAGTGTGGAGTTTTGGAACTTTAAAAAATTCGTCTAAAATCAGCCGAACTACGAATTCAGATTTACTCACCTGTCATCAGGAGAGACCTCAGTGCTGCATCTTTCAGCCCACTAATGATCCTGAAAGGTAATTCTAATCGTAGTTACAGTAACTTGAATTTCCTTCCAAAGGCTAACATTGACTGGTTTCAATTGAAAATTATTCTAAGTGTGGAGTTATGGAACTTTAAAAAATTCCTCCAAAATCAGCTGAACTACGAATTCCAATTTACTCACCAGTCATCAGTAGAGACCTCAGTGCTGCATCTTTCAGCCCACTACTGATCCAGAAAAGTAATTCTAATCGTAGTTACAGTAACTTGAATTTCCTTCCATAGGCTAACATTACAGGTTTCACTTGGAAATTCTTCTAAGTGTGGAGTTTTGGAACTTTAAGAAATTCCTCTAAAATCAGCCGAACTACGAATTCCGATTTACTCACCTGTCATCAGGAGAGACCTCAGTGCTGCATCTTTCAGCCCACTAATGATCCTGAAAGGTAATTCTAATTGTAGTTACAGTAACTTGAATTTCCTTCCAAAGGCTAACATTGACTGGTTTCAATTGAAAATTATTCTAAGTGTGGAGTTATGGAACTTTAAAAAATTCCTCTAAAATCAGCCGAACTACGAATTCCGATTTACTCACCTGTCATCAGGAGAGACCGCACTGCTGCATCTTTCAGCCCACTAATGATCCTGAAAAGGAATTCTAGTCGTAGTTACAGTAACTTGAATTTCCTTCCATAGGCTAACATTGACTGGTTTCAATTGAAAATTATTCTAAGTGTGGAGTTTTGGAACTTTAAAAAAATCCTCTAAAATCAGCCGAACTACGAATTCCGATTTACTCACCGGTTATCAGGAGAGAACTCAGTGCTGCATTTTTCAGCCCAATACTGATCATGAAAAGTAATTCTAACCATACTTACAGTAACTTGAATTTCCTTCCATAGGCTAACATTGACTGGTTTCACTTGGAAATTCTTCTAAGTGTGGAGTTTTGGAACTTTAAAAAATTCCTCTAAAATCAGCTGAACTATGAATTCTGATTTACTCACCTGTTATCAGGAGAGAACTCAGTGCTGCATTTTTCAGCCCAATACTGATCCTGAAAAGTAATTCTAACCATACTTAGAGTAACATGAATTTGCTTCCATAGGCTAACATTGATGGGTTTCACTTGGAAATTCTTCTAAGTGTGGAGTTTTGGAACTTTTAAAAATTCCTCTAAAATCAGCCGAACTACGAATTCCGATGTACTCATCTGTTATCAGGAGAGACCTCAGTGCTGCATCTTTCAGCCCACTACTGATCCTGAAAAGTAATTTTAATCGTAGATACAGTAACTTGAATTTACTTTCATAGGCTAACATTGACGGGTTTCACTTGGAAATTCTTCTAATTATGCAGTTTTGAAACTTTAAAAAATTCCTAAAAAGTCAGCCGAACTATGAATTCCGATTTACTTACCTGTCATCAGGAGAGACCTAACTGCTGCATCTTTCAGCCCACTAATGATCCTGGAAAGTAATTCTAATCGTAGTTACAGTAACTTGAATTTCCTTTCATAGGTTAACATTGACTGGTTTCACTTGGAAATTCTTTTAAGTGTGGAGTTTTGGAACTTTAAAAAATTCCTCTAAAATCAGCCGAACTACGAATTCAGATTTACTCACCTGTCATCAGGAGAGACCTCAGTGCTGCATCTTTCAGCCCACTACTGATCCTGAAAAGTAAATCTAATCCTAGTTACAGTAACTTGAATTTCCTTTCATAGGTTAACATTGACTGGCTTCACTTGGAAATTCTTTTAAGTGTGTTTTGGAACTTTAAAAAATTCCTCTAAAATCAGCCGAACTACGAATTCCGATGTACTCACCTGTCATCAGGAGAGACCTAACTGCTGCATCTTTCAGCCCACTAATGATCCTGAAAAGTAATTCTAATCGTAGTTACTAACACATTGACTGGTTTCAATTAAAAATTATTCTAAGTGTGGAGTTTTAGAACATCAAAAAATTCCTCTAAAATCAGCAGAACTACGAATTCAGATAAACTCACCTGTTATCAAGAGAGACCTCAGTGCTGCACCTTTCAGCCCACTACTGATCCTGACAAGTAAATCTAATCGTAGTTACAGTAACTTGAATTTCCTTCCATAGGTTAACATTGACTGGTTTCACTTGGAAATTCTTCTGTGTGTGGAGTTTTGAAACTTTAAAAAATTCCTCTAAAATCAGCCGAACTACGAATTCAGATTTACTCACCTGTCATCAGGAGAGACCACAGTGCTGCATCTTTCAGCCCACTACTGATCCAGAAAAGTAATTCTAATCGTAGTTACAGTAACTTGAATTTCCTTCCATAGGCTAACATTACAGGTTTCACTTGGAAATTCTTCTAAGTGTGGAGTTTTGGAACTTTAAAAAATTCCTCTAAAATCAGCCGAACTACGAATTCCGATTTACTCACCTGTCATCAGGAGAGACCTCATTGCTGCATCTTTCAGCCCACTACTGATCCTGAAAAGTAATTATAATCGTAGTTACAGTAACTTGAATTTACGTCCATAGGCTAACATTGACTGGTTTCAATTAAAAATTATTCAAAGTGTGGAGTTTTGGAACATTAAAAAATTCCTCTAAAATCAGCCGAACTACGAATTCCGATTTACTCACCTGTCATCAGGAGAGACCTCAGTGCTGCATCTTTCAGCCCACTACTGATCCTGAAAAGTAATTTTAATCGTAGATACAGTAACTTGAATTTACTTTCATAGGCTAACATTGACTGGTTTCACTTGAAAATTCTTCTAAGTGTGGAGTTTTGGAACTTTAAAAAATTCCTCCAAAATCAGCCGAACTACGAATTCCAATTTACTCGCCAGTCATCAGAAGAGACCTCAGTGCTGCATCTTTCAGCCCACTATTGATCCTGAAAAGTAATTCTAATCGTAGTTACAGTAACATGAATTTGCTTCCATAGGCTAACATTGACGGGTTTCACTTGGAAATTCTTCTAATTATGCAGTTTTGAAACTTTAAAAAATTCCTAAAAAGTCAGCCGAACTATGAATTCCGATTTACTTACCTGTCATCAGGAGAGACCTAACTGCTGCATCTTGCAGCCCACTAATGATCCTGAAAAGTAATTCTAATCGTAGTTACAGTAACTTGAATTTCCTTTCATAGGTTAACATTGACTGGCTTCACTTGGAAATTCTTTTAAGTGTTTTTTTGGAACTTTAAAAAATTCCTCTAAAATCAGCCGAACTATGAATTCCGATGTACTCACCTGTTATCAGGAGTGATCTTAGTGCTGCATCTTTCAGCCCACTAATGATCCTAAAAAGTAAATCTAATCGTAGTTACAGTAACTTGAATTTCCTTCCATAGGTTAACATTGACTGGTTTCAATTGAAAAATATTCTAAGTGTGGAGTTTTGGAACTTTACAAAAATCCTCAAAAATCAGCCGAACTACGAATTCAGATTTACTCACCTGTCATCAGGAGAGACCACAGTGCTGCATCTTTCAGCCCACTACTGATCCAGAAAAGTAATTCTAATCGTAGTTACAGTAACTTGAATTTCCTTCCATAGGCTAACATTACAGGTTTCACTTGGAAATTCTTCTAAGTGTGGAGTTTTGGAACTTTAAAAAATTCCTCTAAAATCAGCCGAACTACGAATTCCGATTTACTCACCTGTCATCAGGAGAGACCTCAGTGCTGCATCTTTCAGCCCACTAATGATCCTGAAAGGTAATTCTAATCGTAGTTAGAGTAACTTGAATTTCCTTCCAAAGGCTAACATTGACTGGTTTCACTTGAAAATTCTTCTAAGTGTGGAGTTTTGGAACTTTAAAAAATTCCTCCAAAATCAGCCGAACTACGAATTCCAATTTACTCACCAGTCATCAGAAGAGACCTCAGTGCTGCATCTTTCAGCCCACTATTGATCCTGAAAAGTAATTCTAATCGTAGTTACAGTAACATGAATTTGCTTCCATAGGCTAACATTGACGGGTTTCACTTGGAAATTCTTCTAATTATGCAGTTTTGAAACTTTAAAAAATTCCTAAAAAGTCAGCCGAACTATGAATTCTGATTTACTTACCTGTCATCAGGAGAGACCTAACTGCTGCATCTTGCAGCCCACTAATGATCCTGAAAAGTAATTCTAATCGTAGTTACAGTAACTTGAATTTCCTTTCATAGGTTAACATTGACTGGCTTCACTTGGAAATTCTTTTAAGTGTGTTTTGGAACTTTAAAAAATTCCTCTAAAATCAGCCGAACTACGAATTCCGATGTACTCACCTGTTATCAGGAGTGATCTTAGTGCTGCATCTTTCAGCCCACTAATGATCCTAAAAAGTAAATCTAATCGTAGTTACAGTAACTTGAATTTCCTTCCATAGGTTAACATTGACTGGTTTCAATTGAAAAATATTCTAAGTGTGGAGTTTTGGAACTTTACAAAAATCCTCAAAAATCAGCCGAACTACGAATTCAGATTTACTCACCTGTCATCAGGAGAGACCACAGTGCTGCATCTTTCAGCCCACTACTGATCCAGAAAAGTAATTCCAATCGTAGTTACAGTAACTTGAATTTCCTTCCATAGGCTAACATTACAGGTTTCACTTGGAAATTCTTCTAAGTGTGGAGTTTTGGAACTTTAAAAAATTCCTCTAAAATCAGCCGAACTACGAATTCCGATTTACTCACCTGTCATCAGGAGAGACCTCATTGCTGCATCTTTCAGCCCACTAATGATCCTGAAAGGTAATTCTAATCGTAGTTACAGTAACTTGAATTTCCTTCCAAAGGCTAACATTGACTGGTTTCAATTGAAAATTATTCTAAGTGTGGAGTTATGGAACTTAAAAAAATTCCTCCAAAATCAGCTGAACTACGAATTCCAATTTACTCACCAGTCATCAGTAGAGACCTCAGTGCTGCATCTTTCAGCCCACTACTGATCCAGAAAAGTAATTCTAATCGTAGTTACAGTAACTTGAATTTCCTTCCATAGGCTAACATTACAGGTTTCACTTGGAAATTCTTCTAAGTGTGGAGTTTTGGAACTTAAAAAAATTCCTCTAAGATCAGCCGAACTACGTATTCCGATTTACTCACCTGTCATCAGGAGAGACCTCAGTGCTGCATCTTTCAGCTCACTAATGATCCTGAAAGGTAATTCTAATCGTAGTTACAGTAACTTGAATTTCCTTCCAAAGGCTAACATTGACTGGTTTCAATTGAAAATTATTCTAAGTGTGGAGTTATGGAACTTTAAAAAATTCCTCTAAAATCAGCCGAACTACGAATTCCGATTTACTCACCTGTCATCAGGAGAGACCGCACTGCTGCATCTTTCAGCCCACTAATGATCCTGAAAAGGAATTCTAGTCGTAGTTACAGTAACTTGAATTTCCTTCCATAGGCTAACATTGACTGGTTTCAATTGAAAATTATTCTAAGTGTAGAGTTTTGGAACTTTAAAAAAATCCTCTAAAATCAGCCGAACTACGAATTCCGATTTACTCACCGGTTATCAGGAGAGAACTCAGTGCTGCATTTTTCAGCCCAATACTGATCATGAAAAGTAATTCTAACCATACTTACAGTAACTTGAATTTCCTTCCATAGGCTAACATTGACTGGTTTCACTTGGAAATTCTTCTAAGTGTGGAGTTTTGGAACTTTAAAAAATTCCTCTAAAATCAGCTGAACTATGAATTCCGATTTACTCACCTGTTATCAGGAGAGAACTCAGTGCTGCATTTTTCAGCCCAATACTGATCCTGAAAAGTAATTCTAACCATACTTACAGTAACATGAATTTGCTTCCATAGGCCAACATTGATGGGTTTCACTTGGAAATTCTTCTAAGTGTGGAGTTTTGTAACTTTAAAAAATTCCTCTAAAATCAGCCGAACTACGAATTCCGATGTACTCATCTGTTATCAGGAGAGACCTCAGTGCTGCATCTTTCAGCCCACTACTGATCCTGAAAAGTAATCTTAATCGTAGATACAGTAACTTGAATTTACTTTCATAGGCTAACATTGACTGGTTTCACTTGGAAATTCTTCTAATTATGCAGTTTTGAAACTTTAAAAAATTCCTAAAAAGTCAGCCGAACTATGAATTCCGATTTACTTACCTGTCATCAGGAGCGACCTAACTGCTGCATCTTTCAGCCCACTAATGATCCTGAAAAGTAATTCTAATCGTAGTTACAGTAACTTGAATTTCCTTTCATAGGTTAACATTGACTGGTTTCACTTGGAAATTCTTTTAAGTGTGGATTTTTGGAACTTAAAAAAATTCCTCTAAAATCAGCCGAACTACGAATTCAGATTTACTCACCTGTCATCAGGAGAGACCTCAGTGCTGCATCTTTCAGCCCACTAATGATCCTGAAAGGTAATTCTAATCGTAGTTACAGTAACTTGAATTTCCTTCCAAAGGCTAACATTGACTGGTTTCAATTGAAAATTATTCTAAGTGTGGAGTTATGGAACTTTAAAAAATTCCTCCAAAATCAGCCGAACTACGAATTCCAATTTACTCACCAGTCATCAGTAGAGACCTCAGTGCTGCATCTTTCAGCCCACTACTGATCCAGAAAAGTAATTCTAATCGTAGTTACAGTAAATTGAATTTCCTTCCATAGGCTAACATTACAGGTTTCACTTGGAAATTCTTCTAAGTGTGGAGTTTTGGAACTTTAAAAAATTCCTCTAAAATCAGCTGAACTATGAATTCCGATTTACTCACCTGTCATCAGGAGAGACCTCAGTGCTGTATCTTTCAGCCCACTACTGATCATGAAAAGTAAATCTAATCGTAGGTACAGTAACTTGAATTTCCTTCCATAGGTTACTATTGACTGGTTTCACTTGGAAATTCTTCTGTGTGTGGAGTTTTGGAACTTTAAAAAATTCCTCTAAAATCAGCCGAACTACGAATTCAGATTTACTCACCTGTCATCAGGAGAGACCACAGTGCTGCATCTTTCAGTCCACTACTGATCCTGAAAAGTAATTATAATCGTAGTTACAGTAACTTCAATTTACTTCCATAGGCTAACATTGACTGGTTTCAATTAAAAATTTATTCAAAGTGTGGAGTTTTGGAACTTTAAAAAAATCCTCAAAAATCAGCCGAACTACGAATTCAGATTTACTCACCTGTTATCAGGAGAGACCTCACTGCTGCATCTTTCAGCCCACTAATGATCCTGAAAAGTAATTCTAATCGTAGTTACAGTAACTTGAATTTCCTTTCATAGGTTAACATTGACTGGTTTCACTTGGAAAGTCTTTTAAGTGTGGAGTTTTGGAACTTTAAAAAATTCCTCTAAAATCAGCCGAACTACAAATTCAGATTTACTCACCTGTTATCAGGAGAGACCTTAGTGCTGCATCTTTTAGCCCACTACCGATCCTGAAAAGTAATTCTAATCATACTTATAGTAACTTAAATTTCCTTCCATAGGCTAACATTGACTGGTTTCAATTAAAAATTATTCTAAGTATGGAGTTTTAGAACATCAAAAAATTCCTCTAAAATCAGCAGGACTACGAATTCAGATAAACTCACCTGTTATCAAGAGAGACCTCAGTGCTGCACCTTTCAGCCCACTAATGATCCTGAAAAGTAAATCTAATCGTAGTTACAGTAACTTGGATTTCCTTCCATAGGTTAACATTGACTGGTTTCACTTGGAAATTCTTTTAAGTGTGGAGTTTTGGAACTTTAAAAAATTCCTCTAAAATCAGCCGAACTACGAATTCCAATTTACTCACCAGTCATCAGTAGAGACCTCAGTGCTGCATCTTTCAGCCCACTACTGATCCTGAAAAGTAATTATAATCGTAGTTACAGTAACTTCAATTTACTTCCATAGGCTAACATTGACTGGTTTCAATTAAAAATGTATTCAAAGTGTGGAGTTTTGGAACTTTAAAAAAATCCTCAAAAATCAGCCGAACTACGAATTCAGATTTACTCACCTGTTATCAGGAGAGACCTCACTGCTGCATCTTTCAGCCCACTAATGATCCTGAAAAGTAATTCTAATCGTAGTTACAGTAACTTGAATTTCCTTCCATAGGTTAACATTGACTGGTTTCACTTGGAAATTCTTTTAAGTGTGGAGTTTTGGAACTTTAAAAAATTCCTCTAAAATCAGCCGAACTACGAATTCCAATGTACTCACCAGTCATCAGTAGAGACCTCAGTGCTGCATCTTTCAGCCCACTACTGATCCTGAAAAGTAATTATAATCGTAGTTACAGTAACTTCAATTTACTTCCATAGGCTAACATTGACTGGTTTCAATTAAAAATTTATTCAAAGTGTGGAGTTTTGGAACTTTAAAAAAATCCTCAAAAATCAGCCGAACTACGAATTCAGATTTACTCACCTGTTATCAGGAGAGACCTCACTGCTGCATCTTTCAGCCCACTAATGATCCTGAAAAGTAATTCTAATCGTAGTTACAGTAACTTGAATTTCCTTCCATAGGTTAACATTGACTGGTTTCACTTGGAAATTCTTTTAAGTGTGGAGTTTTGGAACTTTAAAAAATTCCTCTAAAATCAGCCGAACTACGAATTCCAATTTACTCACCAGTCATCAGTAGAGACCTCAGTGCTGCATCTTTCAACCCACTACTGATCCTGAAAAGTAATTATAATCGTAGTTACAGTAACTTTAATTTACTTCCATAGGCTAACATTGACTGGTTTCAATTAAAAATGTATTCAAAGTGTGGAGTTTTGGAACTTTAAAAAAATCCTCAAAAATCAGCTGAACTACGAATTCAGATTTACTCACCTGTTATCAGGAGAGACCTCACTGCTGCATCTTTCAGCCCACTAATGGAACTATAAAAAAAATCCTCTAAAATCAGCCGAACTACGAATTTCAATTTACTCACCTGTAATCAGGAGAGACCTCAGTGTGCATCTTTCAGCCCACTACTGATCCTGAAAAGTAATTACTATCGTAGTTACAGTAACTTGAATTTCCTTCCATAGGTTAACATTGACTGGTTTCATTTGGAAATTTTTCTAAGTGTGGAGTTTTGAAACTTTAAAAAATTCCTCTAAAATCAGCCGAACTACGAATTCAGATTTACTCACCTGTCATCAGGAGAGACCACAGTGCTGCATCTTTCAGTCCACTACTGATCCTGAAAAGTAATTATAATCGTAGTTACAGTAACTTCAATTTACTTCTATAGGCTAACATTGACTGGTTTCAATTAAAAATTTATTCAAAGTGTGGAGTTTTGGAACTTTAAAAAAATCCTCAAAAATCAGCCGAACTACGAATTCAGATTTACTCACCTGTTATCAGGAGAGACCTCACTGCTGCATCTTTCAGCCCACTAATGATCCTGAAAAGTAATTCTAATCGTAGTTACAGTAACTTGAATTTCCTTTCATAGGTTAACATTGACTGGTTTCACTTGGAAAGTCTTTGAAGTGTGGAGTTTTGGAACTTTAAAAAATTCCTCTAAAATCAGCCGAACTACAAATTCAGATTTACTCACCTGTTATCAGGAGAGACCTTAGTGCTGCATCTTTTAGCCCACTACCGATCCTGAAAAGTAATTCTAATCATACTTATAGTAACTTAAATTTCCTTCCATAGGCTAACATTGACTGGTTTCAATTAAAAATTATTCTACGTATGGAGTTTTAGAACATCAAAAAATTCCTCTAAAATCAGCAGAACTACGAATTCAGATAAACTCACCTGTTATCAAGAGAGACCTCAGTGCTGCACCTTTCAGCCCACTACTGATCCTGAAAAGTAAATCTAATCGTAGTTACAGTAACTTGAATTTCCTTCCATAGGTTAGCATTGACTGGTTTCACTTGGAAATTCTTGTAAGTGTGGAGTTTTGGAACTTTAAAAAATTCCTTTAAAATCAGCCGAACTACGAATTCCAATGTACTCACCAGTCATCAGTAGAGACCTCAGTGCTGCATCTTTCAGCCCACTACTGATCCTGAAAAGTAATTATAATCGTAGTTACAGTAACTTCAATTTACTTCCATAGGCGAACATTGACTGGTTTCAATTAAAAATGTATTCAAAGTGTGGAGTTTTGGAACTTTAAAAAAATCCTCAAAAATCAGCCGAACTACGAATTCAGATTTACTCACCTGTTATCAGGAGAGACCTCAGTGCTGCATCTTTCAGCCCACTACTGATCCAGAAAAGTAATTCTAATCGTAGTTACAGTAACTTGAATTTCCTTCCATAGGCTAACATTACAGGTTTCACTTGGAAATTCTTCTAAGTGTGGAGTTTAGAACTTTAAAAAATTCCTCTAAGATCAGCCGAACTACGTATTCCGATTTACTCACCTGTCATCAGGAGAGACCTCAGTGCTGCATCTTTCAGCTCACTAATGATCCTGAAAGGTAATTCTAATCGTAGTTACAGTAACTTGAATTTCCTTCCAAAGGCTAACATTGACTGGTTTCAATTGAAAATTATTCTAAGTGTGGAGTTATGGAACTTTAAAAAATTCCTCTAAAATCAGCCGAACTACGAATTCCGATTTACTCACCTGTCATCAGGAGAGACCGCACTGCTGCATCTTTCAGCCCACTAATGATCCTGAAAAGGAATTCTAGTCGTAGTTACAGTAACTTGAATTTCCTTCCATAGGCTAACATTGACTGGTTTCAATTGAAAATTATTCTAAGTGTAGAGTTTTGGAACTTTAAAAAAATCCTCTAAAATCAGCCGAACTACGAATTCCGATTTACTCACCGGTTATCAGGAGAGAACTCAGTGCTGCATTTTTCAGCCCAATACTGATCATGAAAAGTAATTCTAACCATACTTACAGTAACTTGAATTTCCTTCCATAGGCTAACATTGACTGGTTTCACTTGGAAATTCTTTTAAGTGTGGAGTTTTGGAACTTTAAAAAATTCCTCTAAAATCAGCTGAACTATGAATTCCGATTTACTCACCTGTTATCAGGAGAGAACTCAGTGCTGCATTTTTCAGCCCAATACTGATCCTGAAAAGTAATTCTAACCATACTTACAGTAACATGAATTTGCTTCCATAGGCCAACATTGATGGGTTTCACTTGGAAATTCTTCTAAGTGTGGAGTTTTGGAACTTTAAAAAATTCCTAAAAAGTCAGCCGAACTATGAATTCCGATTTACTTACCTGTCATCAGGAGCGACCTAACTGCTGCATCTTTCAGCCCACTAATGATCCTGAAAAGTAATTCTAATCGTAGTTACAGTAACTTGAATTTCCTTTCATAGGTTAACATTGACTGGTTTCACTTGGAAATTCTTTTAAGTGTGGAGTTTTGGAACTTTAAAAAATTCCTCTAAAATCAGCCGAACTACAAATTCAGATTTACTCACCTGTTATCAGGAGAGACCTTAGTGCTGCATCTTTTAGCCCACTACCGATCCTGAAAAGTAATTCTAATCATACTTATAGTAACTTAAATTTCCTTCCATAGGCTAACATTGACTGGTTTCAATTAAAAATTATTCTAAGTATGGAGTTTTAGAACATCAAAAAATTCCTCTAAAATCAGCAGAACTACGAATTCAGATAAACTCACCTGTTATCAAGAGAGACCTCAGTGCTGCACCTTTCAGCCCACTAATGATCCTGAAAAGTAAATCTAATCGTAGTTACAGTAACTTGGATTTCCTTCCATAGGTTAACATTGACTGGTTTCACTTGGAAATTCTTTTAAGTGTGGAGTTTTGGAACTTTAAAAAATTCCTCTAAAATCAGCCGAACTACGAATTCCAATTTACTCACCAGTCATCAGTAGAGACCTCAGTGCTGCATCTTTCAGCCCACTACTGATCCTGAAAAGTAATTATAATCGTAGTTACAGTAACTTCAATTTACTTCTATAGGCTAACATTGACTGGTTTCAATTAAAAATGTATTCAAAGTGTGGAGTTTTGGAACTTTAAAAAAATCCTCAAAAATCAGCCGAACTATGAATTCAGATTTACTCACCTGTTATCAGGAGAGACCTCACTGCTGCATCTTTCAGCCCACTAATGATCCTGAAAAGTAATTCTAATCGTAGTTACAGTAACTTGAATTTCCTTCCATAGGTTAACATTGACTGGTTTCACTTGGAAATTCTTTTAAGTGTGGAGTTTTGGAACTTTAAAAAATTCCTCTAAAATCAGCCGAACTACGAATTCCAATGTACTCACCAGTCATCAGTAGAGACCTCAGTGCTGCATCTTTCAGCCCACTACTGATCCTGAAAAGTAATTATAATCGTAGTTACAGTAACTTCAATTTACTTCCATAGGCTAACATTGACTGGTTTCAATTAAAAATTTATTCAAAGTGTGGAGTTTTGGAACTTTAAAAAAATCCTCAAAAATCAGCCGAACTACGAATTCAGATTTACTCACCTGTTATCAGGAGAGACCTCACTGCTGCATCTTTCAGCCCACTAATGATCCTGAAAAGTAATTCTAATCGTAGTTACAGTAACTTGAATTTCCTTCCATAGGTTAACATTGACTGGTTTCACTTGGAAATTCTTTTAAGTGTGGAGTTTTGGAACTTTAAAAAATTCCTCTAAAATCAGCCGAACTACGAATTCCAATTTACTCACCAGTCATCAGTAGAGACCTCAGTGCTGCATCTTTCAACCCACTACTGATCCTGAAAAGTAATTATAATCGTAGTTACAGTAACTTTAATTTACTTCCATAGGCTAACATTGACTGGTTTCAATTAAAAATGTATTCAAAGTGTGGAGTTTTGGAACTTTAAAAAAATCCTCAAAAATCAGCTGAACTACGAATTCAGATTTACTCACCTGTTATCAGGAGAGACCTCACTGCTGCATCTTTCAGCCCACTAATGGAACTATAAAAAAAATCCTCTAAAATCAGCCGAACTACGAATTTCAATTTACTCACCTGTAATCAGGAGAGACCTCAGTGTGCATCTTTCAGCCCACTACTGATCCTGAAAAGTAATTACTATCGTAGTTACAGTAACTTGAATTTCCTTCCATAGGTTAACATTGACTGGTTTCATTTGGAAATTTTTCTAAGTGTGGAGTTTTGAAACTTTAAAAAATTCCTCTAAAATCAGCCGAACTACGAATTCAGATTTACTCACCTGTCATCAGGAGAGACCACAGTGCTGCATCTTTCAGTCCACTACTGATCCTGAAAAGTAATTATAATCGTAGTTACAGTAACTTCAATTTACTTCTATAGGCTAACATTGACTGGTTTCAATTAAAAATTTATTCAAAGTGTGGAGTTTTGGAACTTTAAAAAAATCCTCAAAAATCAGCCGAACTACGAATTCAGATTTACTCACCTGTTATCAGGAGAGACCTCACTGCTGCATCTTTCAGCCCACTAATGATCCTGAAAAGTAATTCTAATCGTAGTTACAGTAACTTGAATTTCCTTTCATAGGTTAACATTGACTGGTTTCACTTGGAAAGTCTTTGAAGTGTGGAGTTTTGGAACTTTAAAAAATTCCTCTAAAATCAGCCGAACTACAAATTCAGATTTACTCACCTGTTATCAGGAGAGACCTTAGTGCTGCATCTTTTAGCCCACTACCGATCCTGAAAAGTAATTCTAATCATACTTATAGTAACTTCAATTTACTTCCATAGGCGAACATTGACTGGTTTCAATTAAAAATGTATTCAAAGTGTGGAGTTTTGGAACTTTAAAAAAATCCTCAAAAATCAGCCGAACTACGAATTCAGATTTACTCACCTGTTATCAGGAGAGACCTCACTGCTGCATCTTTCAGCCCACTAATGGAACTATAAAAAAAATCCTCTAAAATCAGCCGAACTACGAATTTCAATTTACTCACCTGTAATCAGGAGAGACCTCAGTGTGCATCTTTCAGCCCACTACTGATCCTGAAAAGTAATTACTATCGTAGTTACAGTAACTTGAATTTTCTTCCATAGGCTAACATTGACTGGTTTCACTTGGAAATTTTTCTAACTGTGGAGTTTTGAAACTTTAAAAAATTCCTCTAAAATCAGCCGAACTACGAATTCCGATTTACTCACCTGTCATCAGGAGAGACCGCACTGCTGCATCTTTCAGCCCACTAATGATCCTAAAAAGTAAATCTAATCGTAGTTACAGTAACTTGAATTTCCTTCCATAGGTTAACATTGACTGGTTTCACTTGGAAATTCTTTTAAGTGTGGAGTTTTGGAACTTTAAAAAATTCCTCTAAAATCAGCCGAACTACGAATTCCAATTTACTCACCAGTCATCAGTAGAGACCTCAGTGCTGCATCTTTCAGCCCACTACTGATCCTGAAAAGTAATTATAATCGTAGTTACAGTAACTTCAATTTACTTCCATAGGCTAACATTGACTGGTTTCAATTAAAAATGTATTCAAAGTGTGGAGTTTTGGAACTTTAAAAAAATCCTCAAAAATCAGCCGAACTACGAATTCAGATTTACTCACCTGTTATCAGGAGAGACCTCACTGCTGCATCTTTCAGCCCACTAATGATCCTGAAAAGTAATTCTAATCGTAGTTACAGTAACTTGAATTTCCTTCCATAGGTTAACATTGACTGGTTTCACTTGGAAATTCTTTTAAGTGTGGAGTTTTGGAACTTTAAAAAATTCCTCTAAAATCAGCCGAACTACGAATTCCAATGTACTCACCAGTCATCAGTAGAGACCTCAGTGCTGCATCTTTCAGCCCACTACTGATCCTGAAAAGTAATTATAATCGTAGTTACAGTAACTTCAATTTACTTCCATAGGCTAACATTGACTGGTTTCAATTAAAAATTTATTCAAAGTGTGGAGTTTTGGAACTTTAAAAAAATCCTCAAAAATCAGCCGAACTACGAATTCAGATTTACTCACCTGTTATCAGGAGAGACCTCACTGCTGCATCTTTCAGCCCACTAATGATCCTGAAAAGTAATTCTAATCGTAGTTACAGTAACTTGAATTTCCTTCCATAGGTTAACATTGACTGGTTTCACTTGGAAATTCTTTTAAGTGTGGAGTTTTGGAACTTTAAAAAATTCCTCTAAAATCAGCCGAACTACGAATTCCAATTTACTCACCAGTCATCAGTAGAGACCTCAGTGCTGCATCTTTCAACCCACTACTGATCCTGAAAAGTAATTATAATCGTAGTTACAGTAACTTTAATTTACTTCCCTAGGCTAACATTGACTGGTTTCAATTAAAAATGTATTCAAAGTGTGGAGTTTTGGAACTTTAAAAAAATCCTCAAAAATCAGCTGAACTACGAATTCAGATTTACTCACCTGTTATCAGGAGAGACCTCACTGCTGCATCTTTCAGCCCACTAATGGAACTATAAAAAAAATCCTCTAAAATCAGCCGAACTACGAATTTCAATTTACTCACCTGTAATCAGGAGAGACCTCAGTGTGCATCTTTCAGCCCACTACTGATCCTGAAAAGTAATTACTATCGTAGTTACAGTAACTTGAATTTCCTTCCATAGGTTAACATTGACTGGTTTCATTTGGAAATTTTTCTAAGTGTGGAGTTTTGAAACTTTAAAAAATTCCTCTAAAATCAGCCGAACTACGAATTCAGATTTACTCACCTGTCATCAGGAGAGACCACAGTGCTGCATCTTTCAGTCCACTACTGATCCTGAAAAGTAATTATAATCGTAGTTACAGTAACTTCAATTTACTTCTATAGGCTAACATTGACTGGTTTCAATTAAAAATTTATTCAAAGTGTGGAGTTTTGGAACTTTAAAAAAATCCTCAAAAATCAGCCGAACTACGAATTCAGATTTACTCACCTGTTATCAGGAGAGACCTCACTGCTGCATCTTTCAGCCCACTAATGATCCTGAAAAGTAATTCTAATCGTAGTTACAGTAACTTGAATTTCCTTTCATAGGTTAACATTGACTGGTTTCACTTGGAAAGTCTTTGAAGTGTGGAGTTTTGGAACTTTAAAAAATTCCTCTAAAATCAGCCGAACTACAAATTCAGATTTACTCACCTGTTATCAGGAGAGACCTTAGTGCTGCATCTTTTAGCCCACTACCGATCCTGAAAAGTAATTCTAATCATACTTATAGTAACTTAAATTTCCTTCCATAGGCTAACATTGACTGGTTTCAATTAAAAATTATTCTACGTATGGAGTTTTAGAACATCAAAAAATTCCTCTAAAATCAGCAGAACTACGAATTCAGATAAACTCACCTGTTATCAAGAGAGACCTCAGTGCTGCACCTTTCAGCCCACTACTGATCCTGAAAAGTAAATCTAATCGTAGTTACAGTAACTTGAATTTCCTTCCATAGGTTAGCATTGACTGGTTTCACTTGGAAATTCTTGTAAGTGTGGAGTTTTGGAACTTTAAAAAATTCCTTTAAAATCAGCCGAACTACGAATTCCAATGTACTCACCAGTCATCAGTAGAGACCTCAGTGCTGCATCTTTCAGCCCACTACTGATCCTGAAAAGTAATTATAATCGTAGTTACAGTAACTTCAATTTACTTCCATAGGCGAACATTGACTGGTTTCAATTAAAAATGTATTCAAAGTGTGGAGTTTTGGAACTTTAAAAAAATCCTCAAAAATCAGCCGAACTACGAATTCAGATTTACTCACCTGTTATCAGGAGAGACCTCAGTGCTGCATCTTTCAGCCCACTACTGATCCAGAAAAGTAATTCTAATCGTAGTTACAGTAACTTGAATTTCCTTCCATAGGCTAACATTACAGGTTTCACTTGGAAATTCTTCTAAGTGTGGAGTTTTGGAACTTTAAAAAATTCCTCTAAGATCAGCCGAACTACGTATTCCGATTTACTCACCTGTCATCAGGAGAGACCTCAGTGCTGCATCTTTCAGCTCACTAATGATCCTGAAAGGTAATTCTAATCGTAGTTACAGTAACTTGAATTTCCTTCCAAAGGCTAACATTGACTGGTTTCAATTGAAAATTATTCTAAGTGTGGAGTTATGGAACTTTAAAAAATTCCTCTAAAATCAGCCGAACTACGAATTCCGATTTACTCACCTGTCATCAGGAGAGACCGCACTGCTGCATCTTTCAGCCCACTAATGATCCTGAAAAGGAATTCTAGTCGTAGTTACAGTAACTTGAATTTCCTTCCATAGGCTAACATTGACTGGTTTCAATTGAAAATTATTCTAAGTGTAGAGTTTTGGAACTTTAAAAAAATCCTCTAAAATCAGCCGAACTACGAATTCCGATTTACTCACCGGTTATCAGGAGAGAACTCAGTGCTGCATTTTTCAGCCCAATACTGATCATGAAAAGTAATTCTAACCATACTTACAGTAACTTGAATTTCCTTCCATAGGCTAACATTGACTGGTTTCACTTGGAAATTCTTCTAAGTGTGGAGTTTTGGAACTTTAAAAAATTCCTCTAAAATCAGCTGAACTATGAATTCCGATTTACTCACCTGTTATCAGGAGAGAACTCAGTGCTGCATTTTTCAGCCCAATACTGATCCTGAAAAGTAATTCTAACCATACTTACAGTAACATGAATTTGCTTCCATAGGCCAACATTGATGGGTTTCACTTGGAAATTCTTCTAAGTGTGGAGTTTTGGAACTTTAAAAAATTCCTCTAAAATCAGCCGAACTACGAATTCCGATGTACTCATCTGTTATCAGGAGAGACCTCAGTGCTGCATCTTTCAGCCCACTACTGATCCTGAAAAGTAATCTTAATCGTAGATACAGTAACTTGAATTTACTTTCATAGGCTAACATTGACTGGTTTCACTTGGAAATTCTTCTAATTATGCAGTTTTGAAACTTTAAAAAATTCCTAAAAAGTCAGCCGAACTATGAATTCCGATTTACTTACCTGTCATCAGGAGCGACCTAACTGCTGCATCTTTCAGCCCACTAATGATCCTGAAAAGTAATTCTAATCGTAGTTACAGTAACTTGAATTTCCTTTCATAGGTTAACATTGACTGGTTTCACTTGGAAATTCTTTTAAGTGTGGAGTTTTGGAACTTTAAAAAATTCCTCTAAAATCAGCCGAACTACAAATTCAGATTTACTCACCTGTTATCAGGAGAGACCTTAGTGCTGCATCTTTTAGCCCACTACCGATCCTGAAAAGTAATTCTAATCATACTTATAGTAACTTAAATTTCCTTCCATAGGCTAACATTGACTGGTTTCAATTAAAAATTATTCTAAGTATGGAGTTTTAGAACATCAAAAAATTCCTCTAAAATCAGCAGAACTACGAATTCAGATAAACTCACCTGTTATCAAGAGAGACCTCAGTGCTGCACCTTTCAGCCCACTAATGATCCTGAAAAGTAAATCTAATCGTAGTTACAGTAACTTGGATTTCCTTCCATAGGTTAACATTGACTGGTTTCACTTGGAAATTCTTTTAAGTGTGGAGTTTTGGAACTTTAAAAAATTCCTCTAAAATCAGCCGAACTACGAATTCCAATTTACTCACCAGTCATCAGTAGAGACCTCAGTGCTGCATCTTTCAGCCCACTACTGATCCTGAAAAGTAATTATAATCGTAGTTACAGTAACTTCAATTTACTTCCATAGGCTAACATTGACTGGTTTCAATTAAAAATGTATTCAAAGTGTGGAGTTTTGGAACTTTAAAAAAATCCTCAAAAATCAGCCGAACTACGAATTCAGATTTACTCACCTGTTATCAGGAGAGACCTCACTGCTGCATCTTTCAGCCCACTAATGATCCTGAAAAGTAATTCTAATCGTAGTTACAGTAACTTGAATTTCCTTCCATAGGTTAACATTGACTGGTTTCACTTGGAAATTCTTTTAAGTGTGGAGTTTTGGAACTTTAAAAAATTCCTCTAAAATCAGCCGAACTACGAATTCCAATGTACTCACCAGTCATCAGTAGAGACCTCAGTGCTGCATCTTTCAGCCCACTACTGATCCTGAAAAGTAATTATAATCGTAGTTACAGTAACTTCAATTTACTTCCATAGGCTAACATTGACTGGTTTCAATTAAAAATTTATTCAAAGTGTGGAGTTTTGGAACTTTAAAAAAATCCTCAAAAATCAGCCGAACTACGAATTCAGATTTACTCACCTGTTATCAGGAGAGACCTCACTGCTGCATCTTTCAGCCCACTAATGATCCTGAAAAGTAATTCTAATCGTAGTTACAGTAACTTGAATTTCCTTCCATAGGTTAACATTGACTGGTTTCACTTGGAAATTCTTTTAAGTGTGGAGTTTTGGAACTTTAAAAAATTCCTCTAAAATCAGCCGAACTACGAATTCCAATTTACTCACCAGTCATCAGTAGAGACCTCAGTGCTGCATCTTTCAACCCACTACTGATCCTGAAAAGTAATTATAATCGTAGTTACAGTAACTTTAATTTACTTCCATAGGCTAACATTGACTGGTTTCAATTAAAAATGTATTCAAAGTGTGGAGTTTTGGAACTTTAAAAAAATCCTCAAAAATCAGCTGAACTACGAATTCAGATTTACTCACCTGTTATCAGGAGAGACCTCACTGCTGCATCTTTCAGCCCACTAATGGAACTATAAAAAAAATCCTCTAAAATCAGCCGAACTACGAATTTCAATTTACTCACCTGTAATCAGGAGAGACCTCAGTGTGCATCTTTCAGCCCACTACTGATCCTGAAAAGTAATTACTATCGTAGTTACAGTAACTTGAATTTCCTTCCATAGGTTAACATTGACTGGTTTCATTTGGAAATTTTTCTAAGTGTGGAGTTTTGAAACTTTAAAAAATTCCTCTAAAATCAGCCGAACTACGAATTCAGATTTACTCACCTGTCATCAGGAGAGACCACAGTGCTGCATCTTTCAGTCCACTACTGATCCTGAAAAGTAATTATAATCGTAGTTACAGTAACTTCAATTTACTTCTATAGGCTAACATTGACTGGTTTCAATTAAAAATTTATTCAAAGTGTGGAGTTTTGGAACTTTAAAAAAATCCTCAAAAATCAGCCGAACTACGAATTCAGATTTACTCACCTGTTATCAGGAGAGACCTCACTGCTGCATCTTTCAGCCCACTAATGATCCTGAAAAGTAATTCTAATCGTAGTTACAGTAACTTGAATTTCCTTTCATAGGTTAACATTGACTGGTTTCACTTGGAAAGTCTTTGAAGTGTGGAGTTTTGGAACTTTAAAAAATTCCTCTAAAATCAGCCGAACTACAAATTCAGATTTACTCACCTGTTATCAGGAGAGACCTTAGTGCTGCATCTTTTAGCCCACTACCGATCCTGAAAAGTAATTCTAATCATACTTATAGTAACTTCAATTTACTTCCATAGGCGAACATTGACTGGTTTCAATTAAAAATGTATTCAAAGTGTGGAGTTTTGGAACTTTAAAAAAATCCTCAAAAATCAGCCGAACTACGAATTCAGATTTACTCACCTGTTATCAGGAGAGACCTCACTGCTGCATCTTTCAGCCCACTAATGGAACTATAAAAAAATCCTCTAAAATCAGCCGAACTACGAATTTCAATTTACTCACCTGTAATCAGGAGAGACCTCAGTGTGCATCTTTCAGCCCACTACTGATCCTGAAAAGTAATTACTATCGTAGTTACAGTAACTTGAATTTTCTTCCATAGGCTAACATTGACTGGTTTCACTTGGAAATTTTTCTAACTGTGGAGTTTTGAAACTTTAAAAAATTCCTCTAAAATCAGCCGAACTACGAATTCCGATTTACTCACCTGTCATCAGGAGAGACCGCACTGCTGCATCTTTCAGCCCACTAATGATCCTAAAAAGTAAATCTAATCGTAGTTACAGTAACTTGAATTTCCTTCCATAGGATAACATTGACTGGTTTCACTTGGAAATTCTTCTGTGTGTGGAGTTTTGGAACTTTAAAAAATTCCTTTAAAATCAGCCGAACTACGAATTCCAATGTACTCACCAGTCATCAGTAGAGACCTCAGTGCTGCATCTTTCAGCCCACTACTGATCCTGAAAAGTAATTATAATCGTAGTTACAGTAACTTCAATTTACTTCCATAGGCGAACATTGACTGGTTTCAATTAAAAATGTATTCAAAGTGTGGAGTTTTGGAACTTTAAAAAAATCCTCAAAAATCAGCCGAACTACGAATTCAGATTTACTCACCTGTTATCAGGAGAGACCTCAGTGCTGCATCTTTCAGCCCACTACTGATCCAGAAAAGTAATTCTAATCGTAGTTACAGTAACTTGAATTTCCTTCCATAGGCTAACATTACAGGTTTCACTTGGAAATTCTTCTAAGTGTGGAGTTTTGGAACTTTAAAAAATTCCTCTAAGATCAGCCGAACTACGTATTCCGATTTACTCACCTGTCATCAGGAGAGACCTCAGTGCTGCATCTTTCAGCTCACTAATGATCCTGAAAGGTAATTCTAATCGTAGTTACAGTAACTTGAATTTCCTTCCAAAGGCTAACATTGACTGGTTTCAATTGAAAATTATTCTAAGTGTGGAGTTATGGAACTTTAAAAAATTCCTCTAAAATCAGCCGAACTACGAATTCCGATTTACTCACCTGTCATCAGGAGAGACCGCACTGCTGCATCTTTCAGCCCACTAATGATCCTGAAAAGGAATTCTAGTCGTAGTTACAGTAACTTGAATTTCCTTCCATAGGCTAACATTGACTGGTTTCAATTGAAAATTATTCTAAGTGTAGAGTTTTGGAACTTTAAAAAAATCCTCTAAAATCAGCCGAACTACGAATTCCGATTTACTCACCGGTTATCAGGAGAGAACTCAGTGCTGCATTTTTCAGCCCAATACTGATCATGAAAAGTAATTCTAACCATACTTACAGTAACTTGAATTTCCTTCCATAGGCTAACATTGACTGGTTTCACTTGGAAATTCTTCTAAGTGTGGAGTTTTGGAACTTTAAAAAATTCCTCTAAAATCAGCTGAACTATGAATTCCGATTTACTCACCTGTTATCAGGAGAGAACTCAGTGCTGCATTTTTCAGCCCAATACTGATCCTGAAAAGTAATTCTAACCATACTTACAGTAACATGAATTTGCTTCCATAGGCCAACATTGATGGGTTTCACTTGGAAATTCTTCTAAGTGTGGAGTTTTGGAACTTTAAAAAATTCCTCTAAAATCAGCCGAACTACGAATTCCGATGTACTCATCTGTTATCAGGAGAGACCTCAGTGCTGCATCTTTCAGCCCACTACTGATCCTGAAAAGTAATCTTAATCGTAGATACAGTAACTTGAATTTACTTTCATAGGCTAACATTGACTGGTTTCACTTGGAAATTCTTCTAATTATGCAGTTTTGAAACTTTAAAAAATTCCTAAAAAGTCAGCCGAACTATGAATTCCGATTTACTTACCTGTCATCAGGAGCGACCTAACTGCTGCATCTTTCAGCCCACTAATGATCCTGAAAAGTAATTCTAATCGTAGTTACAGTAACTTGAATTTCCTTTCATAGGTTATCATTGACTGGTTTCACTTGGAAATTCTTTTAAGTGTGGAGTTTTGGAACTTTAAAAAATTCCTCTAAAATCAGCCGAACTACAAATTCAGATTTACTCACCTGTTATCAGGAGAGACCTTAGTGCTGCATCTTTTAGCCCACTACCGATCCTGAAAAGTAATTCTAATCATACTTATAGTAACTTAAATTTCCTTCCATAGGCTAACATTGACTGGTTTCAATTAAAAATTATTCTAAGTATGGAGTTTTAGAACATCAAAAAATTCCTCTAAAATCAGCAGAACTACGAATTCAGATAAACTCACCTGTTATCAAGAGAGACCTCAGTGCTGCACCTTTCAGCCCACTAATGATCCTGAAAAGTAAATCTAATCGTAGTTACAGTAACTTGGATTTCCTTCCATAGGTTAACATTGACTGGTTTCACTTGGAAATTCTTTTAAGTGTGGAGTTTTGGAACTTTAAAAAATTCCTCTAAAATCAGCCGAACTACGAATTCCAATTTACTCACCAGTCATCAGTAGAGACCTCAGTGCTGCATCTTTCAGCCCACTACTGATCCTGAAAAGTAATTATAATCGTAGTTACAGTAACTTCAATTTACTTCCATAGGCTAACATTGACTGGTTTCAATTAAAAATGTATTCAAAGTGTGGAGTTTTGGAACTTTAAAAAAATCCTCAAAAATCAGCCGAACTACGAATTCAGATTTACTCACCTGTTATCAGGAGAGACCTCACTGCTGCATCTTTCAGCCCACTAATGATCCTGAAAAGTAATTCTAATCGTAGTTACAGTAACTTGAATTTCCTTCCATAGGTTAACATTGACTGGTTTCACTTGGAAATTCTTTTAAGTGTGGAGTTTTGGAACTTTAAAAAATTCCTCTAAAATCAGCCGAACTACGAATTCCAATGTACTCACCAGTCATCAGTAGAGACCTCAGTGCTGCATCTTTCAGCCCACTACTGATCCTGAAAAGTAATTATAATCGTAGTTACAGTAACTTCAATTTACTTCCATAGGCTAACATTGACTGGTTTCAATTAAAAATTTATTCAAAGTGTGGAGTTTTGGAACTTTAAAAAAATCCTCAAAAATCAGCCGAACTACGAATTCAGATTTACTCACCTGTTATCAGGAGAGACCTCACTGCTGCATCTTTCAGCCCACTAATGATCCTGAAAAGTAATTCTAATCGTAGTTACAGTAACTTGAATTTCCTTCCATAGGTTAACATTGACTGGTTTCACTTGGAAATTCTTTTAAGTGTGGAGTTTTGGAACTTTAAAAAATTCCTCTAAAATCAGCCGAACTACGAATTCCAATTTACTCACCAGTCATCAGTAGAGACCTCAGTGCTGCATCTTTCAACCCACTACTGATCCTGAAAAGTAATTATAATCGTAGTTACAGTAACTTTAATTTACTTCCATAGGCTAACATTGACTGGTTTCAATTAAAAATGTATTCAAAGTGTGGAGTTTTGGAACTTTAAAAAAATCCTCAAAAATCAGCTGAACTACGAATTCAGATTTACTCACCTGTTATCAGGAGAGACCTCACTGCTGCATCTTTCAGCCCACTAATGGAACTATAAAAAAAATCCTCTAAAATCAGCCGAACTACGAATTTCAATTTACTCACCTGTAATCAGGAGAGACCTCAGTGTGCATCTTTCAGCCCACTACTGATCCTGAAAAGTAATTACTATCGTAGTTACAGTAACTTGAATTTCCTTCCATAGGTTAACATTGACTGGTTTCATTTGGAAATTTTTCTAAGTGTGGAGTTTTGAAACTTTAAAAAATTCCTCTAAAATCAGCCGAACTACGAATTCAGATTTACTCACCTGTCATCAGGAGAGACCACAGTGCTGCATCTTTCAGTCCACTACTGATCCTGAAAAGTAATTATAATCGTAGTTACAGTAACTTCAATTTACTTCTATAGGCTAACATTGACTGGTTTCAATTAAAAATTTATTCAAAGTGTGGAGTTTTGGAACTTTAAAAAAATCCTCAAAAATCAGCCGAACTACGAATTCAGATTTACTCACCTGTTATCAGGAGAGACCTCACTGCTGCATCTTTCAGCCCACTAATGATCCTGAAAAGTAATTCTAATCGTAGTTACAGTAACTTGAATTTCCTTTCATAGGTTAACATTGACTGGTTTCACTTGGAAAGTCTTTGAAGTGTGGAGTTTTGGAACTTTAAAAAATTCCTCTAAAATCAGCCGAACTACAAATTCAGATTTACTCACCTGTTATCAGGAGAGACCTTAGTGCTGCATCTTTTAGCCCACTACCGATCCTGAAAAGTAATTCTAATCATACTTATAGTAACTTCAATTTACTTCCATAGGCGAACATTGACTGGTTTCAATTAAAAATGTATTCAAAGTGTGGAGTTTTGGAACTTTAAAAAAATCCTCAAAAATCAGCCGAACTACGAATTCAGATTTACTCACCTGTTATCAGGAGAGACCTCACTGCTGCATCTTTCAGCCCACTAATGGAACTATAAAAAAATCCTCTAAAATCAGCCGAACTACGAATTTCAATTTACTCACCTGTAATCAGGAGAGACCTCAGTGTGCATCTTTCAGCCCACTACTGATCCTGAAAAGTAATTACTATCGTAGTTACAGTAACTTGAATTTTCTTCCATAGGCTAACATTGACTGGTTTCACTTGGAAATTTTTCTAACTGTGGAGTTTTGAAACTTTAAAAAATTCCTCTAAAATCAGCCGAACTACGAATTCCGATTTACTCACCTGTCATCAGGAGAGACCGCACTGCTGCATCTTTCAGCCCACTAATGATCCTAAAAAGTAAATCTAATCGTAGTTACAGTAACTTGAATTTCCTTCCATAGGATAACATTGACTGGTTTCACTTGGAAATTCTTCTGTGTGTGGAGTTTTGGAACTATAAAAAAAATCCTCTAAAATCAGCCGAACTATGAATTCCGATTTACTCACCGGTTATCAGGAGAGAACTCAGTGCTGCATTTTTCAGCCCAATACTGATCATGAAAAGTAATTCTAACCATACTTACAGTAACTTGAATTTCCTTCCATAGGCTAACATTGAATGGTTTCACTTGGAAATTCTTCTGTGTGTGGAGTTTTGGAACTTTAAAAAATTCCTCTAAAATCAGCCGAAATACGAATTCCGATGTACTCACCTGTCATCAGGAGAGACCTAACTGCTGCATCTTTCAGCCCACTAATGATCCTGAAAAGTAATTCTAATCGTAGTTACTAACACATTGACTGGTTTCAATTAAAAATTATTCTAAGTGTGGAGTTTTAGAACATCAAAAAATTCCTCTAAAATCAGCAGAACTACGAATTCAGATAAACTCACCTGTTATCAAGAGAGACCTCAGTGCTGCACCTTTCAGCCCACTACTGATCCTGACAAGTAAATCTAATCGTAGTTACAGTAACTTGAATTTACTTCCATAGGCTAACATTGACTGGTTTCAATTAAAAAATATTCAAAGTGTGGAGTTTTGGAACTTTAAAAAATTCCTCTAAAATCAGCCGAACTACGAATTCCGATTTACTCACCTGTCATCAGGAGAGACCTCAGTGCTGCATCTTTCAGCCCACTACTGATCCTGAAAAGTAATTTTAATCGTAGATACAGTAACTTGAATTTACTTTCATAGGCTAACATTGACTGGTTTCACTTGAAAATTCTTCTAAGTGTGGAGTTTTGGAACTTTAAAAAATTCCTTCAAAATCAGCCGAACTACGAATTCCAATTTACTCACCAGTCATCAGAAGAGACCTCAGTGCTGCATCTTTCAGCCCACTATTGATCCTGAAAAGTAATTCTAATCGTAGTTACAGTAACATGAATTTGCTTCCATAGGCTAACATTGACGGGTTTCACTTGGAAATTCTTCTAATTATGCAGTTTTGAAACTTAAAAAAATTCCTAAAAAGTCAGCCGAACTATGAATTCCGATTTACTTACCTGTCATCAGGAGAGACCTAACTGCTGCATCTTTCAGCCCACTAATGATCCTGAAAAGTAATTCTAATCGTAGTTACAGTAACTTGAATTTCCTTTCATAGGTTAACATTGACTGGTTTCACTTGGAAATTCTTTTAAGTGTGGAGTTTTGGAACTTTAAAAAATTCCTCTAAAATCAGCCGAACTACGAATTCAGATTTACTCACCTGTCATCAGGAGAGACCTCAGTGCTGCATCTTTCAGCCCACTAATGATCCTGAAAGGTAATTCTAATCGTAGTTACAGTAACTTGAATTTCCTTCCAAAGGCTAACATTGACTGGTTTCAATTGAAAATTATTCTAAGTGTGGAGCTATGGAACTTTAAAAAATTCCTCCAAAATCAGCTGAACTACGAATTCCAATTTACTCACCAGTCATCAGTAGAGACCTCAGTGCTGCATCTTTCAGCCCACTACTGATCCAGAAAAGTAATTCTAATCGTAGTTACAGTAACTTGAATTTCCTTCCATAGGCTAACATTACAGGTTTCACTTGGAAATTCTTATAAGTGTGGAGTTTTGGAACTTTAAAAAATTCCTCTAAAATCAGCCGAACTACGAATTCCGATTTACTCACCTGTCATCAGGAGAGACCTCAGTGCTGCATCTTTCAGCCCACTAATGATCCTGAAAGGTAATTCTAATCGTAGTTACAGTAACTTGAATTTCCTTCCAAAGGCTAACATTGACTGGTTTCAATTGAAAATTATTCTAAGTGTGGAGTTATGGAACTTTAAAAAATTCCTCTAAAATCAGCCGAACTACGAATTCCGATTTACTCACCTGTCATCAGGAGAGACCGCACTGCTGCATCTTTCAGCCCACTAATGATCCTGAAAAGGAATTCTAGTCCTAGTTACAGTAACTTGAATTTCCTTCCATAGGCTAACATTGACTGGTTTCAATTGAAAATTATTCTAAGTGTGGAGTTTTGGAACTTTAAAAAAATCCTCTAAAATCAGCCGAACTACGAATTCCGATTTACTCACCGGTTATCAGGAGAGAACTCAGTGCTGCATTTTTCAGCCCAATACTGATCATGAAAAGTAATTCTAACCATACTTACAGTAATTTGAATTTCCTTCCATAGGCTAACATTGACTGGTTTCACTTGGAAATTCTTCTAAGTGTGGAGTTTTGGAACTTTAAAAAATTCCTCTAAAATCAGCTGAACTATGAATTCCGATTTACTCACCTGTTATCAGGAGATAACTCAGTGCTGCATTTTTCAGCCCAATACTGATCCTGAAAAGTAATTCTAACCATACTTACAGTAACATGAATTTGCTTCCATAGGCTAACATTGATGGGTTTCACTTGGAAATTCTTCTAAGTGTGGAGTTTTGGAACTTTTAAAAATTCCTCTAAAATCAGCCGAACTACGAATTCCGATGTACTCATCTGTTATCAGGAGAGACCTCAGTGCTGCATCTTTCAGCCCACTACTGATCCTGAAAAGTAATTTTAATCGTAGATACAGTAACTTGAATTTACTTTCATAGGCTAACATTGACGGGTTTCACTTGGAAATTCTTCTAATTATGCAGTTTTGAAACTTTAAAAAATTCCTAAAAAGTCAGCCGAACTATGAATTTCATTACAAGACCGGAGGCTACCATTATGCTTACAACTTTTAATGCAGACCCAAGCAGCCGCATATGTCACAAAGTAAAAGTTCTATACTAGAACACAACAGACCAAACAATAGCAGTAATCACTAGGCAATCAGCCTCTTTTAAATGCGGCTCCAAGCAGATAAGTCATGCTTTTCTTATCCTCCTTAACTTTACTGATTTTGCTACTGATTTTGCTTATTGTTCATTTGAATATTTACTTCTAATGTAACCTATGTTAATTAGCAGCCTATTGCCTACAATTGATTTACCTAACAAGCGTTTTACTTTTCAGTGACACTTAATTTAGTTATGGACTTTGTTTCCTCCCCCCTTCCCTGATTCGGGCACCCGTCCTCCAATTTACGGAGGTCGGCTTCCTTTCATGTCGTGTCCTTTCCCCTTACTCTGGCTGCCAATCGCGTTTTCCTCGCCTTTTGCGTGCATCATTCTTTTATTTCTGATTTTACGATTTACTGCCGAATTTACCCTTACTGTGCCCTTTTCGTGAAGCGTTCCTCGCTTCGGCGTACCTCCGATCTTCTTTCAGGATTTCCTTTCACCGGCACTCTGGACTAGAGGAAAGACCGTTAGCGACACACGCGCTGCGTGTTTCGCTTACCCATGGACTTTCCTCAGTCCCCATACACACAATGGGCGTTTCCAGGCAACCAAGTGATCGCGCTCGAGGAGACAGGCAGTTCCCCGACGTGATCGGCTGTTTTGGACCACGATTACCGTTTTTTATTAACGCTGCTGCCAGATTCACCCTTTTGCCTAATAATCCTCTAAAACCATTGATTAACCCGCCCAACCTTCACATTTTAACAGTTTTAACACTGTTTTGTATCCTTTGGGATATATATTAATTTTTAATCAAGAGTCTCTTCGTCCTACTGGACCCTCCCCACCCAATCCCACCATATTAATATATTTAAAAAAAAAAAAAAAAAAAAAAGAGTACTGAATTATAATAAACTATTTAAGCACTATATTTAAAAAAAAAAAAAATATATATATTATAATTATTATCCCTGAAAACATCAAGGCATCACATATTTATTATTATAATTTTACTCATGTCTGATTCCGACTCAGATCAAGCCAACGCAGCTGAATCTGATTTTAATGATGAATCTATAAGGAATCTTATACATAAAGAAATGAGATCTTGCATGTTCTCTACTCTCTCTCAGGTCATGTCCTCCAAGAGACCATTCCCTCCCGATAGGGATGACCTTAATAACGATGACCTTGACAACGAGAACACAGAAATAAGGGGTAAGAGGCATAAAAAATCTAACAATATTAACTTTACCCCAGAGAGCACGGGAGGTCCTAGCACCTCAAATTCTACAAGAGGTAATCTCACCTCACTTGCCTCAGGTGTCCTTAGCGGCACAAATTCAAGAGGTGTCCTTAGCGGCACGAAAGTTTTGGGTGTCCCCCGCGACACATACTACCAAAGTGCTCAAAATGATACCAATGATCTCAATGATGATGCCTCAGATATTCAAGATGAATATATCCTTGATCTAGATGAAAATGACGAAGATTTTGACTCACTTCTCTTTGGTGGTGGTGATGACCTTCCGTCATCTTCTAAGCATAGTATTTTAGACCCCTTGGGAGAAGAAATGTTTTCCCCTCTTAATATTAAGCACCCTAGAAGTTCTGAATGGACTCCCCATGACCACATTTGTAAGTTTATTACTAAGTGGATCAGGAATCCTTTGGAGAGGGAGACTCGAAACCTTTTGAGAGCCGAATGCTCCAGACCCTCTATAGAGGGAAAGGTTTGCCAAACCCCAAATCTCGACCCCGAGCTAATCACTTATCTGTTCAAGCTCGGCAGGGACCCTCGTAAAGGACTGGAAAGATCCCTAAAAATATGCCAAGATAAAGTTTTAGATATCCTGGGTCCCTTGACTAAAATAATTAACGCAGCTGAGGAAAGCTACCTCACCGACTCCCCTCTTGACACTCTTTCAATCCGTGGTTGGAGTCAAAGAGCTCTAGTCTTGTTAGGCAATGCTAACGCAGGACTCAATTCCGAGAGGAGAAGAGTGGTCTTAACTAAAATTAGCCCAAAACTAACCGATTTGGCCGACAAAGAGCCCTCCCTTAATCCCAAAGGCCTTCTCTTCGGTGAAGATTTGATTAAAAGCCTTGGTAAATATGTCAATACCTTTACCGCCTTGGATAAGGCCCATCAAAACATGAAGAAAGTGTTTAATTCTAATAACCTTTTTGGAAGGGCCGGAAGAAGGGGCCAATCTTTCGGCCGCTTCAACCGACGGCTCTTTTCTAGATCCAGGGGTTATGGCGGAAGAGGATACCAACCCCCCAGCCAACCTCCCTTCTATCCCCCCAGAGGAAGAGGCTTTCGTTCCAGAGGTTTCAGAGCAAGAGGAGCTCCTGCCGACACCAACCCTCAAAGTGAGTACTCCTTCTCTTCCCCTTTCTTCGAATCCAAAAGTGGGAGGCAGGCTGAAGTTCTTTTACCACAACTGGAAACTTATCACACAGGATCCTTGGGTTCTAGATACCGTAGTTGGTTTCCATGTAGATTTCTTTCAAACCCCAGTTCAGAATTCAATTCCGAAAGCAATTCCACTTACTCTGGACCAAGAAAAAATAATAGAGGAAGAAATTTCCTCAATGCTTCGAAAAGGTGCAATCATAGAAGTCCCTATGGAATTTCTGAGGTTTGTAAGCACTCTTTTTCTTGTAGAAAAGAAGGACAAAGGTTGGAGACCCGTTATAAATCTCAGGGAACTCAACAAATACCTTGTTTACAGACATTTCAAGATGGAGGGAATCCATCTTCTCAGGGACCTCTTATTAGAGGGAGACTGGCTAGTCAAGTTGGATCTGAAAGATGCCTACTTTACAATCCCCATGGCCAAGGTTCATCAACCTTTTCTTCAATTCATTTGGAAAAACCATCTTTACCAATTCCAGGCCCTTCCTTTCGGCCTCTCCTCAGCCCCTTGGTGTTTCACCAAGGTGATGAGGGCAGTGACCTCCTCCTTAAGAGAAAAAGGTATTCGTCTCATCATTTATCTAGACGACATCCTTATTCTTTCTCAAGATTACGATCAGATCATTCAAGATCTCAAAACTGTTGTAGACCTTCTAGAAAGTTTGGGTTTTATCATAAACAAGGAGAAATCCATTCTTTCCCCCTCCAAAACGATGGAATTCCTCGGTTTCACAGTAGACACAGAGAATTGTCTTCTTCTCCTTCCTCAAAAGAAAATCTCAAAAATAAGGAAAGAGATAAAACATGTCCTGAAACAACAATATCTTTCCTTGAGAGAACTAGCCAGACTCTTGGGCCTTCTCTCTTCTTCCATTCAGGCTATCTTTCCGGGCCCCTTGAATTATCGAGCCCTTCAAAGAATAAAGACCAAAGCTCTCCGATCAGGTCTCTGGTATGGCGACCGGGTTTCTTTGAACCAAGAAGCGGTCTCAGAACTGAATTGGTGGTTAGACAATTTGGACGCATGGAATGGCAGAGCCATCTTTGGTTCAGCTCCAGACTTTATTTTGGAATCAGACGCGAGCCTTCATGGCTGGGGTGCCTGTCTCCAAGATCAAAACACTGGTGGGACCTGGTCTCAAGAAGAATCCTTTCAACACATCAATTATCTGGAATTGACTGCAGGGCTATATGCTCTAATGAGTTTCAAACACTATCTTCAAGGCAGATCAGTCATTCTCAAAATGGACAACATGTCCGCAGTTGCCTACATAAACCGCTTAGGTGGCACCAAATCGGAAGATCTTTCAAACCTAGCCAAGAAACTTTGGATATTCTGTCTGGAACACAAGATCTCTCTCAGAGCAGAATACCTTTCAGGGAAATCCAACCTCTGTGCAGATTGGAACTCGAGGTTCCTCATAGATTACAGCGATTGGAAACTCAACATTTCTGTCTTCAATTCCCTCAATCACTTCTGGGGTCCTTTCCAAATAGACCTTTTTGCCAGCAGACTAACTTTCCAACTGGAAAATTATTACAGCTGGATGCCCGACCCGGGTGCTCTAGGGGTGAACGCCTTTCTCCAATCCTGGGAAGGGATCATCGGTTATGCTTTCCCTCCTTTTGCAATGATCCAGAGAGTACTTCAAAAAGTGAGACAACAACGCTCCTCAATAATTCTGATAACTCCGTTTTGGCCTTCCCAGGCATGGTTTCCCACTACTCTGGAACTAACTTACGATCTACCGTTCCTGATTCCCTCACTCTTAGACCTCCTTACAGACGTAGACGGTCGAATTCACCCTCTCGTTCAGACAGGGAGTTTGAACCTTCTTGCCTGGAAGGTGTCAGGAGATCTAACCATCTCGCAGGACTTTCGTCAACAGCTTCTACTCTCCTCGGAGAATCTTGGGCACCCGGTACACATTACCGGTACAACAACATCTGGAAGATATGGTTACGTTGGTGCTTGGAAAGGCACCTGGATCCCGTGGAGGCACCTATCGTTGATATAGTTAATTTTCTGGGAGAACAATTTGATAGAGGTCTGAGTTACAGATCTATCAACTGCTATAGGTCTGCAATTTCTGCTGGTCATTCCCTTGTCAACAATAAGACGGTAGGTAAAAATCCTATTATTTGTAGTATTCTTAAAAGTGTAAGAATCAGAAGACCTCCCAAACCAAGATATCAATCGCTTTGGGATGTTAAATTAGTCCTTGACCTAGAACCAAAACTATGTCTGATAGTATCTTTTATCCACGTTTTGACATGTGTAATAAACTTTGTGTTGTTCACTGCATGAAAGAATATGATTTAAGGATGAATTCTCTTCGTCCTCTGGGTGTTGATCAATTACTTATCTCCTTTGTTAAACCTCATAAAGGTATTTCTTCCAGTTCTATAGCAAGATGGGTTAAAATTGTTATGGGACTTGCTGGCGTCAATCTGGATCTTTTTAAACCACATTCCATTAGAGGTGCTATGGCAAGTAAGTCTTTCTGGTGTGGTGGTAAGTTAGAAGACATTCTTAAATCTGCTGATTGGTCAAATTCTAGGACTTTTGCTCATCATTATTGCAAACGTATTACTCATATGTCTGATGCTGTTTTACATGACTACCAACAAGCATAATGGTAGCCTCCGGTCTTGTAATGAAATTGCGATTCTCCTATTAACATGACCAGAGAATCTGGATTTCATTAAAGACACGGAGGCTAACATTATCCCTCCCACCCATCCCTTGGGTGGTTGTGTTTAATTTCATGGTTGTATTTAATTCATTTTCTATTGCATTTGTATTTCATTCTCATGTTATACTCACATGCTTGCTTTATCCTGTTTTACAGGTTTTATCTTCAATTGCTCTATGATTTACTGCATTAAATTGTTCATACTTCTGAATTCATTTATACCTTTCTTCTTTTCAGATAACCTCTCATGAGTTTTCTTTATGGCTCCTGTTCTACATCCTTTGGATTTGCTTCCTGTTTTTCGGATTTTCAAGTTCTTCTATCTTCATTCAAGCTGTACTTCGTGGATGCTCCTTGGACTTCCTTTGCTCCACATTTAAAAGAGGCTGATTGCCTAGTGATTACTGCTATTGTTTGGTCTGTTGTGTTCTAGTATAGAACTTTTACTTTGTGACATATGCGGCTGCTTGGGTCTGCATTAAAAGTTGTAAGCATAATGTTAGCCTCCGTGTCTTTAATGAAATCCAGATTCTCTGGTCATGTTAATAGGAGAATCGCAATTCCGATTTACTTACCTGTCATCAGGAGAGACCTAACTGCTGCATCTTTCAGCCCACTAATGATCCTGAAAAGTAATTCTAATCGTAGTTACAGTAACTTGAATTTCCTTTCATAGGTTAACATTGACTGGTTTCACTTGGAAATTCTTTTAAGTGTGGAGTTTTGGAACTTTAAAAAATTCGTCTAAAATCAGCCGAACTACGAATTCAGATTTACTCACCTGTCATCAGGAGAGACCTCAGTGCTGCATCTTTCAGCCCACTAATGATCCTGAAAGGTAATTCTAATCGTAGTTACAGTAACTTGAATTTCCTTCCAAAGGCTAACATTGACTGGTTTCAATTGAAAATTATTCTAAGTGTGGAGTTATGGAACTTTAAAAAATTCCTCCAAAATCAGCTGAACTACGAATTCCAATTTACTCACCAGTCATCAGTAGAGACCTCAGTGCTGCATCTTTCAGCCCACTACTGATCCAGAAAAGTAATTCTAATCGTAGTTACAGTAACTTGAATTTCCTTCCATAGGCTAACATTACAGGTTTCACTTGGAAATTCTTCTAAGTGTGGAGTTTTGGAACTTTAAGAAATTCCTCTAAAATCAGCCGAACTACGAATTCCGATTTACTCACCTGTCATCAGGAGAGACCTCAGTGCTGCATCTTTCAGCCCACTAATGATCCTGAAAGGTAATTCTAATGGTAGTTACAGTAACTTGAATTTCCTTCCAAAGGCTAACATTGACTGGTTTCAATTGAAAATTATTCTAAGTGTGGAGTTATGGAACTTTAAAAAATTCCTCTAAAATCAGCCGAACTACGAATTCCGATTTACTCACCTGTCATCAGGAGAGACCGCACTGCTGCATCTTTCAGCCCACTAATGATCCTGAAAAGGAATTCTAGTCGTAGTTACAGTAACTTGAATTTCCTTCCATAGGCTAACATTGACTGGTTTCAATTGAAAATTATTCTAAGTGTGGAGTTTTGGAACTTTAAAAAAATCCTCTAAAATCAGCCGAACTACGAATTCCGATTTACTCACCGGTTATCAGGAGAGAACTCAGTGCTGCATTTTTCAGCCCAATACTGATCATGAAAAGTAATTCTAACCATACTTACAGTAACTTGAATTTCCTTCCATAGGCTAACATTGACTGGTTTCACTTGGAAATTCTTCTAAGTGTGGAGTTTTGGAACTTTTAAAAATTCCTCTAAAATCAGCCGAACTACGAATTCCGATGTACTCATCTGTTATCAGGAGAGACCTCAGTGCTGCATCTTTCAGCCCACTACTGATCCTGAAAAGTAATTTTAATCATAGATACAGTAACTTGAATTTACTTTCATAGGCTAACATTGACGGGTTTCACTTGGAAATTCTTCTAATTATGCAGTTTTGAAACTTTAAAAAATTCCTAAAAAGTCAGCCGAACTATGAATTCCGATTTACTTACCTGTCATCAGGAGAGACCTAACTGCTGCATCTTTCAGCCCACTAATGATCCTGAAAAGTAATTCTAATCGTAGTTACAGTAACTTGAATTTCCTTTCATAGGTTAACATTGACTGGTTTCACTTGGAAATTCTTTTAAGTGTGGAGTTATGGAACTTAAAAAAATTCCTCCAAAATCAGCTGAACTACGAATTCCAATTTACTCACCAGTCATCAGTAGAGACCTCAGTGCTGCATCTTTCAGCCCACTACTGATCCAGAAAAGTAATTCTAATCGTAGTTACAGTAACTTGAATTTCCTTCCATAGGCTAACATTACAGGTTTCACTTGGAAATTCTTCTAAGTGTGGAGTTATGGAACTTTAAAAAATTCCTCTAAAATCAGCCGAACTACGAATTCCGATTTACTCACCTGTCATCAGGAGAGACCGCACTGCTGCATCTTTCAGCCCACTAATGATCCTGAAAAGGAATTCTAGTCGTAGTTACAGTAACTTGAATTTCCTTCCATAGGCTAACATTGACTGGTTTCAATTGAAAATTATTCTAAGTGTAGAGTTTTGGAACTTTAAAAAAATCCTCTAAAATCAGCCGAACTACGAATTCCGATTTACTCACCGGTTATCAGGAGAGAACTCAGTGCTGCATTTTTCAGCCCAATACTGATCATGAAAAGTAATTCTAACCATACTTACAGTAACTTGAATTTCCTTCCATAGGCTAACATTGACTGGTTTCACTTGGAAATTCTTCTAAGTGTGGAGTTTTGGAACTTTAAAAAATTCCTCTAAAATCAGCTGAACTATGAATTCCGATTTACTCACCTGTTATCAGGAGAGAACTCAGTGCTGCATTTTTCAGCCCAATACTGATCCTGAAAAGTAATTCTAACAATACTTACAGTAACATGAATTTGCTTCCATAGGCCAACATTGATGGGTTTCACTTGGAAATTCTTCTAAGTGTGGAGTTTTGGAACTTTAAAAAATTCCTCTAAAATCAGCCGAACTACGAATTCCGATGTACTCATCTGTTATCAGGAGAGACCTCAGTGCTGCATCTTTCAGCCCACTACTGATCCTGAAAAGTAATCTTAATCGTAGATACAGTAACTTGAATTTACTTTCATAGGCTAACATTGACTGGTTGCACTTGGAAATTCTTCTAATTATGCAGTTTTGAAACTTTAAAAAATTCCTAAAAAGTCAGCCGAACTATGAATTCCGATTTACTTACCTGTCATCAGGAGCGACCTAACTGCTGCATCTTTCAGCCCACTAATGATCCTGAAAAGTAATTCTAATCGTAGTTACAGTAACTTGAATTTCCTTTCATAGGTTAACATTGACGGGTTTCAATTGGAAATTCTTTTAAGTGTGGATTTTTGGAACTTTAAAAAATTCCTCTAAAATCAGCCGAACTACGAATTCAGATTTACTCACCTGTCATCAGGAGAGACCTCAGTGCTGCATCTTTCAGCCCACTAATGATCCTGAAAGGTAATTCTAATCGTAGTTACAGTAACTTGAATTTCCTTCCAAAGGCTAACATTGACTGGTTTCAATTGAAAATTATTCTAAGTGTGGAGTTATGGAACTTTAAAAAATTCCTCCAAAATCAGCCGAACTACGAATTCCAATTTACTCACCAGTCATCAGTAGAGACCTCAGTGCTGCATCTTTCAGCCCACTACTGATCCAGAAAAGTAATTCTAATCGTAGTTACAGTAAATTGAATTTCCTTCCATAGGCTAACATTACAGGTTTCACTTGGAAATTCTTCTAAGTGTGGAGTTTTGGAACTTTAAAAAATTCCTCTAAAATCAGCTGAACTATGAATTCCGATTTACTCACCTGTCATCAGGAGAGACCTCAGTGCTGTATCTTTCAGCCCACTACTGATCATGAAAAGTAAATCTAATCGTAGGTACAGTAACTTGAATTTCCTTCCATAGGTTAACATTGACTGGTTTCACTTGGAAATTCTTCTGTGTGTGGAGTTTTGGAACTTTAAAAAATTCCTCTAAAATCAGCCGAACTACGAATTCAGATTTACTCACCTGTCATCAGGAGAGACCACAGTGCTGCATCTTTCAGTCCACTACTGATCCTGAAAAGTAATTATAATCGTAGTTACAGTAACTTCAATTTACTTCCATAGGCTAACATTGACTGGTTTCAATTAAAAATGTATTCAAAGTGTGGAGTTTTGGAACTTTAAAAAAATCCTCAAAAATCAGCCGAACTACGAATTCAGATTTACTCACCTGTTATCAGGAGAGACCTCACTGCTGCATCTTTCAGCCCACTAATGATCCTGAAAAGTAATTCTAATCGTAGTTACAGTAACTTGAATTTCCTTTCATAGGTTAACATTGACTGGTTTCACTTGGAAAGTCTTTTAAGTGTGGAGTTTTGGAACTTTAAAAAATTCCTCTAAAATCAGCCGAACTACAAATTCAGATTTACTCACCTGTTATCAGGAGAGACCTTAGTGCTGCATCTTTTAGCCCACTACCGATCCTGAAAAGTAATTCTAATCATACTTATAGTAACTTAAATTTCCTTCCATAGGCTAACATTGACTGGTTTCAATTAAAAATTATTCTAAGTATGGAGTTTTAGAACATCAAAAAATTCCTCTAAAATCAGCAGAACTACGAATTCAGATAAACTCACCTGTTATCAAGAGAGACCTCAGTGCTGCACCTTTCAGCCCACTACTGATCCTGAAAAGTAAATCTAATCGTAGTTACAGTAACTTGGATTTCCTTCCATAGGTTAACATTGACTGGTTTCACTTGGAAATTCTTTTAAGTGTGGAGTTTTGGAACTTTAAAAAATTCCTCTAAAATCAGCCGAACTACGAATTCCAATTTACTCACCAGTCATCAGTAGAGACCTCAGTGCTGCATCTTTCAGCCCACTACTGATCCTGAAAAGTAATTATAATCGTAGTTACAGTAACTTCAATTTACTTCCATAGGCTAACATTGACTGGTTTCAATTAAAAATGTATTCAAAGTGTGGAGTTTTGGAACTTTAAAAAAATCCTCAAAAATCAGCCGAACTACGAATTCAGATTTACTCACCTGTTATCAGGAGAGACCTCACTGCTGCATCTTTCAGCCCACTAATGATCCTGAAAAGTAATTCTAATCGTAGTTACAGTAACTTGAATTTCCTTCCATAGGTTAACATTGACTGGTTTCACTTGGAAATTCTTTTAAGTGTGGAGTTTTGGAACTTTAAAAAATTCCTCTAAAATCAGCCGAACTACGAATTCCAATGTACTCACCAGTCATCAGTAGAGACCTCAGTGCTGCATCTTTCAGCCCACTACTGATCCTGAAAAGTAATTATAATCGTAGTTACAGTAACTTCAATTTACTTCCATAGGCTAACATTGACTGGTTTCAATTAAAAATTTATTCAAAGTGTGGAGTTTTGGAACTTTAAAAAAATCCTCAAAAATCAGCCGAACTACGAATTCAGATTTACTCACCTGTTATCAGGAGAGACCTCACTGCTGCATCTTTCAGCCCACTAATGATCCTGAAAAGTAATTCTAATCGTAGTTACAGTAACTTGAATTTCCTTCTATAGGTTAACATTGACTGGTTTCACTTGGAAATTCTTTTAAGTGTGGAGTTTTGGAACTTTAAAAAATTCCTCTAAAATCAGCCGAACTACGAATTCCAATTTACTCACCAGTCATCAGTAGAGACCTCAGTGCTGCATCTTTCAACCCACTACTGATCCTGAAAAGTAATTATAATCGTAGTTACAGTAACTTTAATTTACTTCCATAGGCTAACATTGACTGGTTTCAATTAAAAATGTATTCAAAGTGTGGAGTTTTGGAACTTTAAAAAAATCCTCAAAAATCAGCTGAACTACGAATTCAGATTTACTCACCTGTTATCAGGAGAGACCTCACTGCTGCATCTTTCAGCCCACTAATGAAACTATAAAAAAAATCCTCTAAAATCAGCCGAACTACGAATTTCAATTTACTCACCTGTAATCAGGAGAGACCTCAGTGTGCATCTTTCAGCCCACTACTGATCCTGAAAAGTAATTACTATCGTAGTTACAGTAACTTGAATTTCCTTCCATAGGTTAACATTGACTGGTTTCATTTGGAAATTTTTCTAAGTGTGGAGTTTTGAAACTTTAAAAAATTCCTCTAAAATCAGCCGAACTACGAATTCAGATTTACTCACCTGTCATCAGGAGAGACCACAGTGCTGCATCTTTCAGTCCACTACTGATCCTGAAAAGTAATTATAATCGTAGTTACAGTAACTTCAATTTACTTCCATAGGCTAACATTGACTGGTTTCAATTAAAACTTTATTCAAAGTGTGGAGTTTTGGAACTTTAAAAAAATCCTCAAAAATCAGCCGAACTACGAATTCAGATTTACTCACCTGTTATCAGGAGAGACCTCACTGCTGCATCTTTCAGCCCACTAATGATCCTGAAAAGTAATTCTAATCGTAGTTACAGTAACTTGAATTTCCTTTCATAGGTTAACATTGACTGGTTTCACTTGGAAAGTCTTTTAAGTGTGGAGTTTTGGAACTTTAAAAAATTCCTCTAAAATCAGCCGAACTACAAATTCAGATTTACTCACCTGTTATCAGGAGAGACCTTAGTGCTGCATCTTTTAGCCCACTACCGATTCTGAAAAGTAATTCTAATCATACTTATAGTAACTTAAATTTCCTTCCATAGGCTAACATTGACTGGTTTCAATTAAAAATTATTCTAAGTATGGAGTTTTAGAACATCAAAAAATTCCTCTAAAATCAGCAGAACTACGAATTCAGATAAACTCACCTGTTATCAAGAGAGACCTCAGTGCTGCACCTTTCAGCCCACTACTGATCCTGAAAAGTAAATCTAATCGTAGTTACAGTAACTTGAATTTCCTTCCATAGGTTAACATTGACTGGTTTCACTTGGAAATTCTTTTAAGTGTGGAGTTTTGGAACTTTAAAAAATTCCTCTAAAATCAGCCGAACTACGAATTCCAATGTACTCACCAGTCATCAGTAGAGACCTCAGTGCTGCATCTTTCAGCCCACTACTGATCCTGAAAAGTAATTATAATCGTAGTTACAGTAACTTCAATTTACTTCCATAGGCGAACATTGACTGGTTTCAATTAAAAATTTATTCAAAGTGTGGAGTTTTGGAACTTTAAAAAAATCCTCAAAAATCAGCCGAACTACGAATTCAGATTTACTCACCTGTTATCAGGAGAGACCTCACTGCTGCATCTTTCAGCCCACTAATGGAACTATAAAAAAAATCCTCTAAAATCAGCCGAACTACGAATTTCAATTTACTCACCTGTAATCAGGAGAGACCTCAGTGTGCATCTTTCAGCCCACTACTGATCCTGAAAAGTAATTACTATCGTAGTTACAGTAACTTGAATTTTCTTCCATAGGCTAACATTGACTGGTTTCACTTGGAAATTTTTCTAGGCTAACATTGACTGGTTTCACTTGGAAATTTTTCTAACTGTGGAGTTTTGAAACTTTAAAAAATTCCTCTAAAATCAGCCGAACTACGAATTCCGATTTACTCACCTGTCATCAGGAGAGACCGCACTGCTGCATCTTTCAGCCCACTAATGATCCTAAAAAGTAAATCTAATCGTAGTTAAAGTAACTTGAATTTCCTTCCATAGGATAACATTGACTGGTTTCACTTGGAAATTCTTCTGTGTGGAGTTTTGGAACTATAAAAAAAATCCTCTAAAATCAGCCGAACTATGAATTCCGATTTACTCACCGGTTATCAGGAGAGAACTCAGTGCTGCATTTTTCAGCCCAATACTGATCATGAAAAGTAATTCTAACCATACTTACAGTAACTTGAATTTCCTTCCATAGGCTAACATTGAATGGTTTCACTTGGAAATTCTTCTGTGTGTGGAGTTTTGGAACTTTAAAAAATTCCTCTAAAATCAGCCGAACTACGAATTCCGATGTACTCACCTGTCATCAGGAGAGACCTAACTGCTGCATCTTTCAGCCCACTAATGATCCTGAAAAGTAATTCTAATCGTAGTTACTAACACATTGACTGGTTTCAATTAAAAATTATTCTAAGTGTGGAGTTTTAGAACATCAAAAAAATCCTCAAAAATCAGCCGAACTACGAATTCAGATAAACTCACCTGTTATCAGGAGAGACCTCACTGCTGCATCTTTCAGCCCACTAATGGAACTATAAAAAAAATCCTCTAAAATCAGCCGAACTACGAATTTCAATTTACTCACCTGTAATCAGGAGAGACCTCAGTGTGCATCTTTCAGCCCACTACTGATCCTGAAAAGTAATTACTATCGTAGTTACAGTAACTTGAATTTTCTTCCATAGGCTAACATTGACTGGTTTCACTTGGAAATTTTTCTAGGCTAACATTGACTGGTTTCACTTGGAAATTTTTCTAACTGTGGAGTTTTGAAACTTTAAAAAATTCCTCTAAAATCAGCCGAACTACGAATTCCGATTTACTCACCTGTCATCAGGAGAGACCGCACTGCTGCATCTTTCAGCCCACTAATGATACTAAAAAGTAAATCTAATCGTAGTTAAAGTAACTTGAATTTCCTTCCATAGGATAACATTGACTGGTTTCACTTGGAAATTCTTCTGTGTGTGGAGTTTTGGAACTATAAAAAAAATCCTCTAAAATCAGCCGAACTATGAATTCCGATTTACTCACCGGTTATCAGGAGAGAACTCAGTGCTGCATTTTTCAGCCCAATACTGATCATGAAAAGTAATTCTAACCATACTTACAGTAACTTGAATTTCCTTCCATAGGCTAACATTGAATGGTTTCACTTGGAAATTCTTCTGTGTGTGGAGTTTTGGAACTTTAAAAAATTCCTCTAAAATCAGCCGAACTACGAATTCCGATGTACTCACCTGTCATCAGGAGAGACCTAACTGCTGCATCTTTCAGCCCACTAATGATCCTGAAAAGTAATTCTAATCGTAGTTACTAACACATTGACTGGTTTCAATTAAAAATTATTCTAAGTGTGGAGTTTTAGAACATCAAAAAATTCCTCTAAAATCAGCAGAACTACGAATTCAGATAAACTCACCTGTTATCAAGAGAGACCTCAGTGCTGCACCTTTCAGCCCACTACTGATCCTGACAAGTAAATCTAATCGTAGTTACAGTAACTTGAATTTACTTCCATAGGCTAACATTGACTGGTTTCAATTAAAAAATATTCAAAGTGTGGAGTTTTGGAACTTTAAAAAATTCCTCTAAAATCAGCCGAACTACGAATTCCGATTTACTCACCTGTCATCAGGAGAGACCTCAGTGCTGCATCTTTCAGCCCACTACTGATCCTGAAAAGTAATTTTAATCGTAGATACAGTAACTTGAATTTACTTTCATAGGCTAACATTGACTGGTTTCACTTGAAAATTCTTCTAAGTGTGGAGTTTTGGAACTTTAAAAAATTCCTTCAAAATCAGCCGAACTACGAATTCCAATTTACTCACCAGTCATCAGAAGAGACCTCAGTGCTGCATCTTTCAGCCCACTATTGATCCTGAAAAGTAATTCTAATTGTAGTTACAGTAACATGAATTTGCTTCCATAGGCTAACATTGACGCGTTTCACTTGGAAATTCTTCTAATTATGCAGTTTTGAATCTTTAAAAAATTCCTAAAAAGTCAGCCGAACTATGAATTCCGATTTACTTACCTGTCATCAGGAGAGACCTAACTGCTGCATCTTGCAGCCCACTAATGATCCTGAAAAGTAATTCTAATCGTAGTTACAGTAACTTGAATTTCCTTTCATAGGTTAACATTGACTGGTTTCACTTGGAAATTCTTTTAAGTGTGGAGTTTTGGAACTTTAAAAAAATTCCTCTAAAATCAGCCGAACTACGAATTCAGATTTACTCACCTGTCATCAGGAGAGACCTCAGTGCTGCATCTTTCAGCCCACTAATGATCCTGAAAGGTAATTCTAACCGTAGTTACAGTAACTTGAATTTCCTTCCAAAGGCTAACATTGACTGGTTTCAATTGAAAATTATTCTAAGTGTGGAGTTATGGAACTTTAAAAAATTCCTCCTAAATCAGCTGAACTACGAATTCCAATTTACTCACCAGTCATCAGTAGAGACCTCAGTGCTGCATCTTTCAGCCCACTACTGATCCAGAAAAGTAATTCTGATCGTAGTTACAGTAACTTGAATTTCCTTCCATAGGCTAACATTACAGGTTTCACTTGGAAATTCTTCTAAGTGTGGAGTTTTGGAACTTTAAAAAATTCCTCTAAAATCAGCCGAACTACGAATTCCGATTTACTCACCTGTCATCAGGAGAGACCTCAGTGCTGCATCTTTCAGCCCACTAATGATCCTGAAAGGTAATTCTAATCATAGTTACAGTAACTTGAATTTACTTCCAAAGGCTAACATTGACTGGTTTCAATTGAAAATTATTCTAAGTGTGGAGTTATGGAACTTTAAAAAATTCCTCCAAAATCAGCCGAACTACGAATTCCAATTTACTCACCAGTCATCAGTAGAGACCTCAGTGCTGCATCTTTCAGCCCACTACTGATCCAGAAAAGTAATTCTAATCATAGTTACAGTAACTTGAATTTCCTTCCATAGGCTAACATTACAGGTTTCACTTGGAAATTCTTCTAAGTGTGGAGTTTTGGAACTTTAAAAAATTCCTCTAAAATCAGCTGAACTATGAATTCCGATTTACTCACCTGTCATCAGGAGAGACCTCAGTGCTGTATCTTTCAGCCCACTACTGATCATGAAAAGTAAATCTAATCGTAGGTACAGTAACTTGAATTTCCTTCCATAGGTTAACATTGACTGGTTTCACTTGGAAATTCTTCTGTGTGTGGAGTTTTGGAACTTTAAAAAATTTCTCTAAAATCAGCCAAACTACGAATTCCGATTTACTCACCTGTCATCAGGAGAGACCTCTGTGCTGCACCTTTCAGCCCACTACTGATCCTGAAAAGTAAATCTAATCGTAGTTACAGTAACTTGAATTTCCTTCCATAGGTTAACATTGACTGGTTTCATTTGGAAATTCTTCTGTGTGTGGAGTTTTGGAACTTTAAAAAATTCCTCTAAAATCAGCCGAACTACGAATTCAGATTTACTCACCTGTCATCAGGAGAGACCACAGTGCTGCATCTTTCAGTCCACTACTGATCCTGAAAAGTAATTATAATCGTAGTTACAGTAACTTCAATTTACTTCCATAGGCTAACATTGACTGGTTTCAATTAAAAATGTATTCGAAGTGTGGAGTTTTGGAACTTTAAAAAAATCCTCAAAAATCAGCCGAACTACGAATTCAGATTTACTCACCTGTTATCAGGAGAGACCTCACTGCTGCATCTTTCAGCCCACTAATGATCCTGAAAAGTAATTCTAATCGTAGTTACAGTAACTTGAATTTCCTTTCATAGGTTAACATTGACTGGTTTCACTTGGAAAGTCTTTTAAGTGTGGAGTTTTGGAACTTTAAAAAATTCCTCTAAAATCAGCCGAACTACAAATTCAGATTTACTCACCTGTTATCAGGAGAGACCTTAGTGCTGCATCTTTTAGCCCACTACCGATCCTGAAAAGTAATTCTAATCATACTTATAGTAACTTAAATTTCCTTCCATAGGCTAACATTGACTGGTTTCAATTAAAAATTATTCTAAGTATGGAGTTTTAGAACATCAAAAAATTCCTCTAAAATCAGCAGAACTACGAATTCAGATAAACTCACCTGTTATCAAGAGAGACCTCAGTGCTGCACCTTTCATCCCACTACTGATCCTGAAAAGTAAATCTAATCGTAGTTACAGTAACTTGGATTTCCTTCCATAGGTTAACATTGACTGGTTTCACTTGGAAATTCTTTTAAGTGTGGAGTTTTGGAACTTTAAAAAATTCCTCTAAAATCAGCCGAACTACGAATTCCAATTTACTCACCAGTCATCAGTAGAGACCTCAGTGCTGCATCTTTCAGCCCACTACTGATCCTGAAAAGTAATTATAATCGTAGTTACAGTAACTTCAATTTACTTCCATAGGCTAACATTGACTGGTTTCAATTAAAAATGTATTCAAAGTGTGGAGTTTTGGAACTTTAAAAAAATCCTCAAAAATCAGCCGAATTACGAATTCAGATTTACTCACCTGTTATCAGGAGAGACCTCACTGCTGCATCTTTCAGCCCACTAATGATCCTGAAAAGTAATTCTAATCGTAGTTACAGTAACTTGAATTTCCTTCCATAGGTTAACATTGACTGGTTTCACTTGGAAATTCTTTTAAGTGTGGAGTTTTGGAACTTTAAAAAATTCCTCTAAAATCAGCCGAACTACGAATTCCAATGTACTCACCAGTCATCAGTAGAGACCTCAGTGCTGCATCTTTCAGCCCACTACTGATCCTGAAAAGTAATTATAATCGTAGTTACAGTAACTTCAATTTACTTCCATAGGCTAACATTGACTGGTTTCAATTAAAAATTTATTCAAAGTGTGGAGTTTTGGAACTTTAAAAAATTCCTCTAAAATCAGCTGAACTATGAATTCCGATTTACTCACCTGTCATCAGGAGAGACCTCAGTGCTGTATCTTTCAGCCCACTACTGATCATGAAAAGTAAATCTAATCGTAGGTACAGTAACTTGAATTTCCTTCCATAGGTTAACATTGACTGGTTTCACTTGGAAATTCTTCTGTGTGTGGAGTTTTGGAACTTTAAAAAATTTCTCTAAAATCAGCCAAACTACGAATTCCGATTTACTCACCTGTCATCAGGAGAGACCTCTGTGCTGCACCTTTCAGCCCACTACTGATCCTGAAAAGTAAATCTAATCGTAGTTACAGTAACTTGAATTTCCTTCCATAGGTTAACATTGACTGGTTTCATTTGGAAATTCTTCTGTGTGTGGAGTTTTGGAACTTTAAAAAATTCCTCTAAAATCAGCCGAACTACGAATTCAGATTTACTCACCTGTCATCAGGAGAGACCACAGTGCTGCATCTTTCAGTCCACTACTGATCCTGAAAAGTAATTATAATCGTAGTTACAGTAACTTCAATTTACTTCCATAGGCTAACATTGACTGGTTTCAATTAAAAATGTATTCGAAGTGTGGAGTTTTGGAACTTTAAAAAAATCCTCAAAAATCAGCCGAACTACGAATTCAGATTTACTCACCTGTTATCAGGAGAGACCTCACTGCTGCATCTTTCAGCCCACTAATGATCCTGAAAAGTAATTCTAATCGTAGTTACAGTAACTTGAATTTCCTTTCATAGGTTAACATTGACTGGTTTCACTTGGAAAGTCTTTTAAGTGTGGAGTTTTGGAACTTTAAAAAATTCCTCTAAAATCAGCCGAACTACAAATTCAGATTTACTCACCTGTTATCAGGAGAGACCTTAGTGCTGCATCTTTTAGCCCACTACCGATCCTGAAAAGTAATTCTAATCATACTTATAGTAACTTAAATTTCCTTCCATAGGCTAACATTGACTGGTTTCAATTAAAAATTATTCTAAGTATGGAGTTTTAGAACATCAAAAAATTCCTCTAAAATCAGCAGAACTACGAATTCAGATAAACTCACCTGTTATCAAGAGAGACCTCAGTGCTGCACCTTTCATCCCACTACTGATCCTGAAAAGTAAATCTAATCGTAGTTACAGTAACTTGGATTTCCTTCCATAGGTTAACATTGACTGGTTTCACTTGGAAATTCTTTTAAGTGTGGAGTTTTGGAACTTTAAAAAATTCCTCTAAAATCAGCCGAACTACGAATTCCAATTTACTCACCAGTCATCAGTAGAGACCTCAGTGCTGCATCTTTCAGCCCACTACTGATCCTGAAAAGTAATTATAATCGTAGTTACAGTAACTTCAATTTACTTCCATAGGCTAACATTGACTGGTTTCAATTAAAAATGTATTCAAAGTGTGGAGTTTTGGAACTTTAAAAAAATCCTCAAAAATCAGCCGAATTACGAATTCAGATTTACTCACCTGTTATCAGGAGAGACCTCACTGCTGCATCTTTCAGCCCACTAATGATCCTGAAAAGTAATTCTAATCGTAGTTACAGTAACTTGAATTTCCTTCCATAGGTTAACATTGACTGGTTTCACTTGGAAATTCTTTTAAGTGTGGAGTTTTGGAACTTTAAAAAATTCCTCTAAAATCAGCCGAACTACGAATTCCAATGTACTCACCAGTCATCAGTAGAGACCTCAGTGCTGCATCTTTCAGCCCACTACTGATCCTGAAAAGTAATTATAATCGTAGTTACAGTAACTTCAATTTACTTCCATAGGCTAACATTGACTGGTTTCAATTAAAAATTTATTCAAAGTGTGGAGTTTTGGAACTTTAAAAAAATCCTCAAAAATCAGCCGAACTACGAATTCAGATTTACTCACCTGTTATCAGGAGAGACCTCACTGCTGCATCTTTCAGCCCACTAATGATCCTGAAAAGTAATTCTAATCGTAGTTACAGTAACTTGAATTTCCTTCTATAGGTTAACATTGACTGGTTTCACTTGGAAATTCTTTTAAGTGTGGAGTTTTGGAACTTTAAAAAATTCCTCTAAAATCAGCCGAACTACGAATTCCAATTTACTCACCAGTCATCAGTAGAGACCTCAGTGCTGCATCTTTCAACCCACTACTGATCCTGAAAAGTAATTATAATCGTAGTTACAGTAACTTTAATTTACTTCCATAGGCTAACATTGACTGGTTTCAATTAAAAATGTATTCAAAGTGTGGAGTTTTGGAACTTTAAAAAAATCCTCAAAAATCAGCTGAACTACGAATTCAGATTTACTCACCTGTTATCAGGAGAGACCTCACTGCTGCATCTTTCAGCCCACTAATGGAACTATAAAAAAAATCCTCTAAAATCAGCCGAACTACGAATTTCAATTTACTCACCTGTAATCAGGAGAGACCTCAGTGTGCATCTTTCAGCCCACTACTGATCCTGAAAAGTAATTACTATCGTAGTTACAGTAACTTGAATTTCCTTCCATAGGTTAACATTGACTGGTTTCATTTGGAAATTTTTCTAAGTGTGGAGTTTTGAAACTTTAAAAAATTCCTCTAAAATCAGCCGAACTACGAATTCAGATTTACTCACCTGTCATCAGGAGAGACCACAGTGCTGCATCTTTCAGTCCACTACTGATCCTGAAAAGTAATTATAATCGTAGTTACAGTAACTTCAATTTACTTCCATAGGCTAACATTGACTGGTTTCAATTAAAACTTTATTCAAAGTGTGGAGTTTTGGAACTTTAAAAAAATCCTCAAAAATCAGCCGAACTACGAATTCAGATTTACTCACCTGTTATCAGGAGAGACCTCACTGCTGCATCTTTCAGCCCACTAATGATCCTGAAAAGTAATTCTAATCGTAGTTACAGTAACTTGAATTTCCTTTCATAGGTTAACATTGACTGGTTTCACTTGGAAAGTCTTTTAAGTGTGGAGTTTTGGAACTTTAAAAAATTCCTCTAAAATCAGCCGAACTACAAATTCAGATTTACTCACCTGTTATCAGGAGAGACCTTAGTGCTGCATCTTTTAGCCCACTACCGATCCTGAAAAGTAATTCTAATCATACTTATAGTAACTTAAATTTCCTTCCATAGGCTAACATTGACTGGTTTCAATTAAAAATTATTCTAAGTATGGAGTTTTAGAACATCAAAAAATTCCTCTAAAATCAGCAGAACTACGAATTCAGATAAACTCACCTGTTATCAAGAGAGACCTCAGTGCTGCACCTTTCAGCCCACTACTGATCCTGAAAAGTAAATCTAATCGTAGTTACAGTAACTTGAATTTCCTTCCATAGGTTAACATTGACTGGTTTCACTTGGAAATTCTTTTAAGTGTGGAGTTTTGGAACTTTAAAAAATTCCTCTAAAATCAGCCGAACTACGAATTCCAATGTACTCACCAGTCATCAGTAGAGACCTCAGTGCTGCATCTTTCAGCCCACTACTGATCCTGAAAAGTAATTATAATCGTAGTTACAGTAACTTCAATTTACTTCCATAGGCGAACATTGACTGGTTTCAATTAAAAATTTATTCAAAGTGTGGAGTTTTGGAACTTTAAAAAAATCCTCAAAAATCAGCCGAACTACGAATTCAGATTTACTCACCTGTTATCAGGAGAGACCTCACTGCTGCATCTTTCAGCCCACTAATGGAACTATAAAAAAAATCCTCTAAAATCAGCCGAACTACGAATTTCAATTTACTCACCTGTAATCAGGAGAGACCTCAGTGTGCATCTTTCAGCCCACTACTGATCCTGAAAAGTAATTACTATCGTAGTTACAGTAACTTGAATTTTCTTCCATAGGCTAACATTGACTGGTTTCACTTGGAAATTTTTCTAGGCTAACATTGACTGGTTTCACTTGGAAATTTTTCTAACTGTGGAGTTTTGAAACTTTAAAAAATTCCTCTAAAATCAGCCGAACTACGAATTCCGATTTACTCACCTGTCATCAGGAGAGACCGCACTGCTGCATCTTTCAGCCCACTAATGATCCTAAAAAGTAAATCTAATCGTAGTTAAAGTAACTTGAATTTCCTTCCATAGGATAACATTGACTGGTTTCACTTGGAAATTCTTCTGTGTGTGGAGTTTTGGAACTATAAAAAAAATCCTCTAAAATCAGCCGAACTATGAATTCCGATTTACTCACCGGTTATCAGGAGAGAACTCAGTGCTGCATTTTTCAGCCCAATACTGATCATGAAAAGTAATTCTAACCATACTTACAGTAACTTGAATTTCCTTCCATAGGCTAACATTGAATGGTTTCACTTGGAAATTCTTCTGTGTGTGGAGTTTTGGAACTTTAAAAAATTCCTCTAAAATCAGCCGAACTACGAATTCCGATGTACTCACCTGTCATCAGGAGAGACCTAACTGCTGCATCTTTCAGCCCACTAATGATCCTGAAAAGTAATTCTAATCGTAGTTACTAACACATTGACTGGTTCAATTAAAAATTATTCTAAGTGTGGAGTTTTAGAACATCAAAAAATTCCTCTAAAATCAGCAGAACTACGAATTCAGATAAACTCACCTGTTATCAAGAGAGACCTCAGTGCTGCACCTTTCAGCCCACTACTGATCCTGACAAGTAAATCTAATCGTAGTTACAGTAACTTGAATTTACTTCCATAGGCTAACATTGACTGGTTTCAATTAAAAAATATTCAAAGTGTGGAGTTTTGGAACTTTAAAAAATTCCTCTAAAATCAGCCGAACTACGAATTCCGATTTACTCACCTGTCATCAGGAGAGACCTCAGTGCTGCATCTTTCAGCCCACTACTGATCCTGAAAAGTAATTTTAATCGTAGATACAGTAACTTGAATTTACTTTCATAGGCTAACATTGACTGGTTTCACTTGAAAATTCTTCTAAGTGTGGAGTTTTGGAACTTTAAAAAATTCCTTCAAAATCAGCCGAACTACGAATTCCAATTTACTCACCAGTCATCAGAAGAGACCTCAGTGCTGCATCTTTCAGCCCACTATTGATCCTGAAAAGTAATTCTAATTGTAGTTACAGTAACATGAATTTGCTTCCATAGGCTAACATTGACGCGTTTCACTTGGAAATTCTTCTAATTATGCAGTTTTGAATCTTTAAAAAATTCCTAAAAAGTCAGCCGAACTATGAATTCCGATTTACTTACCTGTCATCAGGAGAGACCTAACTGCTGCATCTTGCAGCCCACTAATGATCCTGAAAAGTAATTCTAATCGTAGTTACAGTAACTTGAATTTCCTTTCATAGGTTAACATTGACTGGTTTCACTTGGAAATTCTTTTAAGTGTGGAGTTTTGGAACTTTAAAAAAATTCCTCTAAAATCAGCCGAACTACGAATTCAGATTTACTCACCTGTCATCAGGAGAGACCTCAGTGCTGCATCTTTCAGCCCACTAATGATCCTGAAAGGTAATTCTAATCGTAGTTACAGTAACTTGAATTTCCTTCCAAAGGCTAACATTGACTGGTTTCAATTGAAAATTATTCTAAGTGTGGAGTTATGGAACTTTAAAAAATTCCTCCTAAATCAGCTGAACTACGAATTCCAATTTACTCACCAGTCATCAGTAGAGACCTCAGTGCTGCATCTTTCAGCCCACTACTGATCCAGAAAAGTAATTCTGATCGTAGTTACAGTAACTTGAATTTCCTTCCATAGGCTAACATTACAGGTTTCCCTTGGAAATTCTTCTAAGTGTGGAGTTTTGGAACTTTAAAAAATTCCTCTAAAATCAGCCGAACTACGAATTCCGATTTACTCACCTGTCATCAGGAGAGACCTCAGTGCTGCATCTTTCAGCCCACTAATGATCCTGAAAGGTAATTCTAATCATAGTTACAGTAACTTGAATTTACTTCCAAAGGCTAACATTGACTGGTTTCAATTGAAAATTATTCTAAGTGTGGAGTTATGGAACTTTAAAAAATTCCTCCAAAATCAGCCGAACTACGAATTCCAATTTACTCACCAGTCATCAGTAGAGACCTCAGTGCTGCATCTTTCAGCCCACTACTGATCCAGAAAAGTAATTCTAATCGTAGTTACAGTAACTTGAATTTCCTTCCATAGGCTAACATTACAGGTTTCACTTGGAAATTCTTCTAAGTGTGGAGTTTTGGAACTTTAAAAAATTCCTCTAAAATCAGCTGAACTATGAATTCCGATTTACTCACCTGTCATCAGGAGAGACCTCAGTGCTGTATCTTTCAGCCCACTACTGATCATGAAAAGTAAATCTAATCGTAGGTACAGTAACTTGAATTTCCTTCCATAGGTTAACATTGACTGGTTTCACTTGGAAATTCTTCTGTGTGTGGAGTTTTGGAACTTTAAAAAATTTCTCTAAAATCAGCCAAACTACGAATTCCGATTTACTCACCTGTCATCAGGAGAGACCTCTGTGCTGCACCTTTCAGCCCACTACTGATCCTGAAAAGTAAATCTAATCGTAGTTACAGTAACTTGAATTTCCTTCCATAGGTTAACATTGACTGGTTTCATTTGGAAATTCTTCTGTGTGTGGAGTTTTGGAACTTTAAAAAATTCCTCTAAAATCAGCCGAACTACGAATTCAGATTTACTCACCTGTCATCAGGAGAGACCACAGTGCTGCATCTTTCAGTCCACTACTGATCCTGAAAAGTAATTATAATCGTAGTTACAGTAACTTCAATTTACTTCCATAGGCTAACATTGACTGGTTTCAATTAAAAATGTATTCGAAGTGTGGAGTTTTGGAACTTTAAAAAAATCCTCAAAAATCAGCCGAACTACGAATTCAGATTTACTCACCTGTTATCAGGAGAGACCTCACTGCTGCATCTTTCAGCCCACTAATGATCCTGAAAAGTAATTCTAATCGTAGTTACAGTAACTTGAATTTCCTTTCATAGGTTAACATTGACTGGTTTCACTTGGAAAGTCTTTTAAGTGTGGAGTTTTGGAACTTTAAAAAATTCCTCTAAAATCAGCCGAACTACAAATTCAGATTTACTCACCTGTTATCAGGAGAGACCTTAGTGCTGCATCTTTTAGCCCACTACCGATCCTGAAAAGTAATTCTAATCATACTTATAGTAACTTAAATTTCCTTCCATAGGCTAACATTGACTGGTTTCAATTAAAAATTATTCTAAGTATGGAGTTTTAGAACATCAAAAAATTCCTCTAAAATCAGCAGAACTACGAATTCAGATAAACTCACCTGTTATCAAGAGAGACCTCAGTGCTGCACCTTTCAGCCCACTACTGATCCTGAAAAGTAAATCTAATCGTAGTTACAGTAACTTGAATTTCCTTCCATAGGTTAACATTGACTGGTTTCACTTGGAAATTCTTTTAAGTGTGGAGTTTTGGAACTTTAAAAAATTCCTCTAAAATCAGCCGAACTACGAATTCCAATTTACTCACCAGTCATCAGTAGAGACCTCAGTGCTGCATCTTTCAGCCCACTACTGATCCTGAAAAGTAATTATAATCGTAGTTACAGTAACTTCAATTTACTTCCATAGGCTAACATTGACTGGTTTCAATTAAAAATTTATTCAAAGTGTGGAGTTTTGGAACTTTAAAAAAATCCTCAAAAATCAGCCGAACTACGAATTCAGATTTACTCACCTGTTATCAGGAGAGACCTCACTGCTGCATCTTTCAGCCCACTAATGATCCTGAAAAGTAATTCTAATCGTAGTTACAGTAACTTGAATTTCCTTCCATAGGTTAACATTGACTGGTTTCACTTGGAAATTCTTTTAAGTGTGGAGTTTTGGAACTTTAAAAAATTCCTCTAAAATCAGCCGAACTACGAATTCCAATGTACTCACCAGTCATCAGTAGAGACCTCAGTGCTGCATCTTTCAGCCCACTACTGATCCTGAAAAGTAATTATAATCGTAGTTACAGTAACTTCAATTTACTTCCATAGGCTAACATTGACTGGTTTCAATTAAAAATTTATTCAAAGTGTGGAGTTTTGGAACTTTAAAAAAATCCTCAAAAATCAGCTGAACTACGAATTCAGATTTACTCACCTGTTATCAGGAGAGACCTCACTGCTGCATCTTTCAGCCCACTAATGGAACTATAAAAAAAATCCTCTAAAATCAGCCGAACTACGAATTTCAATTTACTCACCTGTAATCAGGAGAGACCTCAGTGTGCATCTTTCAGCCCACTACTGATCCTGAAAAGTAAATACTATCGTAGTTACAGTAACTTGAATTTCCTTCCATAGGTTAACATTGACTGGTTTCATTTGGAAATTTTTCTAAGTGTGGAGTTTTGAAACTTTAAAAAATTCCTCTAAAATCAGCCGAACTACGAATTCAGATTTACTCACCTGTCATCAGGAGAGACCACAGTGCTGCATCTTTCAGTCCACTACTGATCCTGAAAAGTAATTATAATCGTAGTTACAGTAACTTCAATTTACTTCCATAGGCTAACATTGACTGGTTTCAATTAAAAATTTATTCAAAGTGTGGAGTTTTGGAACTTTAAAAAAATCCTCAAAAATCAGCCGAACTACGAATTCAGATTTACTCACCTGTTATCAGGAGAGACCTCACTGCTGCATCTTTCAGCCCACTAATGATCCTGAAAAGTAATTCTAATCGTAGTTACAGTAACTTGAATTTCCTTTCATAGGTTAACATTGACTGGTTTCACTTGGAAAGTCTTTTAAGTGTGGAGTTTTGGAACTTTAAAAAATTCCTCTAAAATCAGCCGAACTACAAATTCAGATTTACTCACCTGTTATCAGGAGAGACCTTAGTGCTGCATCTTTTAGCCCACTACCGATCCTGAAAAGTAATTCTAATCATACTTATAGTAACTTAAATTTCCTTCCATAGGCTAACATTGACTGGTTTCAATTAAAAATTATTTTAAGTATGGAGTTTTAGAACATCAAAAAATTCCTCTAAAATCAGCAGAACTACGAATTCAGATAAACTCACCTGTTATCAAGAGAGACCTCAGTGCTGCACCTTTCAGCCCACTACTGATCCTGAAAAGTAAATCTAATCGTAGTTACAGTAACTTGAATTTCCTTCCATAGGTTAACATTGACTGGTTTCACTTGGAAATTCTTTTAAGTGTGGAGTTTTGGAACTTTAAAAAATTCCTCTAAAATCAGCCGAACTACGAATTCCAATTTACTCACCAGTCATCAGTAGAGACCTCAGTGCTGCATCTTTCAGCCCACTACTGATCCTGAAAAGTAATTATAATCGTAGTTACAGTAACTTCAATTTACTTCCATACGCTAACATTGACTGGTTTCAATTAAAAATTTATTTAAAGTGTGGAGTTTTGGAACTTTAAAAAAATCCTCAAAAATCAGCCGAACTACGAATTCAGATTTACTCACCTGTTATCAGGAGAGACCTCACTGCTGCATCTTTCAGCCCACTAATGATCCTGAAAAGTAATTCTAATCGTAGTTACAGTAACTTGAATTTCCTTCCATAGGTTAACATTGACTGGTTTCACTTGGAAATTCTTTTAAGTGTGGAGTTTTGGAACTTTAAAAAATTCCTCTAAAATCAGCCGAACTACGAATTCCAATATACTCACCAGTCATCAGTAGAGACCTCAGTGCTGCATCTTTCAGCCCACTACTGATCCTGAAAAGTAATTATAATCGTAGTTACAGTAACTTCAATTTACTTCCATAGGCTAACATTGACTGGTTTCAATTAAAAATTTATTCAAAGTGTGGAGTTTTGGAACTTTAAAAAAATCCTCAAAAATCAGCCGAACTACGAATTCAGATTTACTCACCTGTTATCAGGAGAGACCTCACTGCTGCATCTTTCAGCCCACTAATGATCCTGAAAAGTAATTCTAATCGTAGTTACAGTAACTTGAATTTCCTTCCATAGGTTAACATTGACTGGTTTCACTTGGAAATTCTTTTAAGTGTGGAGTTTTGGAACTTTAAAAAATTCCTCTAAAATCAGCCGAACTACGAATTCCAATTTACTCACCAGTCATCAGTAGAGACCTCAGTGCTGCATCTTTCAACCCACTACTGATCCTGAAAAGTAATTATAATCGTAGTTACAGTAACTTTAATTTACTTCCATAGGCTAACATTGACTGGTTTCAATTAAAAATGTATTCAAAGTGTGGAGTTTTGGAACTTTAAAAAAATCCTCAAAAATCAGCTGAACTACGAATTCAGATTTACTCACCTGTTATCAGGAGAGACCTCACTGCTGCATCTTTCAGCCCACTAATGGAACTATAAAAAAAATCCTCTAAAATCAGCCGAACTACGAATTTCAATTTACTCACCTGTAATCAGGAGAGACCTCAGTGTGCATCTTTCAGCCCACTACTGATCCTGAAAAGTAATTACTATCGTAGTTACAGTAACTTGAATTTTCTTCCATAGGCTAACATTGACTGGTTTCACTTGGAAATTTTTCTAAGTGTGGAGTTTTGAAACTTTAAAAAATTCCTCTAAAATCAGCCGAACTACGAATTCCGATTTACTCACCTGTCATCAGGAGAGACCGCACTGCTGCATCTTTCAGCCCACTAATGATCCTAAAAAGTAAATCTAATCGTAGTTACAGTAACTTGAATTTCCTTCCATAGGATAACATTGACTGGTTTCACTTGGAAATTCTTCTGTGTGTGGAGTTTTGGAACTATAAAAAAAATCCTCTAAAATCAGCCGAACTATGAATTCCGATTTACTCACCGGTTATCAGGAGAGAACTCAGTGCTGCATTTTTCAGCCCAATACTGATCATGAAAAGTAATTCTAACCATACTTACAGTAACTTGAATTTCCTTCCATAGGCTAACATTGAATGGTTTCACTTGGAAATTCTTCTAAGTGTGGAGTTTTGGAACTTTAAAAAATTCCTCTAAAATCAGCCGAACTATGAATTCCGATGTACTCACCTGTCATCAGGAGAGACCTAACTGCTGCATCTTTCAGCCCACTAATGATCCTGAAAAGTAATTCTAATCGTAGTTACTAACACATTGACTGGTTTCAATTAAAAATTATTCTAAGTGTGGAGTTTTAGAACATCAAAAAATTCCTCTAAAATCAGCAGAACTACGAATTCAGATAAACTCACCTGTTATCAAGAGAGACCTCAGTGCTGCACCTTTCAGCCCACTACTGATCCTGACAAGTAAATCTAATCGTAGTTACAGTAACTTGAATTTACTTCCATAGGCTAACATTGACTGGTTTCAATTAAAAAATATTCAAAGTGTGGAGTTTTGGAACTTTAAAAAATTCCTCTAAAATCAGCCGAACTACGAATTCCGATTTACTCACCTGTCATCAGGAGAGACCTCAGTGCTGCATCTTTCAGCCCACTACTGATCCTGAAAAGTAATTTTAATCGTAGATACAGTAACTTGAATTTACTTTCATAGGCTAACATTGACTGGTTTCACTTGAAAATTCTTTTAAGTGTGGAGTTTTGGAACTTTAAAAAATTCCTCCAAAATCAGCCGAACTACGAATTCCAATTTACTCACCAGTCATCAGAAGAGACCTCAGTGCTGCATCTTTCAGCCCACTATTGATCCTGAAAAGTAATTCTAATCGTAGTTACAGTAACATGAATTTGCTTCCATATGCTAACATTGACGCGTTTCACTTGGAAATTCTTCTAATTATGCAGTTTTGAATCTTTAAAAAATTCCTAAAAAGTCAGCCGAACTATGAATTCCGATTTACTTACCTGTCATCAGGAGAGACCTAACTGCTGCATCTTGCAGCCCACTAATGATCCTGAAAAGTAATTCTAATCGTAGTTACAGTAACTTGAATTTCCTTTCATAGGTTAACATTGACTGGTTTCACTTGGAAATTCTTTTAAGTGTGGAGTTTTGGAACTTTAAAAAAATTCCTCTAAAATCAGCCGAACTACGAATTCAGATTTACTCACCTGTCATCAGGAGAGACCTCAGTGCTGCATCTTTCAGCCCACTAATGATCCTGAAAGGTAATTCTAATCGTAGTTACAGTAACTTGAATTTCCTTCCAAAGGTTAACATTGACTGGTTTCTATTGAAAATTATTTTAAGTGTGGAGTTATGGAACTTTAAAAAATTCCTCTAAAATCAGCCGAACTACGAATTCCGATTTACTCACCTGTCATCAGGAGAGACCGCACTGCTGCATCTTTCAGCCCACTAATGATCCTGAAAAGTAATTCTAATCGTAGTTACAGTAACTTGAATTTCCTTTCATAGGTTAACATTGACTGGTTTCACTTGGAAATTCTTTTAAGTGTGGAGTTTTGGAACTTTAAAAAATTCCTCTAAAATCAGCCGAACTACGAATTCAGATTTACTCACCTGTCATCAGGAGAGACCTCAGTGCTGCATCTTTCAGCCCACTAATGATCCTGAAAGGTAATTCTAATCGTAGTTACAGTAACTTGAATTTCCTTCCAAAGGCTAACATTGACTGGTTTCAATTGAAAATTATTCTAAGTGTGGAGTTATGGAACTTTAAAAAATTCCTCCAAAATCAGCCGAACTGCGAATTCCAATTTACTCACCAGTCATCAGTAGAGACCTCAGTGCTGCATCTTTCAGCCCACTAATGATCCTAAAAAGTAAATCTAATCGTAGTTACAGTAACTTGAATTTCCTTCCATAGGTTAACATTGACTGGTTTCAATTGAAAATTATTCTAAGTGTGGAGTTTTGGAACTTTACAAAAATCCTCAAAAATCAGCCGAACTACGAATTCAGATTTACTCACCTGTCATCAGGAGAGACCACAGTGCTGCATCTTTCAGCCCACTACTGATCCAGAAAAGTAATTCTAATCGTAGTTACAGTAACTTGAATTTCCTTCCATAGGCTAACATTACAGGTTTCACTTGGAAATTCTTCTAAGTGTGGAGTTTTGGAACTTTAAAAAATTCCTCTAAAATCAGCTGAACTATGAATTCCGATTTACTCACCTGTCATCAGGAGAGACCTCAGTGCTGTATCTTTCAGCCCACTACTGATCATAAAAAGTAAATCTAATCGTAGGTACAGTAACTTGAATTTCCTTCCATAGGTTAACATTGACTGGTTTCACTTGGAAAATCTTCTGTGTGTGGAGTTTTGGAACTTTAAAAAATTTCTCTAAAATCAGCCGAACTACGAATTCCGATTTACTCACCTGTCATCAGGAGAGACCTCTGTGCTGCATCTTTCAGCCCACTACTGATCCTGAAAAGTAATTTTAATTGTAGATACAGTAACTTGAATTTACTTTCATAGGCTATCATTGACTGGTTTCACTTGAAAATTCTTCTAAGTGTGGAGTTTTGGAACTTTAAAAAATTCCTCCAAACTCAGCCGAACTACGAATTCCAATTTACTCACCAGTCATCAGGAGAGACCTCAGTGCTGCATCTTACAGCCCACTAATGATCCTGAAAAGGAATTCTAGTCGTAGTTACAGTAACTTGAATTTCCTTCCATAGGCTAACATTGACTGGTTTCAATTGAAAATTATTCTAAGTGTGGAGTTTTGGAACTTTAAAAAATTCCTCTAAAATCAGCTGAACTATGAATTCCGATTTACTCACCTGTTATCAGGAGAGAACTCAGTGCTGCATTTTTCAGCCCAATACTGATCCTGAAAAGTAATTCTAACCATACTTAGAGTAACATGAATTTGCTTCCATAGGCTAACATTGATGGGTTTCACTTGGAAATTCTTCTAAGTGTGGAGTTTTGGAACTTTTAAAAATTCCTCTAAAATCAGCCGAACTACGAATTCCGATGTACTCATCTGTTATCAGGAGAGACCTCAGTGCTGCATCTTTCAGCCCACTACTGATCCTGAAAAGTAATTTTAATCGTAGATACAGTAACTTGAATTTACTTTCATAGGCTAACATTGACGGGTTTCACTTGGAAATTCTTCTAATTATGCAGTTTTGAAACTTTAAAAAATTCCTAAAAAGTCAGCCGAACTATGAATTCCGATTTACTTACCTGTCATCAGGAGAGACCTAACTGCTGCATCTTTCAGCCCACTAATGATCCTGAAAAGTAATTCTAATCGTAGTTACAGTAACTTGAATTTCCTTTCATAGGTTAACATTGACTGGTTTCACTTGGAAATTCTTTTAAGTGTGGAGTTTTGGAACTTTAAAAAATTCCTCTAAAATCAGCCGAACTACGAATTCAGATTTACTCACCTGTCATCAGGAGAGACCTCAGTGCTGCATCTTTCAGCCCACTAATGATCATGAAAGGTAATTCTAATCGTAGTTACAGTAACTTGAATTTCCTTCCAAAGGCTAACATTGACTGGTTTCAATTGAAAATTATTCTAAGTGTGGAGTTATGGAACTTAAAAAAATTCCTCCAAAATCAGCTGAACTACGAATTCCAATTTACTCACCAGTCATCAGTAGAGACCTCAGTGCTGCATCTTTCAGCCCACTACTGATCCAGAAAAGTAATTCTAATCGTAGTTACAGTAACTTGAATTTCCTTCCATAGGCTAACATTACAGGTTTCACTTGGAAATTCTTCTAAGTGTGGAGTTTTGGAACTTTAAAAAATTCCTCTAAGATCAGCCGAACTACGTATTCCGATTTACTCACCTGTCATCAGGAGAGACCTCAGTGCTGCATCTTTCAGCTCACTAATGATCCTGAAAGGTAATTCTAATCGTAGTTACAGTAACTTGAATTTCCTTCCAAAGGCTAACATTGACTGGTTTCAATTGAAAATTATTCTAAGTGTGGAGTTATGGAACTTTAAAAAATTCCTCTAAAATCAGCCGAACTACGAATTCCGATTTACTCACCTGTCATCAGGAGAGACCGCACTGCTGCATCTTTCAGCCCACTAATGATCCTGAAAAGGAATTCTAGTCGTAGTTACAGTAACTTGAATTTCCTTCCATAGGCTAACATTGACTGGTTTCAATTGAAAATTATTCTAAGTGTAGAGTTTTGGAACTTTAAAAAAATCCTCTAAAATCAGCCGAACTACGAATTCCGATTTACTCACCGGTTATCAGGAGAGAACTCAGTGCTGCATTTTTCAGCCCAATACTGATCATGAAAGGTAATTCTAACCATACTTACAGTAACTTGAATTTCCTTCCATAGGCTAACATTGACTGGTTTCACTTGGAAATTCTTCTAAGTGTGGAGTTTTGGAACTTTAAAAAATTCCTCTAAAATCAGCTGAACTATGAATTCCGATTTACTCACCTGTTATCAGGAGAGAACTCAGTGCTGCATTTTTCAGCCCAATACTGATCCTGAAAAGTAATTCTAACCATACTTACAGTAACATGAATTTGCTTCCATAGGCCAACATTGATGGATTTCACTTGGAAATTCTTCTAAGTGTGGAGTTTTGGAACTTTAAAAAATTCCTCTAAAATCAGCCGAACTACGAATTCCGATGTACTCATCTGTCATCAGTAGAGACCTCAGTGCTGCATCTTTCAGCCCACTACTGATCCAGAAAAGTAATTCTAATCGTAGTTACAGTAACTTGAATTTCCTTCCATAGGCTAACATTACAGGTTTCACTTGGAAATTCTTCTAAGTGTAGAGTTTTGGAACTTTAAAAAATTTCTCTAAAATCAGCCAAACTACGAATTCCGATTTACTCACCTGTCATCAGGAGAGACCTCTGTGCTGCACCTTTCAGCCCACTACTGATCCTGAAAAGTAAATCTAATCGTAGTTACAGTAACTTGAATTTCCTTCCATAGGTTAACATTGACTGGTTTCATTTGGAAATTCTTCTGTGTGTGGAGTTTTGGAACTTTAAAAAATTCCTCTAAAATCAGCCGAACTACGAATTCAGATTTACTCACCTGTCATCAGGAGAGACCAAAGTGCTGCATCTTTCAGTCCACTACTGATCCAGAAAAGTAATTATAATCGTAGTTACAGTAACTTCAATTTACTTCCATAGGCTAACATTGACTGGTTTCAATTAAAAATTTATTCAAAGTGTGGAGTTTTGGAACTTTAAAAAAATCCTCAAAAATCAGCCGAACTACGAATTCAGATTTACTCACCTGTTATCAGGAGAGACCTCACTGCTGCATCTTTCAGCCCACTAATGATCCTGAAAAGTAATTCTAATCGTAGTTACAGTAACTTGAATTTCCTTTCATAGGTTAACATTGACTGGTTTCACTTGGAAAGTCTTTTAAGTGTGGAGTTTTGGAACTTTAAAAAATTCCTCTAAAATCAGCCGAACTACAAATTCAGATTTACTCACCTGTTATCAGGAGAGACCTTAGTGCTGCATCTTTTAGCCCACTACCGATCCTGAAAAGTAATTCTAATCATACTTATAGTAACTTAAATTTCCTTCCATAGGCTAACATTGACTGGTTTCAATTAAAAATTATTCTAAGTATGGAGTTTTAGAACATCAAAAAATTCCTCTAAAATCAGCAGAACTACGAATTCAGATAAACTCACCTGTCATCAGGAGAGACCTCAGTGCTGCATCTTTCAGCCCACTAATGATCCTGAAAGGTAATTCTAATCGTAGTTACAGTAACTTGAATTTCCTTCCAAAGGCTAACATTGACTGGTTTCAATTGAAAATTATTCTAAGTGTGGAGTTATGGAACTTTAAAAAATTCCTCCAAAATCAGCCGAACTACGAATTCCAATTTACTCACCAGTCATCAGTAGAGACCTCAGTGCTGCATCTTTCAGCCCACTACTGATCCAGAAAAGTAATTCTAATCGTAGTTACAGTAACTTGAATTTCCTTCCATAGGCTAACATTACAGGTTTCACTTGGAAATTCTTCTAAGTGTGGAGTTTTGGAACTTTAAAAAATTCCTCTAAAATCAGCTGAACTATGAATTCCGATTTACTCACCTGTCATCAGGAGAGACCTCAGTGCTGTATCTTTCAGCCCACTACTGATCATGAAAAGTAAATCTAATCGTAGGTACAGTAACTTGAATTTCCTTCCATAGGTTAACATTGACTGGTTTCACTTGGAAATTCTTCTGTGTGTGGAGTTTTGGAACTTTAAAAAATTTCTCTAAAATCAGCCAAACTACGAATTCCGATTTACTCACCTGTCATCAGGAGAGACCTCTGTGCTGCACCTTTCAGCCCACTACTGATCCTGAAAAGTAAATCTAATCGTAGTTACAGTAACTTGAATTTCCTTCATAGGTTAACATTGACTGGTTTCATTTGGAAATTCTTCTGTGTGTGGAGTTTTGGAACTTTAAAAAATTCCTCTAAAATCAGCCGAACTACGAATTCAGATTTACTCACCTGTCATCAGGAGAGACCACAGTGCTGCATCTTTCAGTCCACTACTGATCCTGAAAAGTAATTATAATCGTAGTTACAGTAACTTCAATTTACTTCCATAGGCTAACATTGACTGGTTTCAATTAAAAATGTATTCAAAGTGTGGAGTTTTGGAACTTTAAAAAAATCCTCAAAAATCAGCCGAACTACGAATTCAGATTTACTCACCTGTTATCAGGAGAGACCTCACTGCTGCATCTTTCAGCCCACTAATGATCCTGAAAAGTAATTCTAATCGTAGTTACAGTAACTTGAATTTCCTTTCATAGGTTAACATTGACTGGTTTCACTTGGAAAGTCTTTTAAGTGTGGAGTTTTGGAACTTTAAAAAATTCCTCTAAAATCAGCCGAACTACAAATTCAGATTTACTCACCTGTTATCAGGAGAGACCTTAGTGCTGCATCTTTTAGCCCACTACCGATCCTGAAAAGTAATTCTAATCATACTTATAGTAACTTAAATTTCCTTCCATAGGCTAACATTGACTGGTTTCAATTAAAAATTATTCTAAGTATGGAGTTTTAGAACATCAAAAAATTCCTCTAAAATCAGCAGAACTACGAATTCAGATAAACTCACCTGTTATCAAGAGAGACCTCAGTGCTGCACCTTTCAGCCCACTACTGATCCTGAAAAGTAAATCTAATCGTAGTTACAGTAACTTGAATTTCCTTCCATAGGTTAACATTGACTGGTTTCACTTGGAAATTCTTTTAAGTGTGGAGTTTTGGAACTTTAAAAAATTCCTCTAAAATCAGCCGAACTACGAATTCCAATTTACTCACCAGTCATCAGTAGAGACCTCAGTGCTGCATCTTTCAGCCCACTACTGATCCTGAAAAGTAATTATAATCGTAGTTACAGTAACTTCAATTTACTTCCATAGGCTAACATTGACTGGTTTCAATTAAAAATTTATTCAAAGTGTGGAGTTTTGGAACTTTAAAAAAATCCTCAAAAATCAGCCGAACTACGAATTCAGATTTACTCACCTGTTATCAGGAGAGACCTCACTGCTGCATCTTTCAGCCCACTAATGATCCTGAAAAGTAATTCTAATCGTAGTTACAGTAACTTGAATTTCCTTCCATAGGTTAACATTGACTGGTTTCACTTGGAAATTCTTTTAAGTGTGGAGTTTTGGAACTTTAAAAAATTCCTCTAAAATCAGCCGAACTACGAATTCCAATGTACTCACCAGTCATCAGTAGAGACCTCAGTGCTGCATCTTTCAGCCCACTACTGATCCTGAAAAGTAATTATAATCGTAGTTACAGTAACTTCAATTTACTTCCATAGGCTAACATTGACTGGTTTCAATTAAAAATTTATTCAAAGTGTGGAGTTTTGGAACTTTAAAAAAATCCTCAAAAATCAGCCGAACTACGAATTCAGATTTACTCACCTGTTATCAGGAGAGACCTCACTGCTGCATCTTTCAGCCCACTAATGATCCTGAAAAGTAATTCTAATCGTAGTTACAGTAACTTGAATTTCCTTCCATAGGTTAACATTGACTGGTTTCACTTGGAAATTCTTTTAAGTGTGGAGTTTTGGAACTTTAAAAAATTCCTCTAAAATCAGCCGAACTACGAATTCCAATTTACTCACCAGTCATCAGTAGAGACCTCAGTGCTGCATCTTTCAACCCACTACTGATCCTGAAAAGTAATTATAATCGTAGTTACAGTAACTTTAATTTACTTCCATAGGCTAACATTGACTGGTTTCAATTAAAAATGTATTCGAAGTGTGGAGTTTTGGAACTTTAAAAAAATCCTCAAAAATCAGCTGAACTACGAATTCAGATTTACTCACCTGTTATCAGGAGAGACCTCACTGCTGCATCTTTCAGCCCACTAATGGAACTATAAAAAAAATCCTCTAAAATCAGCCGAACTACGAATTTCAATTTACTCACCTGTAATCAGGAGAGACCTCAGTGTGCATCTTTCAGCCCACTACTGATCCTGAAAAGTAATTACTATCGTAGTTACAGTAACTTGAATTTCCTTCCATAGGTTAACATTGACTGGTTTCATTTGGAAATTTTTCTAAGTGTGGAGTTTTGAAACTTTAAATAATTCCTCTAAAATCAGCCGAACTACGAATTCAGATTTACTCACCTGTCATCAGGAGAGACCACAGTGCTGCATCTTTCAGTCCACTACTGATCCTGAAAAGTAATTATAATCGTAGTTACAGTAACTTCAATTTACTTCCATAGGCTAACATTGACTGGTTTCAATTAAAAATTTATTCAAAGTGTGGAGTTTTGGAACTTTAAAAAAATCCTCAAAAATCAGCCGAACTACGAATTCAGATTTACTCACCTGTTATCAGGAGAGACCTCACTGCTGCATCTTTCAGCCCACTAATGATCCTGAAAAGTAATTCTAATAGTAGTTACAGTAACTTGAATTTCCTTTCATAGGTTAACATTGACTGGTTTCACTTGGAAAGTCTTTTAAGTGTGGAGTTTTGGAACTTTAAAAAATTCCTCTAAAATCAGCCGAACTACAAATTCAGATTTACTCACCTGTTATCAGGAGAGACCTTAGTGCTGCATCTTTTAGCCCACTACCGATCCTGAAAAGTAATTCTAATCATACTTATAGTAACTTAAATTTCCTTCCATAGGCTAACATTGACTGGTTTCAATTAAAAATTATTCTAAGTATGGAGTTTTAGAACATCAAAAAATTCCTCTAAAATCAGCAGAACTACGAATTCAGATAAACTCACCTGTTATCAAGAGAGACCTCAGTGCTGCACCTTTCAGCCCACTACTGATCCTGAAAAGTAAATCTAATCGTAGTTACAGTAACTTGAATTTCCTTCCATAGGTTAACATTGACTGGTTTCACTTGGAAATTCTTTTAAGTGTGGAGTTTTGGAACTTTAAAAAATTCCTCTAAAATCAGCCGAACTACGAATTCCAATTTACTCACCAGTCATCAGTAGAGACCTCAGTGCTGCATCTTTCAGCCCACTACTGATCCTGAAAAGTAATTATAATCATAGTTACAGTAACTTCAATTTACTTCCATAGGCTAACATTGACTGGTTTCAATTAAAAATTTATTTAAAGTGTGGAGTTTTGGAACTTTAAAAAAATCCTCAAAAATCAGCCGAACTACGAATTCAGATTTACTCACCTGTTATCAGGAGAGACCTCACTGCTGCATCTTTCAGCCCACTAATGATCCTGAAAAGTAATTCTAATCGTAGTTACAGTATCTTGAATTTCCTTCCATAGGTTAACATTGTCTGGTTTCACTTGGAAATTCTTTTAAGTGTGGAGTTTTGGAACTTTAAAAAATTCCTCTAAAATCAGCCGAACTACGAATTCCAATGTACTCACCAGTCATCAGTAGAGACCTCAGTGCTGCATCTTTCAGCCCACTACTGATCCTGAAAAGTAATTATAATCGTAGTTACAGTAACTTCAATTTACTTCCATAGGCTAACATTGACTGGTTTCAATTAAAAATTTATTCAAAGTGTGGAGTTTTGGAACTTTAAAAAAATCCTCAAAAATCAGCCGAACTACGAATTCAGATTTACTCACCTGTTATCAGGAGAGACCTCACTGCTGCATCTTTCAGCCCACTAATGATCCTGAAAAGTAATTCTAATCGTAGTTACAGTAACTTGAATTTCCTTCCATAGGTTAACATTGACTGGTTTCACTTGGAAATTCTTTTAAGTGTGGAGTTTTGGAACTTTAAAAAATTCCTCTAAAATCAGCCGAACTACGAATTCCAATTTACTCACCAGTCATCAGTAGAGACCTCAGTGCTGCATCTTTCAACCCACTACTGATCCTGAAAAGTAATTATAATCGTAGTTACAGTAACTTTAATTTACTTCCATAGGCTAACATTGACTGGTTTCAATTAAAAATGTATTCGAAGTGTGGAGTTTTGGAACTTTAAAAAAATCCTCAAAAATCAGCTGAACTACGAATTCAGATTTACTCACCTGTTATCAGGAGAGACCTCACTGCTGCATCTTTCAGCCCACTAATGGAACTATAAAAAAAATCCTCTAAAATCAGCCGAACTACGAATTTCAATTTACTCACCTGTAATCAGGAGAGACCTCAGTGTGCATCTTTCAGCCCACTACTGATCCTGAAAAGTAATTACTATCGTAGTTACAGTAACTTGAATTTCCTTCCATAGGTTAACATTGACTGGTTTCATTTGGAAATTTTTCTAAGTGTGGAGTTTTGAAACTTTAAATAATTCCTCTAAAATCAGCCGAACTACGAATTCAGATTTACTCACCTGTCATCAGGAGAGACCACAGTGCTGCATCTTTCAGTCCACTACTGATCCTGAAAAGTAATTATAATCGTAGTTACAGTAACTTCAATTTACTTCCATAGGCTAACATTGACTGGTTTCAATTAAAAATTTATTCAAAGTGTGGAGTTTTGGAACTTTAAAAAAATCCTCAAAAATCAGCCGAACTACGAATTCAGATTTACTCACCTGTTATCAGGAGAGACCTCACTGCTGCATCTTTCAGCCCACTAATGATCCTGAAAAGTAATTCTAATAGTAGTTACAGTAACTTGAATTTCCTTTCATAGGTTAACATTGACTGGTTTCACTTGGAAAGTCTTTTAAGTGTGGAGTTTTGGAACTTTAAAAAATTCCTCTAAAATCAGCCGAACTACAAATTCAGATTTACTCACCTGTTATCAGGAGAGACCTTAGTGCTGCATCTTTTAGCCCACTACCGATCCTGAAAAGTAATTCTAATCATACTTATAGTAACTTAAATTTCCTTCCATAGGCTAACATTGACTGGTTTCAATTAAAAATTATTCTAAGTATGGAGTTTTAGAACATCAAAAAATTCCTCTAAAATCAGCAGAACTACGAATTCAGATAAACTCACCTGTTATCAAGAGAGACCTCAGTGCTGCACCTTTCAGCCCACTACTGATCCTGAAAAGTAAATCTAATCGTAGTTACAGTAACTTGAATTTCCTTCCATAGGTTAACATTGACTGGTTTCACTTGGAAATTCTTTTAAGTGTGGAGTTTTGGAACTTTAAAAAATTCCTCTAAAATCAGCCGAACTACGAATTCCAATTTACTCACCAGTCATCAGTAGAGACCTCAGTGCTGCATCTTTCAGCCCACTACTGATCCTGAAAAGTAATTATAATCATAGTTACAGTAACTTCAATTTACTTCCATAGGCTAACATTGACTGGTTTCAATTAAAAATTTATTTAAAGTGTGGAGTTTTGGAACTTTAAAAAAATCCTCAAAAATCAGCCGAACTACGAATTCAGATTTACTCACCTGTTATCAGGAGAGACCTCACTGCTGCATCTTTCAGCCCACTAATGATCCTGAAAAGTAATTCTAATCGTAGTTACAGTATCTTGAATTTCCTTCCATAGGTTAACATTGTCTGGTTTCACTTGGAAATTCTTTTAAGTGTGGAGTTTTGGAACTTTAAAAAATTCCTCTAAAATCAGCCGAACTACGAATTCCAATGTACTCACCAGTCATCAGTAGAGACCTCAGTGCTGCATCTTTCAGCCCACTACTGATCCTGAAAAGTAATTATAATCGTAGTTACAGTAACTTCAATTTACTTCCATAGGCTAACATTGACTGGTTTCAATTAAAAATTTATTCAAAGTGTGGAGTTTTGGAACTTTAAAAAAATCCTCAAAAATCAGCCGAACTACGAATTCAGATTTACTCACCTGTTATCAGGAGAGACCTCACTGCTGCATCTTTCAGCCCACTAATGATCCTGAAAAGTAATTCTAATCGTAGTTACAGTAACTTGAATTTCCTTCCATAGGTTAACATTGACTGGTTTCACTTGGAAATTCTTTTAAGTGTGGAGTTTTGGAACTTTAAAAAATTCCTCTAAAATCAGCCGAACTACGAATTCCAATTTACTCACCAGTCATCAGTAGAGACCTCAGTGCTGCATCTTTCAACCCACTACTGATCCTGAAAAGTAATTATAATCGTAGTTACAGTAACTTTAATTTACTTCCATAGGCTAACATTGACTGGTTTCAATTAAAAATGTATTCAAAGTGTGGAGTTTTGGAACTTTAAAAAAATCCTCAAAAATCAGCTGAACTACGAATTCAGATTTACTCACCTGTTATCAGGAGAGACCTCACTGCTGCATCTTTCTGCCCACTAATGGAACTATAAAAAAAATCCTCTAAAATCAGCCGAACTACGAATTTCAATTTACTCACCTGTAATCAGGAGAGACCTCAGTGTGCATCTTTCAGCCCACTACTGATCCTGAAAAGTAATTACTATCGTAGTTACAGTAACTTGAATTTCCTTCAATAGGTTAACATTGACTGGTTTCATTTGGAAATTTTTCTAAGTGTGGAGTTTTGAAACTTTAAATAATTCCTCTAAAATCAGCCGAACTACGAATTCAGATTTACTCACCTGTCATCAGGAGAGACCACAGTGCTGCATCTTTCAGTCCACTACTGATCCTGAAAAGTAATTATAATCGTAGTTACAGTAACTTCAATTTACTTCCATAGGCTAACATTGACTGGTTTCAATTAAAAATGTATTCAAAGTGTGGAGTTTTGGAACTTTAAAAAAATCCTCAAAAATCAGCCGAACTACGAATTCAGATTTACTCACCTGTTATCAGGAGAGACCTCACTGCTGCATCTTTCAGCCCACTAATGATCCTGAAAAGTAATTCTAATCGTAGTTACAGTAACTTGAATTTCCTTTCATAGGTTAACATTGACTGGTTTCACTTGGAAAGTCTTTTAAGTGTGGAGTTTTTGAACTTTAAAAAATTCCTCTAAAATCAGCCGAACTACAAATTCAGATTTACTCACCTGTTATCAGGAGAGACCTTAGTGCTGCATCTTTTAGCCCACTACCGATCCTGAAAAGTAATTCTAATCATACTTATAGTAACTTAAATTTCCTTCCATAGGCTAAAATTGACTGGTTTCAATTAAAAATTATTCTAAGTATGGAGTTTTAGAACATCAAAAAATTCCTCTAAAATCAGCAGAACTACGAATTCAGATAAACTCACCTGTTATCAAGAGAGACCTCAGTGCTGCACCTTTCAGCCCACTACTGATCCTGACAAGTAAATCTAATCGTAGTTACAGTAACTTGAATTTACTTCCATAGGCTAACATTGACTGGTTTCAATTAAAAAATATTCAAAGTGTGGAGTTTTGGAACTTTAAAAAATTCCTCTAAAATCAGCCGAACTACGAATTCCGATTTACTCACCTGTCATCAGGAGAGACCTCAGTGCTGCATCTTTCAGCCCACTACTGATCCTGAAAAGTAATTTTAATCGTAGATACAGTAACTTGAATTTCCTTTCATAGGTTAACATTGACTGGTTTCACTTGGAAAGTCTTTTAAGTGTGGAGTTTTTGAACTTTAAAAAATTCCTCTAAAATCAGCCGAACTACAAATTCAGATTTACTCACCTGTTATCAGGAGAGACCTTAGTGCTGCATCTTTTAGCCCACTACCGATCCTGAAAAGTAATTCTAATCATACTTATAGTAACTTAAATTTCCTTCCATAGGCTAACATTGACTGGTTTCAATTAAAAATTATTCTAAGTATGGAGTTTTAGAACATCAAAAAATTCCTCTAAAATCAGCAGAACTACGAATTCAGATAAACTCACCTGTTATCAAGAGAGACCTCAGTGCTGCACCTTTCAGCCCACTACTGATCCTGAAAAGTAAATCTAATCGTAGTTACAGTAACTTGAATTTCCTTCCATAGGTTAACATTGACTGGTTTCACTTGGAAATTCTTTTAAGTGTGGAGTTTTGGAACTTTAAAAAATTCCTCTAAAATCAGCCGAACTACGAATTCCAATTTACTCACCAGTCATCAGTAGAGACCTCAGTGCTGCATCTTTCAGCCCACTACTGATCCTGAAAAGTTATTATAATCGTAGTTACAGTAACTTCAATTTACTTCCATAGGCTAACATTGACTGGTTTCAATTAAAAATGTATTTAAAGTGTGGAGTTTTGGAACTTTAAAAAAATCCTCAAAAATCAGCCGAACTACGAATTCAGATTTACTCACCTGTTATCAGGAGAGACCTCACTGCTGCACCTTTCAGCCCACTACTGATCCTGAAAAGTAAATCTAATCGTAGTTACAGTAACTTGAATTTCCTTCCATAGGTTAACATTGACTGGTTTCACTTGGAAATTCTTTTAAGTGTGGAGTTTTGGAACTTTAAAAAATTCCTCTAAAATCAGCCGAACTACGAATTCCAATTTACTCACCAGTCATCAGTAGAGACCTCAGTGCTGCATCTTTCAACCCACTACTGATCCTGAAAAGTAATTATAATCGTAGTTACAGTAACTTTAATTTACTTCCATAGGCTAACATTGACTGGTTTCAATTAAAAATTTATTCAAAGTGTGGAGTTTTGGAACTTTAAAAAAATCCTCAAAAATCAGCTGAACTACGAATTCAGATTTACTCACCTGCTTTCAGGAGAGACCTCACTGCTGCATCTTTCAGCCCACTAATGGAACTATAAAAAAATCCTCTAAAATCAGCCGAACTACGAATTTCAATTTACTCACCTGTAATCAGGAGAGACCTCAGTGTGCATCTTTCAGCCCACTACTGATCCTGAAAATTAATTACTATCGTAGTTACAGTAACTTGAATTTTCTTCCATAGGCTAACATTGACTGGTTTCACTTGGAAATTTTTCTAAGTGTGGAGTTTTGAAACTTTAAAAAATTCCTCTAAAATCAGCCGAACTACGAATTCCGATTTACTCACCTGTCATCAGGAGAGACCGCACTGCTGCATCTTTCAGCCCACTAATGATCCTAAAAAGTAAATCTAATCGTAGTTACAGTAACTTGAATTTCCTTCCATAGGATAACATTGACTGGTTTCACTTGGAAATTCTTCTGTGTGTGGAGTTTTGGAACTATAAAAAAAATCCTCTAAAATCAGCCGAACTATGAATTCCGATTTACTCACCGGTTATCAGGAGAGAACTCAGTGCTGCATTTTTCAGCCCAATACTGATCATGAAAAGTAATTCTAACCATACTTACAGTAACTTGAATTTCCTTCCATAGGCTAACATTGAATGGTTTCACTTGGAAATTCTTCTAAGTGTGGAGTTTTGGAACTTTAAAAAATTCCTCTAAAATCAGCCGAACTACGAATTCCGATGTACTCACCTGTCATCAGGAGAGACCTAACTGCTGCATCTTTCAGCCCACTAATGATCCTGAAAAGTAATTCTAATCGTAGTTACTAACACATTGACTGGTTTCAATTACAAATTATTCTAAGTGTGGAGTTTTAGAACATCAAAAAATTCCTCTAAAATCAGCAGAACTACGAATTCAGATAAACTCACCTGTTATCAAGAGAGACCTCAGTGCTGCACCTTTCAGCCCACTACTGATCCTGACAAGTAAATCTAATCGTAGTTACAGTAACTTGAATTTACTTCCATAGGCTAACATTGACTGGTTTCAATTAAAAAATATTCAAAGTGTGGAGTTTTGGAACTTTAAAAAATTCCTCTAAAATCAGCCGAACTACGAATTCCGATTTACTCACCTGTCATCAGGAGAGACCTCAGTGCTGCATCTTTCAGCCCACTACTGATCCTGAAAAGTAATTTTAATCGTAGATACAGTAACTTGAATTTACTTTCATAGGCTAACATTGACTGGTTTCACTTGAAAATTCTTCTAAGTGTGGAGTTTTGGAACTTTAAAAAATTCCTCCAAAATCAGCCGAACTACGAATTCCAATTTACTCACCAGTCATCAGAAGAGACCTCAGTGCTGCATCTTTCAGCCCACTATTGATCCTGAAAAGTAATTCTAATCGTAGTTACAGTAACATGAATTTGCTTCCATAGGCTAACATTGACGCGTTTCACTTGGAAATTCTTCTAATTATGCAGTTTTGAATCTTTAAAAAATTCCTAAAAAGTCAGCCGAACTATGAATTCCGATTTACTTACCTGTCATCAGGAGAGACCTAACTGCTGCATCTTGCAGCCCACTAATGATCCTGAAAAGTAATTCTAATCGTAGTTACAGTAACTTGAATTTCCTTTCATAGGTTAACATTGACTGGTTTCACTTGGAAATTCTTTTCAGTGTGGAGTTTTGGAACTTTAAAAAAATTCCTCTAAAATCAGCCGAACTACGAATTCCAATGTACTCACCAGTCATCAGTAGAGACCTCAGTGCTGCATCTTTCAGCCCACTACTGATCCTGAAAAATAATTATAATCGTAGTTACAGTAACTTCAATTTACTTCCATAGGCTAACATTGACTGGTTTCAATTAAAAATTTATTCAAAGTGTGGAGTTTTGGAACTTTAAAAAAATCCTCAAAAATCAGCCGAACTACGAATTCAGATTTACTCACCTGTTATCAGGAGAGACCTCACTGCTGCATCTTTCAGCCCACTAATGATCCTGAAAAGTAATTCTAATCGTAGTTACAGTAACTTGAATTTCCTTCCATAGGTTAACATTGACTGGTTTCACTTGGAAATTCTTTTAAGTGTGGAGTTTTGGAACTTTAAAAAATTCCTCTAAAATCAGCCGAACTACGAATTCCAATTTACTCACCAGTCATCAGTAGAGACCTCAGTGCTGCATCTTTCAACCCACTACTGATCCTGAAAAGTAATTATAATCGTAGTTACAGTAACTTTAATTTACTTCCATAGGCTAACATTGACTGGTTTCAATTAAAAATGTATTCAAAGTGTGGAGTTTTGGAACTTTAAAAAAATCCTCAAAAATCAGCTGAACTACGAATTCAGATTTACTCACCTGTTATCAGGAGAGACCTCACTGCTGCATCTTTCAGCCCACTAATGGAACTATAAAAAAAATCCTCTAAAATCAGCCGAACTACGAATTTCAATTTACTCACCTGTAATCAGGAGAGACCTCAGTGTGCATCTTTCAGCCCACTACTGATCCTGAAAATTAATTACTATCGTAGTTACAGTAACTTGAATTTTCTTCCATAGGCTAACATTGACTGGTTTCACTTGGAAATTTTTCTAAGTGTGGAGTTTTGAAACTTTAAAAAATTCCTCTAAAATCAGCCGAACTACGAATTCCGATTTACTCACCTGTCATCAGGAGAGACCGCACTGCTGCATCTTTCAGCCCACTAATGATCCTAAAAAGTAAATCTAATCGTAGTTACAGTAACTTGAATTTCCTTCCATAGGATAACATTGACTGGTTTCACTTGGAAATTCTTCTGTGTGTGGAGTTTTGGAACTATAAAAAAAATCCTCTAAAATCAGCCGAACTATGAATTCCGATTTACTCACCGGTTATCAGGAGAGAACTCAGTGCTGCATTTTTCAGCCCAATACTGATCATGAAAAGTAATTCTAACCATACTTACAGTAACTTGAATTTCCTTCCATAGGCTAACATTGAATGGTTTCACTTGGAAATTCTTCTAAGTGTGGAGTTTTGGAACTTTAAAAAATTCCTCTAAAATCAGCCGAACTACGAATTCCGATGTACTCACCTGTCATCAGGAGAGACCTAACTGCTGCATCTTTCAGCCCACTAATGATCCTGAAAAGTAATTCTAATCGTAGTTACTAACACATTGACTGGTTTCAATTACAAATTATTCTAAGTGTGGAGTTTTAGAACATCAAAAAATTCCTCTAAAATCAGCAGAACTACGAATTCAGATAAACTCACCTGTTATCAAGAGAGACCTCAGTGCTGCACCTTTCAGCCCACTACTGATCCTGACAAGTAAATCTAATCGTAGTTACAGTAACTTGAATTTACTTCCATAGGCTAACATTGACTGGTTTCAATTAAAAAATATTCAAAGTGTGGAGTTTTGGAACTTTAAAAAATTCCTCTAAAATCAGCCGAACTACGAATTCCGATTTACTCACCTGTCATCAGGAGAGACCTCAGTGCTGCATCTTTCAGCCCACTACTGATCCTGAAAAGTAATTTTAAACGTAGATACAGTAACTTGAATTTACTTTCATAGGCTAACATTGACTGGTTTCACTTGAAAATTCTTCTAAGTGTGGAGTTTTGGAACTTTAAAAAATTCCTCCAAAATCAGCCGAACTACGAATTCCAATTTACTCACCAGTCATCAGAAGAGACCTCAGTGCTACATCTTTCAGCCCACTATTGATCCTGAAAAGTAATTCTAATCGTAGTTACAGTAACATGAATTTGCTTCCATAGGCTAACATTGACGCGTTTCACTTGGAAATTCTTCTAATTATGCAGTTTTGAATCTTTAAAAAATTCCTAAAAAGTCAGCCGAACTATGAATTCCGATTTACTTACCTGTCATCAGGAGAGACCTAACTGCTGCATCTTGCAGCCCACTAATGATCCTGAAAAGTAATTCTAATCGTAGTTACAGTAACTTGAATTTCCTTTCATAGGTTAACATTGACTGGTTTCACTTGGAAATTCTTTTCAGTGTGGAGTTTTGGAACTTTAAAAAAATTCCTCTAAAATCAGCCGAACTACGAATTCAGATTTACTCACCTGTCATCAGGAGAGACCTCAGTGCTGCATCTTTCAGCCCACTAATGATCCTGAAAGGTAATTCTAATCGTAGTTACAGTAACTTGAATTTCCTTCCAAAGGCTAACATTGACTGGTTTCAATTGAAAATTATTCTAAGTGTGGAGTTATGGAACTTTAAAAAATTCCTCCTAAATCAGCTGAACTACGAATTCCAATTTACTCACCAGTCATCAGTAGAGACCTCAGTGCTGCATCTTTCAGCCCACTAATGATCCTGAAAGGTAATTCTAATCGTAGTTACAGTAACTTGAATTTCCTTCCAAAGGCTAACATTGACTGGTTTCAATTGAAAATTATTCTAAGTGTGGAGTTATGGAACTTTAAAAAATTCCTCTAAAATCAGCCGAACTACGAATTCCGATTTACTCACCTGTCATCAGGAGAGATCGCACTGCCGCATCTTTCAGCCCACTAATGATCCTGAAAAGTAATTCTAATCGTAGTTACAGTAACTTGAATTTCCTTTCATAGGTTAACATTGACTGGTTTCACTTGGAAATTCTTTTAAGTGTGGAGTTTTGGAACTTTAAAAAATTCCTCTAAAATCAGCCGAACTACGAATTCAGATTTACTCACCTGTCATCAGGAGAGACCTCAGTGCTGCATCTTTCAGCCCACTAATGATCCTGAAAGGTAATTCTAATCGTAGTTACAGTAACGTGAATTTCCTTCCAAAGGCTAACATTGACTGGTTTCAATTGAAAATTATTCTAAGTGTGGAGTTATGGAACTTTAAAAAATTCCTCCAAAATCAGCCGAACTACGAATTCCAATTTACTCACCAGTCATCAGTAGAGACCTCAGTGCTGCATCTTTCAGCCCACTAATGATCCTAAAAAGTAAATCTAATCGTAGTTACAGTAACTTGAATTTCCTTCCATAGGTTAACATTGACTGGTTTCAATTGAAAATTATTCTAAGTGTGGAGTTTTGGAACTTTACAAAAATCCTCAAAAATCAGCCGAACTACGAATTCAGATTTACTCACCTGTCATCAGGAGAGACCACAGTGCTGCATCTTTCAGCCCACTACTGATCCAGAAAAGTAATTCTAATCGTAGTTACAGTAACTTGAATTTCCTTCCATAGGCTAACATTACAGGTTTCACTTGGAAATTCTTCTAAGTGTGGAGTTTTGGAACTTTAAAAAATTCCTCTAAAATCAGCTGAACTATGAATTCCGATTTACTCACCTGTCATCAGGAGAGACCTCAGTGCTGTATCTTTCAGCCCACTACTGATCATGAAAAGTAAATCTAATCGTAGGTACAGTAACTTGAATTTCCTTCCATAGGTTAACATTGACTGGTTTCACTTGGAAATTCTTCTGTGTGTGGAGTTTTGGAACTTTAAAAAATTTCTCTAAAATCAGCCGAACTACGAATTCCGATTTACTCACCTGTCATCAGGAGCGACCTCTGTGCTGCATCTTTCAGCCCACTACTGATCCTGAAAAGTAATTTTAATTGTAGATACAGTAACTTGAATTTACTTTCATAGGCTATCATTGACTGGTTTCACTTGAAAATTCTTCTAAGTGTGGAGTTTTGGAACTTTAAAAAATTCCTCCAAAATCAGCCGAACTACGAATTCCAATTTACTCACCAGTCATCAGGAGAGACCTCAGTGCTGCATCTTTCAGCCCACTAATGATCCTGAAAAGGAATTCTAACCATACTTACAGTAACATGAATTTGCTTCCATAGGCTAACATTGATGGGTTTCACTTGGAAATTCTTCTAAGTGTGGAGTTTTGGAACTTTAAAAACTTCCTCTAAAATCAGCTGAACTATGAATTCCGATTTACTCACCTGTTATCAGGAGAGAACTCAGTGCTGCATTTTTCAGCCCAATACTGATCCTGAAAAGTAATTCTAACCATACTTACAGTAACATGAATTTGCTTCCATAGGCTAACATTGATGGGTTTCACTTGGAAATTCTTCTAAGTGTGGAGTTTTGGAACTTTAAAAAATTCCTCTAAAATCAGCCGAACTACGAATTCCGATGTACTCATCAGTTATCAGGAGAGCCCTCAGTGCTGCATCTTTCAGCCCACTACTGATCCTGAAAAGTAATTTTAATCGTAGATACAGTAACTTGAATTTACTTTCATAGGCTAACATTGACGGGTTTCACTTGGAAATTCTTCTAATTATGCAGTTTTGAAACTTTAAAAAATTCCTAAAAAGTCAGCCGAACTATGAATTCAGATTTACTTACCTGTCATCAGGAGAGACCTAACTGCTGCATCTTTCAGCCCACTAATGATCCTGAAAAGTAATTCTAATCATAGTTACAGTAATTTGAATTTCCTTTCATAGGTTAACATTGACTGGTTTCACTTGGAAATTCTTTTAAGTGTGGAGTTTTGGAACTTTAAAAAATTCCTCTAAAATAAGCCAAACTACGAATTCAGATTTACTCACCTGTCATCAGGAGAGACCTCAGTGCTGCATCTTTCAGCCCACTAATGATCCTGAAAGGTAATTCTAATCGTAGTTACAGTAACTTGAATTTCCTTCCAAAGGCTAACATTGACTGGTTTCAATTGAAAATTATTCTAAGTGTGGAGTTATGGAACTTTAAAAAATTCCTCCAAAATCAGCCGAACTACGAATTCCAATTTACTCACCAGTCATCAGTAGAGAGCTCAGTGCTGCATCTTTCAGCCCACTAATGATCCTAAAAAGTAAATCTAATCGTAGTTACAGTAACTTGAATTTCCTTCCATAGGTTAACATTGACTGGTTTCAATTGAAAATTATTCTAAGTGTGGAGTTTTGGAACTTTACAAAAATCCTCAAATATCAGCAAAACTACGAATTCAGATTTACTCACCTGTCATCAGGAGAGACCACAGTGCTGCATCTTTCAGCCCACTACTGATCCAGAAAAGTAATTCTAATCGTAGTTACAGTAATTTGAATTTCCTTTCATAGGTTAACATTGACTGGTTTCACTTGGAAATTCTTTTAAGTGTGGAGTTTTGGAACTTTAAAAGATTCCTCTAAAATGAGCTGAACTATGAATTCCGATTTACTCACCTGTCATCAGGAGAGACCTCAGTGCTGTATCTTTCAGCCCACTACTGATCATGAAAAGTAAATCTAATCGTAGGTACAGTAACTTGAATTTCCTTCCATAGGTTAACATTGACTGGTTTCACTTGGAAATTCTTCTGTGTGTGGAGTTTTGGAACTTTAAAAAATTTCTCTAAAATCAGCCGAACTACGAATTCCGATTTACTCACCTGTCATCAGGAGAGACCGCACTGCTGCATCTTTCAGCCCACTAATGATCTTGAAAAGGAATTCTAATCGTAGTTACAGTAACTTGAATGTCCTTCCATAGGCTAACATTGACTGGTTTCAATTAAAAATTATTATAAGTGTGGAGTTTTGAAACTTTAAAAAATTCCTCTAAAATCAGCTGAAATATGAATTCCGATTTACTCACCTGTCATCAGGAGAGACCTCTGTGCTGCATCTTTCAGCCCACTACTGATCCTGAAAAGTAAATCTAATCCTAGTTACAGTAACTTGAATTTCCTTTCATAGGTTAACATTGACTGGTTTCACTGTGAAATTCTTCTAAGTGTGGAGTTTTGGAACTTTAAAAAATTACTCTAAAATCAGCTGAACTATGAATTCCGATTTACTCACCTGTCATCAGGAGAGACCTCAGTGCTGTATCTTTCAGCCCACTACTGATCATAAAAAGTAAATCTAATCGTAGGTACAGTAACTTGAATTTCCTTCCATAGGTTAACATTGACTGGTTTCACTTGGAAATTCTTCTGTGTGTGGAGTTTCGGAACTTTAAAAAATTTCTCTAAAATCAGCCGAACTACGAATTCCGATGTACTCACCTGTTATCAGGAGTGATCTTAGTGCTGCATCTTTTAGCCCACTACTGATCCTAAAAAGTAATTCTAACCATACTTACAGTAACTTGAATTTCCTTCCGCAGGCTAACATTGACTGGTTTCACTTGGAAATTCTTCTAATTATGCAGTTTTGAAACTTTAAAAAATTCCTAAAAAGTCAGCGGAACTATGAATTCCGATATACTTACCTGTCATCAGGAGAGACCTAACAGCTGCATCTTTCAGCCCACTACTGATCCTGAAAAGTAATTACTATCGTAGTTACAGTAACTTGAATTTTCTTACATAGGTTAACATTGACTGGTTTCACTTGGAAATTCTTCTAAGTGTGTAGTTTTGAAACTTTAAAAAATTCCTCTAAAATCAGCCGAACTACGAATTCCGATTTACTCACCTGTCATCAGGAGAGACCGCACTGCTGCATCTTTCAGCCCACTAATGATCCTAAAAAGTAAATCTAATCGTAGTTACAGTAACTTTAATTTACTTCCATAGGTTAGCATTGACTGGTTTCACCTGGAAATTCTTCTAAGTGTGGAGTTTTGGAACTATAAAAAAAATCCTCTCAAATCAGCCGAACTACGAATTCCAATTTACTCACCAGTCAACAGGAGAGACCTCAGTGCTGCATCTTTCAGCCCACTACTGATCCTGAAAAGTAATTATAATCGTAGTTACAGTAACTTTAATTTACTTCCATAGGCTAACATTGACTGGTTTCAATTAAAAATTATTCAAAGTGTGGAGTTTTGGAACTTTAAAAAATTCCTCTAAAATCAGCCGAACTACGAATTCCGATTTACTCATCTGTCATCAGGAGAGACCTCAGTGCTGCATCTTTCAGCCCACTACTGATCCTGAAAAGTAATTCTAATCGTAGATACAGTAACTTGAATTTACTTTCATAGGCAAACATTGACTGGTTTCAATTGAAAATTATTCTAAGTGTGGAGTTTTGTAACTTTAAAAAATTCCTCTAAAATCAGCCGAACTACGAATTCCGATTTACTCACCTGTTATCAGGAGAGAACTCAGTGCTGCATTTTTCAGCCCAATACTGATCATGAAAAGTAATTCTAACCATACTTACAGTAACTTGAATTTCCTTCCATAGGCTGCGAATTCCAACTTACCCACCTGCTATCATAAGAGACCTCATGGCTGCATCTTTTCAGCCATGTACTGAGCCTGAAAAGCGTTTCAAACCCCACTTACAAGTAAAACTTGCTAGTATGTCCCTGGCTGCTATCCACTGAAAAGCTGGTTCTGCGTACATTTTGGCATGCGTTTGCTCCTGCTGGGTCAGCCGAGCGGCTAATTCCAACTTACCCACCTGCTATCATAAGAGACCTCATGGCTGCATCTTTTCAGCCATGTACTGAGCCTGAAAAGCGTTTCAAACCCCACTTACAAGTAAAACATGCTAGTATGGCTGCTCTTCAATGAAAAGCTGTTTCTGCGTCGATTTTTGCCATACGATTGCTCCTGCAGGGTCAGCCGAGCTGCGATTTCCAACTTACCCACCTGCTATCATGAGGGACCTCATGGCTGCATCTTTTGAGCCCAGTACTTTTTTTTTTTTTTTTTTCTTTTATTAAAGTTTTTTATTTTCCTTCGTTACAACATAGCATTATGAGCATTACATGTATCACAATTTTATCCATTGCAATATTCTTTGCATTAATTAATTAGGTACTAACATATAGATTATACAATAGATCTACCCAGACATAGCGTACACATTATGCAATTCAACTATAATAAGAAAGCAGAGTCCGCAATCAGCAGTAAATAACCGAAGTCAAAAGAGACAGCAGCTACCCGCCCCCTCCCCTAGCTATTCCTTCTTTGACTCTCTTTCCATTTACATAATGGCTCCCAAATTCTTCTCCCCAATCGTCTTCCACTCCTCCCCTTTCGGGCAAAGATTTTTTCCTCTATATTATATGCATACAGGGTATTTGCCAGCCAACATTGCATTTTCGGAGGGCTTTTATCTAGCCAAGCCCTAGCTATTGTTAATCTATAGACGGCCATTATTACAAAAAGAAATTCAGCATATTGAACCTGCTCTTCATCGTTCACCCCTAGCATAATCCAAGCTGGTGTAAGGGATATCTCAATACCCAGTGAGCTTGCCAAGAACCCCTCAATCTCCCTAATCAGAGTTCTTAGTTGAGGACATGTAGCAAAAATGTGCACGCTATCTGCTTCCAACTCATTACATCTAGGACAGTTGATTCCTTGATTCCCTCCCCATTTTGCAATCTTTGCAGGTGTAAAGTACAAAGAGTACAGTGTTTTATAATGCTGTGATTGCAGCGGGGCAGCACATAATATCGTACATCCTAAATTCAAAGAATCATAAAACAGGCTACTATCAACTCCCAGTTTATCCTCCCATTTTTTACTAAATTTAGCTAAATCGTCCTGCTTATCTTTCACCAATGCTGCATAAAAAGATTTGATAGAACAATCCCCCATCAGTTTTATTTTCTCCATTATTTCTATTTTATTGAAACCTGCTGGACCTCCGACTTTGTTATTAAGGAAACTTCTAACCTGTAGATATTTAAAAAAATCCCCTATTATCTAAGCCATATGTTTCTCTCAACTCTGAAAATTGCTTAAAGCCATCCTGTGAAAATAAATCTCCAATTTGCGTGGCCCCCCTTAGAGCCCACTCTGCCATAGTATGATCTCCAAAAATTTCCTTGGGGAGTGACCTATTGTTAGTTAATAAGACATACCTGTTATACCTCCCAATTTTTACTTTCTTTAAAAATGCATTCCAGGTCGTAACTGCCGCTTTGACAGTTTTAAACTTAGTCCTCTTGAAATAACTATAGTCAATACATTTTAGAAAACAGTTCTCAGCATTTACCCCAAGTGCGACAGCATACACCTCTGTAGACATTTTCTGCATTCTTACATCATCAGAGTTTCCGCCAATAAGACCTTGAATATATTGCAGCACAGTAGCCATATAATATAAACGAAAGTCTGGTGCCCCCCATCCCCCTTTTTCTCTGGGGAGTGTCATATACCTATAAGCTCTCCGGGTTTTACCTTGGGCCCATATAAACCTGTTACATATAGCCTCTATACCATTAAACCAACTGGCTTCAATCAACAATGGTACAGCCCTGAACACATACAAAAATTTGGGTAAAATCATCATTTTGATGATGTTTGTACATCCAACTAGCGACAGGTGTAAATTGTTCATTCTTCCCAAATCTTTTTTCATTTGAGTTATCAAGGGATCCATATTTTTTTCCACAATTTTACTTACTTCTGCTGTCATTTGTACCCCTAGATAAGTTGCCATATTTGTCACTCTTACATCGTTACAAATTACCCATTGATTTTTAACTATCTGTGTTTTAGTTGTGTTCAAACTATATCCAGAAAACTGACCAAACCTCTCAGCTTCTGCTTCAATTGCCCTGATGGCAGCTAAAGGGTCTGGAGTCAAGATAGCGACGTCATCCGCATAAGCTAGTGATTTAAGTCTACAACCATTTAGCACTAACGGTAATATCTGTTGATTAGTTTCCAATTTTCGAATATAGGGGTCAAGGTATAGAGCAAACAGCAGGGGAGAAGAGGGACAACCCTGCCTTGTGCCTCTCTGGATATTAACTGCGGCCGAATAACCTCTATTGACTCTTATCTTGGCCGTCGGATTTATGTATAGCGTCTGTAGAGCCTTTATGAATCCTGGTCCTATACCGTGCCACCTCAGAACATCCCATAAATATCCCCATGAGACCCTATCAAATGCCTTTTCAGCGTCGAGAAACACCGCTGCCATTGGGTCTTCCAGGGTGTCTGCTACGTCAAATGCCGTAATTACCTGCCTAGTATGGTGGGTTGTTCCCTTACCTGGAATAAATCCATGCTGAGAGGGAATAACCAAAGATTCAATTGTCTTGGATAATCTTTTTGCCAACATTTTTGAAAACACCTTGACATCGGCGTTCATTAAGGTGATGGGTCGATAGGAGCCCGGGACATCTACCGGTTTGCCTTTTTTTGGAATAACAATGATGTCTGCGCCTCCCCAAGAGTATGGAGCAGTCTCACCCAATTGTGCTAACAACATTAGATTAAACATGTCTGCTAACAAAGAGGACTCGAAGATTTTATAAAATTCAACTGGGATCTGGACCGGGCCAGCAGCCTTCCCAGATGGCAGTTCCCTCAAAGCCTCAGCTAGTTCATCCACCTTGAATTTCTCTTCCAGCTCTTCTCTGTCTGCCTCCTCCAACTTCGAGGGCTCTATCTCCCTCAGATAAGTCCTCATGTCCTCCTCTCTTCCATGCCCATCTGATTGATACAATTCCATATAAAACTGCCTAAAAACCTCTCTGATCTGTTCCGCACCCTTAACTTTAATTCCTTGACCATTTTTGATCTCCTTAATGTCAGCCATCCCATGTCTTTGTCTAGCTCGTACCGCTAATATATGACCCACTCTCTCGCTAAGTTCATACGCCTTTTCTTTATTGGCTACATACTTCTCCACTGTCTTTTTTGCCATCCCATCCATAACCTCTGCTTTGAGAGCGACTAGTTTTAACAATATCTGCTCGATTGGTGTGTGCGCATGTATAGCCAACATAAGTTCCTCCTCTGCCTCTCTAATTAATTTGTTATCTCTTTCTAATTTCTCCCTCTCTCTTCTTTGTGTACTAATAACATAGCTCAGGGTCTCACCTCTTATTCCGGCTTTAAAAGCATCCCACACAATCCCTGGTGATGAAGTACCTCTATTAATTTCCCAAAATTCCTTAATCCAGTCAGCCATTCTTTCCCTATACGTTTGGTCCTGGAGAAGCATTCTGTCAAATGTCCATTGCGACGGCTCCTTGTTTCTCCTTTGCCCAAGATTTACAGTTAACACTAACGGACTGTGATCTGATATGATCCTTGGCTCTCTTACTATCCTTGCACCATCTAACAGCCCTCTTGTGATTAAAAAATAATCCAGCCTGACTAAGATCTGGTGGGGAGCTGAAAAGAAAGTACTCCCGTCGAGATTCGGATGGCAATGTAACCATGGATCCTCGAGAGAGTTTTTCCTTGCCATATCCGCTAAGGCCCTGTAAGTTCTCTTTTTCCTCCCCGTGTATTTCCTATTAGGGTCTAAGAAACTACTATCTGGATCATGAATATTCAGGTCGCCACATAAGATAATAGGCTCAGGCCACTGTGCAAGTTCCGCATCTAGAAATTGAGGAATGTCTGGATCATCTCCAGTAGAGCCATAAACTGAAACAAGCGTAAAGGTTTCTCCCCTAACCGTTAATTCTGCTATAACCCATCTTCCCCATTTATCCTCCAACTTTCTCTTAACAATTGTATCCTGTCTCTTGCCCAAAATCACCACCCCTCTTGTCTTGGTGTTCTGGTTAGTTTTTGCTAGAACATTAAAGCCAAGTTGATCAAGTAAGTAGGCCTTAGTGCCCTCAATGTGTGTTTCCTGAAGGCACACTAGATCAGGTTTAAGCGATTTTAACAAATAAGCAGCTTTTAACCTCTTATTTAACTCATTAAGTCCACAAATGTTTATTGAAACTATTCTACAGGACATTTATATTTCATAGTATTCCCTATTACGTATTTCCATCTAAACCAGCAGGATTTAGTAATTATCTTTGGACTTTGATCTTTCCCACACATTTTCTCCCCCCCTTTAACTCGTTTGTGTACCTTACCCCCTGCAACTTTTTTTGAATCTTTTTTACCTCTTTCTTCTACACCATGTTTGTGCCCAAGACCAGCGTGTTTGTCTCCCCCCCCCCACCCTCCCCCCTTTGCCCCCCACCCCTTAGGAACCCCCCCCCCCTCACTACAGGCAAATAGGCCAATCCTGGCCTATGTGTAGCCCCCCGTAGTCTGCAGCGTCGCTACTCTCTCCTATCCTGTTTTCACCTCTGTCCGGTATTGCCAAATACATTTATTTGGCGTTACCATCTTACCATCTTACGGAGTTTTTGGTGGAGTTCTCAAAGGAGACTTTGATGGGGTTCTGGTTCTAGCTCTACTCTCCTTCCCTTTACCAATTTCCGAAATTTCTGCTAAGTATTCTGCTGCTTTTATCTCAGATGTAAACATTTTGGTATAACCTTTCCAGACAACTTTCAACCTTGACGGGAACAACAGATACGCTTCTGCCCCTTGCTTTTGGAAAGGCCCTATCATCTGTCTTAATTTCCACCTTCTTTCCACGGTAACATGGCAGAAGTCTGGCCTAGAGAAAAAAGTGTTCCCGTCAGCTGTTTTTCTTGAGTCAGGTCTAGCTTTATCAATTATTTCCTGTCTTGCTAAGAAGTTACCCAAAAAAACCAGCATTGCTCTTGGGAGCTCCTTCTCTTGCCCTCCCCGATTTTTCTTTTTGAACAGTGGGTACCTATGCGCTCTTTGCACTTCCACATCCCAGTGCCATTTTGACTCAGGAAAGGCCTCTTCCAAAATCTTAACCACATAACCTCTGGGATCCTGCCCCTCTTTTCCTTCCTCCAGCCCCAAAAGTCTCACATTGTTCCTCCTTTGGCGATTTTCAAAGCTTTCTAGCTTCCACTGGAGATCTTCAACCACCTTCTCTTTTTTTTTTTTTTTTTTAAAACCTTTATTTACAAATGCACAATACACAGCGTCTGCCTACAACCCCACAGGGCTGGCCGCTATGACAAAAAACAGGCTGAGTGAAAAGCGCAATACGAGGCAGTACGTTGCTGGAGCAATCTTTCACATCAACATTATCGGCAAGAGCGTAACATCATACTAATAGGATAAGGAAGGTTTAATTTTATGTTTTTGTCGAGATGAACACAAACAAACAAACACATGGTATCATAGTAGCAAGGGTTGCTGGAGGTGGGGGGGGGGAATGGATGTAGGAGAAACGACAATGGCAAGGGGGGGGTGGCGAGCGCAAGAGAACAAAGCATGTGGTGAGAATAGGAGAGGAACGTAAATCACGGAAAGGAGGGGAGAGGGACCTCATAGTCAAGTGGGGGAGAACAGATGTCTCCACGATAAGTATTCCAGGGAGCCCAGACTCTGGACCACTTCCCTGGACGCCCCCGGGCCTCATATACCGTCTTCTCTCGGAACATGGACCAGTCCATGTTCTCCTTCCAGGCACTTAACACTGGCGGTCTAGGGGAGCCCCAGAGCTGCGCAATATCCCTCTTCGCGATCATATTGCCTAGGGTAACCCAAAGTGTCTGGGCAGTAGTGCAGTCAGACGGTTCCCACACATTCAACAGACAACGACGCGCCTCAGGAAGCAATGGGACCCCCGTGACACGACTCATCACATCATGCACCCTAGACCAGTACGCTACAATCATCGGACATTCCCACAGAACATGAAGAAAGGTGCCATCCATCCCACACCCACGCTTGCATCGTCCATCCGAAACCAAACCCATTCGCACCAGACGCATTCCAGTAAGATACACGCGATGAAGGATTTTCAATTGGACAAAGCAAAGTCGTGCCGGAATAGCCACCTCCTTAGGGGAGGACACAGCTGACTGCCAGTCCTCGTCGTCCAGTTCAAGTCCGTCAGCAGTCCAGGCAGCCCGGAGCTTCTCGAGCTGGTCAGCTCTGTTATTAATGAGCTTCTTGTAAATTAAGGAGATGGTACTGTCTGGGACGTGGCCATCTAAAACTCGATCCTCCAAAGGGGAGGACTGCGGGACGTCCGTACCGGAGGGGAAGACAGAAGACAAGGCATGCCTCACCTGCATATACCGGAAGTGCTCCCTATCATCGAGCCGGTATTCCAGCTTTAGTGAATCAAAGGACTTAACCGCGCCACGTGTCCACAGGTCCCCCACCGTGCTAATCCCAATCATGTCCCATTTCTCAAACCCTTTCGTCTTCCACAGATTGCCCAGTCGTTCCGAATCATACAGTGGCGTCATACGTGTCAGTCTACCACCCCAGCCCGTGGCCACCGTAGCGTCTCGCCATGCCCGCACAGCACATTTCGTTGGGCCCGTAAGGAGTCGGAAGGGGGCCTTTGAGTACAGCGCCCGATTAAAGTTGCCACCGGGCAACAGCAGTTTATCCAAAGCAAAGGCAGGCGCGGGCTCCGGAGAGTATGTGGCGTGGTTGATGGCGCTCAGATGCGAGGCCCAGTAGTATCGTCTAATATCCGGCAGCGCAATACCTCCGTCGTACCAGGAGAGCGTGAGCTTGGATAAGGCAATGCGGGCACGGCCGTCCCAGATAAGTTGCCGCTGTAAACTCTCAACTTCATGGAAATAGCGAGCAGGAACAGGGTCGAAGAAATTTTGCAGGGCATAGAGGAATCGGGGGAGCGACATCATTTTAAAGAGCGCCGCCCGGCCTAATGGAGATAAGGGCAGATCGCGCCAACGCCGAACATCCTGCTTCAGTCTGCGGAGCGGAGCATACAAGTTCCGCTCATAGCGGACCGAAGAGATCATGGATACATGGACCCCCAGATACTTAAAACCGTCAGTCGCTACCAGGATGGGAAATCTGCGGGGGAGAGGCGGCAGAGTACCAGCTATGGCGTAGACACAGGACTTGGTCCAGTTAATGACAAGTCCCGAGTTCTTACCGAAGGACGTGAGGACGTCGAAGAGAACATTGAGTGACTTTTGAGGGGAAGTGAGATAAAGGAGGATGTCATCCGCGTACAAGGAGACACGATCCTCGAGGTCAGGGGACCATCGGATCCCTTTGATCGAGGGTTCCCACCGGAGCCACGCGGCAAGAGGTTTGAGTGCCAAAGCGAACAAAAGCGGAGAAAGGGGACAGCCTTGACGTGTGCCACGGCCCAAGGGGAAGGGGTCTGAGCACCTACCATTCACCGCGACCTGAGCTAGCGGCTGTTCATAAAGAAGCTTGACCCATGCGATAAAATTGGGGCCAAAGCCAAATTTAGCGAGGGCTGCCCATAGGTAGGGCCATTCAATAGTGTCAAATGCCATCGTGGCGTCAAGAGAAGCGACTACTGCTGGCTCGGCGAGAATAGAAGCTCTCGCGAGGACACTGTGGAGCCTACGCAAGTTAAGAGCAGTGTTTCTGTGGGGGATGAAGCCGGATTGATCCGGGTGGATCAGGTCACAAATCACAGCAAGCATCCGATTGGCCAGCACCTTAGCGAGGATTTTGGGTTCCGCATTAAGGAGGGAGATGGGGCGGTACGAGGCACAACGGTCACGAGGTTTGCCATCCTTATAAATGACCACTATGGTAGCGAGGCGCTGCTCAGGGGGGAGGCATCCGGCCTCAACCGCCTCGAGAAACATGTGACGCAGGTGGGCGGCCATCTTGTCGGGGCAAAGTTTGTAAAGTTCAATGGGGAGTCCATTAGGGCCCATTGCCTTACCCGAGCGAAGGGAACGAATTGCAAGGGCAATCTCGTCGACAGTAAAGGGGGCCTCCAGAGCGAGGCAGTCCGCATCAGACACAGTAGGCAGGGCAATGTCACGTAGGAGTAGCCTGGAGTCGGCCTCATCTCGATCACTAACAGGCGTATAAACCATACGGAAGTGGTCAACAAAGCACTCAACAATCTCACCCGGATCAGAGACAGTCTCACCAGAATCACGAACAATGGAGGGAACAACACGACTCGCACGCTCAGTCTTATCCAGCCACGCAAGAAGCTTGCTAGCCTTATCACCCACATCATACAGTCGACCAAGTTGATTAGACCGCATCAATTTAGCAGCATCCGTGACGCAGGCTTTATAGTCTGCTTGCTTCAATTCCAATTCGTGCAACAGTGCAGGCGTGTCATTCCCACCCAACTCACTTTCAAGCGCAGTGATTTTGGTTTCGAGAGCCACAACAGCCTCCCTCTTGACCCTACGCTCAGTGGTAATGAGTGACAGGGCGGAACCCCGAATAACCGTCTTGAAGGCCTCCCAGAGAACAGTGGGGGAAGTGACTGAGCCCAGATTCTCAGAAAAATAGCAATCTATTGCCTTAATCAAGTCTGAGCGGAGCCGGGGGTTTCGAAAATGCCAGGGAGGGATCGGGGGAACTCTGTTACCAGACAGACCGCCTACAGAGATCGTAATCAGCAGGGGGGAGTGGTCCGAGATACCCCGGGGGAGATGCCGAATCTCACGAACAGTGGACAAAGTGGAGGCTAACATAAGAAAATAATCGATACGGGAGAGGCTGCCGTGCGCACCAGAATGAAAAGTGTATTGTTGGAGTGTGGGATGTAGGGAGCGCCAGACATCCACTAAGCCAAAAGTATCAGCCATTTCACTGAGCCACATCTGGGACTGCGGCAATACTCTAGGGGGTAGCCGGTCGCAGTCACCGGACATGACAGAGTTGAAGTCCCCGCCCAGGACCAACAAGCCATCTGGCAGCCCAAGGAGAGTCCTGCCTAAATCAGCATAAGTGGTAGCCTGCAGTCCCGGGGGGATATAGACAACAACAAACACGACCTGCTTACCCTCCCACCTCCCCGAGACAGCAGCATACCGCCCACGCTCATCAAGGATAACATCGTCGATAGCAAGAGCAAGGGAAGTCTTCACCATAATACCCACACCCCGGGAACCCGAGGTGAAACCCGCATGTGCAACCAATCGATAACCCCGGCGGTCTAAGGCCTTGCAAGCATTGCCAATCAAGTGGGTCTCCTGAAGGAACACAACATCAGGGGCGTGGCGCCTCAAGAATTGCAGTACAATGCCCCGCTTAATCCTGTCACCCAAACCATTTACGTTCCAAGAAAGAATCCGCATTTCACCCCCCCCCCATTACAACAAAACCATTCCACGCCCACCCCCCAGCAGGACCCACTGTAAAAAGTCATTGCAAGATATGAAATACCATGAAACAGAGAACAGAACAAATGAAACGAAACACAACCCAGTCCCCAAACACCAACCCCAAAACCCAAACCCGTTACAACGCCCCCCTCCCTGCACCCCTGCTGACTAAAAAGCCACCCCCAACTGCAGTGTGCCTGTCGCCCCATACTTCTACACAAAGAACCCCCCGAGGAGGAAGGGAGAAATCACCCGTTGCCGCACCGTCACGGGCAGATTCATTAGGGAATAAGTCAATTTACATAGTACGTTGCACAGTCTCAATCGGAACCTCCAGGGCGTCTGTTACTCCTGGGCCGCTGCACCGCCTTCCGCACCACCAGGGCCTCCGCTCCCAAAGTCATCTGCCGGCAACGAGTCCAACCAGTCGGCTGCACGTTCAGGTTGATCAAAGAAATAGGCACGCTCGCGATATTCGATCCGGAGCCGGGCCGGAAACAGCATGGCATATTTCAGTCCCCGGTCCCGTAGGCGACGCTTCACTCCAAGAAAACCTGATCTTTGCCGCTGCACTTGAGGAGTGAAATCGGGATATATGGAGACAGAGTTATTGTCATACTTTAGGGGACCATGTTTACGGGCAGCCTGGAGGATAGCATCCCTGTCCCGGTAGTGAAAAAGCCTGGCTATGATAGGCCTCGGCGGGTTACCCGGCTTCACTTGACCTCCAGGAAAACGATAGGCGCGCTCCACGGCAAAGAACTTACTGAGTCCTGCCGGAGCCAGTTGGGCGACTATAAGTTCCTCGACCAAAAGATCGGTCGCTACAGCACCATCGCCTTCCGGAACTCCGACAAGGCGTATGTTGTTCCGCCTGGCCCTGTTGTCATAGTCCTCCATCCGTTTGAGCAGTAAGTCGTGCGATGCACGCAGATTGCCAATTTCGGATTGCGCCTCAGCCATATCGTTCACCAGGCTCGACGTTTTAAGATCCAGTGCCTTCACCCGCTCATTTGTTTTGGCCAAGTCGGCCCGAATCAGAGTCACATCCACCGCCACCGTGTCTATTTTGGTCACTACGGCTTCGAATTGTTGACTCATGTCGGTCTTGAGTCCAGTAATGGCAGCCATAAGATCTTGGAGCGACACTTCCGAAGTAGACGATGTGTCTGTTTGAAGTCCTTCAGCACCCATGCATACGGCCCCGGGGGAGCCTCTCGGCTGGGTGTAGCGTTCGATCATGTTCGACTGGATCGATCCCCCCCGGGTTCCAGCCTTCCGGCGTCTTTCGGCCTCCACTTTCGTCGCCATATCGCGTTCAGAGTCGGCCGGATAGACAGGGGAAGTGACGAGAAGGTAGAAAAGTCTCGAAACTCCGATGCGCCACTGAGACTGAGGTGCCGCGGCCTCCTTGCCAGTCCAACGGAGGATAGTGCAGGCTGAGAGGGCAGCAGGCGAGGCAGAGTAGGAGGAGACAAGAACAAAGGGAAGGAAACCGAAAGTGAAAGCAATACACCTCCGGCGGGCCAGATGCCAGGCAGCCGTTGTTGTTCAATTACAGGTCGGCCACAGTGGGCAGCCGAGTCCCCGGTCGCGCCCGCGGGCAGGCCAGAAAGTTGCAAAGTTCAGAAAAATTGTCCCCAGGGTCCGATTTTGACCGAAAAAGGATCAGTAGCATCAGCGATGATGGCGCTGCAAAAGCCCGTCAAGATGACCAGGATAGGTGAAGGATAGATAAAGAAGGACTTTTATACAGCTGTGTTCTCGCAACTACTTAAGGATATCAACATTCAGTACAATGACAATTGGAAAACAATAATGTAGAAGCAGATTCTTTGGTGTGTTTCTTGTCACTTCAAAAATGACGATTTAATATGTCCAGACTTGAAGCACAGTCACAGTAAGCCGACACGTGTTTCGTCGTGTACGGGTGAGTCAACACGACTCTTCAGGGCTTTGTATTCAACTCAGAACAAATGAGTTGAGGATAGTCTGGTGCTTGAATTGACAATATAAAGACTAGTGGAAAATATCCTAACCACTAGTTTCTGTCTATTCTTGTATAGACAATGGTGAGACTGTATGTTCTTTTAGTTAAGAACACATAAGTGATTTCACTGCTATGCTTTATCCACTGGATGGGTCAAGTTATTTCAAGAGTAAGCTTGATAAGGCTAAGTGGATAACCGTACCGGGAGGGGAACCATTCGATTGGACATAAAAGAAACGGGTGCGTTTCTTCCTACGCGATGCGCGATGGTGCGGTATCCCTCCTCTTGAGTTTCCCGGTCGCCGTTTCCCGTGAGCGGAAAACGGCGACCGGGAAACTCAAGAGGAGGGATACCGCACCATCGCGCATCGCGTAGGAAGAAACGCACCCGTTTCTTTTATGTCCAATCGAATGGTTCCCCTCCCGGTACGGTTATCCACTTAGCCTTATCAAGCTTACTCTTGAAATAACTTGACCCATCCAGTGGATAAAGCATAGCAGTGAAATCACTTATGTGTTCTTAACTAAAAGAACATACAGTCTCACCATTGTCTATACAAGAATAGACAGAAACTAGTGGTTAGGATATTTTCCACTAGTCTTTATATTGTCAATTCAAGCACCAGACTATCCTCAACTCATTTGTTCTGAGTTGAATACAAAGCCCTGAAGAGTCGTGTTGACTCACCCGTACACGACGAAACACGTGTCGGCTTACTGTGACTGTGCTTCAAGTCTGGACATATTAAATCGTCATTTTTGAAGTGACAAGAAACACACCAAAGAATCTGCTTCTACATTATTGTTTTCCAATTGTCATTGTACTGAATGTTGATATCCTTAAGTAGTTGCGAGAGCACAGCTGTATAATTGTTACCAAGTCTCTGACTTCATTAGACGGTTAAGGGTGTTCTCCGTCTGCTCTTCACGCACTACCTCTGACTTACTCACACCACACACTGTTACGTAGAAATTCAGGCAGAGCGCCCCTAATATCTGAACTCTTCTAAAAACCCTGACCGCTGATTTCACTAGATAAAGAAGGACGGCGCGGGTCTCGGGAGCTCTCTGCTCACGCGACCATCTTGGATGCCCGCTTAGCTCCTCCTCCCCAACCACCTTCTCTTGATCCGTTTTAAAAGTCTGCCAATCTGTCACTTCGTCTTCCACCCTGCTTGTCCTTTCCTCAACTTGCGAGACTCTTTCCTCAACCTCTTCCTGCTTTCTACTTACTTTCCTTAGTGATGCTTGTAGTTTTTTTGTGTCTCTTTTTGCCCTTCTACTCTCCATTCTTGCCTCCTTCTGCATCTGTTTCAAGGTCCCAAACAGCATTTCGAGGGTTACATTTTGGTTCCCTCCTTTTGAGCCCAGTACTGAGCCTGAAAAGCGTTTCCAACCCCACTTACAAGTAAAATTTGCTAAAATGTCCCTGGCTGCTTTTCACTGAAAAGCTGTTTCTGCGTCGATTTTTGGCATATGTTTGCTCCTGCCGGGTCAGCCGAGCAGTTAATTTCTACTTACCCTCCTGCTATCATGAGAGACCACATGGCTGCATCTTTTGAGCCTAGTACTGAGCCTGAAAAGTGTTTCCAACCCCAGTTACAAGTGAAACTTGCTAGAATTTGCCTGGCTGCTCTTCACTGAAAAGCTGGTTCTGCGTACGTTTTTGGCATACGTTTGATCCTGCCGGGTCAGTCAAGCGGCGAATTTCTACTTACCCACCTGCTATCATGAGAGACCTCAAGTCTGCATCTTTTGAGCCCAGTACTGAGCTTGAAAAGCGTTTCCAACCCCACTTACAAGTAAAACTTGCTAGAATGTGCCTGGCTGCTCTTCACTGAAAAGCTGGTTCTGCGTACCTTTTTAGCATACGTTTGCTCCTGCCGGGTCAGCCAAGCGGCGAATTTCTACTTAGCCACCTGCTATCAGGAGAGACCTCAGTGATGCATCTTTTTAGCCCAGTATTGAGCCTGAAAAGCTTTTCCAGCACCATTTACCAGTAAAACTTGTGGGAATGTCCCTGGCTGCTCCACTGAAAAGCTGGTTCTGCGTACATTTTTGCCATACGTTTGCTCCTGCAGGGTCAGCCGAGCTGCGAATTTCAACTTACACTCCTGCTATCATGAGAGACCTCATGGCTGCATCTTTTGAGCCCAGTACTGAGCTTGAAAAACGTTTCCAACCCCTCTTACAAGTAAAACTTGCTAGTATGTCCCTGGCTGCTCTTCAATGAAAAGCTGTTTCTGTGTCGATTTTTGGCATACATTTGCTCCTACCGGGTCAGCCGAGCTGTGAATTCCAACTTACCCACCTGCTATCATGAGAGACCTCATGGCTGCATCTTTTGAGCCCAGTACTGAGCCTGAAAAGCGTTTCCAACCCCACTAACCAGTAGAACTTGCTAGAATGTCCCTGGCTGCTATTCACTGAAAAGCTGTTTCTGCGTATGTTTTTGGCTACGTTTGCTCCTGCCAGGTCAGCTGAGCGGCTAATTTCTACTTACCCACTTGCTATCATGAGAGACCTATGGTGCATCTTTTGAGCCCAGTACTGAGCCTGAAAAGCGTTTCCAACCCCACTTACAAGTAAAACTTGCTAGAATTTGCCTGGCTGCTATCCACTGAAAAGCTGGTTCTGCGTACATTTTGGCATATGTTTGTTCCTGCTGGGTCAGCCGAGCGGCTAATTCCAACTTACCCACCTGCTATCATAAGAGACCTCATGGCTGCATCTTTTCAGCCATGTACTGAGCCTGAAAAGCGTTTCCAACACCACCTACCAGTAAAACTTGCGAGAATGTCCCTGGCTGCTCTACTGAAAAGCTGCTTCAGCGTTGATTTTTTGCATACGTTTGCTCCTGCCGGGTCAGCCGAGTGGTGAATTTCTACTTACCCTCCTGCTATCATTATGGAACTCAGGGCTGCATCTTTTGTGCCTAGTACTGAGCCTGAAAAGCGTTTCCAACCTCACTTACAAGTAAAACTTGCTAGAATGTGCCTGGCTGCTCTTCACTGAAAAGCTGGTTCTGCGTACGTTTTTGGCATACTTTTTCTCCTGCCAGGTCAGCCAAGCGGCGAATTTCTACTTACCCAGCTGCTATCAGGAGAGACCTCAGTGATGCATCTTTTGAGCCCAGTATTGAGCCTGAAAAGAGTTTCCAACACCACTTACCAGTAAAACTTGCGAGAATGTCCCTGGCTGTTCCACTGAAAAGCTGTTTCTGCATACATTTTTGGCATGCGTTTGCTCCTGCAGGGTCAGCCGAGCGGCGAATATCTACTTACCTTCCTGCTATCATGAGTGACCTCATGGCTGCATCTTTTGAGCCCAGTACTGAGCTTGAAAAGCATTTCCAACCCCACTAACAAGTAAAACTTGCTAGAATGTGCCAGGCTGCTATTCACTGAAAAGCTGGTTCTGCATACATTTTGGCATACGTTTGCTCCTGCTGGGTCAGCCGAAGGGCTAGTTCCAACTTATCCACCTGCTAGCATGAGAGACCTCAGGGCTGCATCTTTTGAGCCCAGTACTGAGCCTGAAAAGCGTTTCAAACCCCACTTACAAGTAAAACTTGCTAGTATGTTCCTGGCTGCTCTTCAATGAAAAGCTGTTTCTGCGTCGATTTTTGGGATACATTTGCTCCTGCCGGGGCAGCCGAGCTGCGAATTCCAACTTACCCCCCTGCTATCATGAGAAACCTCATGGCTGCATCTTTTGAGCCCAGTACTGAGTCTGAAAAGCGTTCCCAACCCAACTAACAAGTAAAACTTGCTAGAATGTGACTGGCTGCTATTACTGAAAAGCTGGTTCTGCGTCGATTTTTGGCATAGTTTGCTCCTGCCGGGTCAGCCGAGCGGTGAATTTGTACTTACCCTCCTGCTATCATGATAGACCTCAGGGCTGCATCTTTTGAGCCTAGTACTGAGCCTGAAAATCGTTTCCAACCCCACTTACAAGTAAAACTTGCTAGAATGTGCCTGGCTGCTATTCACTGAAAAGCTGGTTCTGCGTATGTTTTTGCCTACGTTTGCTCCTGCCGGGTCAGCCGAGCGGCCAATTTCTACTTGCCCACCTGCTATCAGGAGAGACCTCAGTGCTGCATCTTTTGAGCCCAGTATTGAGCCTGAAAAGCGTTTCCAACCCCACTTACAAGTAAAACTTGTTAGAATGTCCCTGGCTGCTCTTCACTGAAAAGCTGTCCCTGCGTCGATATTTGACATACGTTTGCTCCAGCCTGGTCAACCGAGCGGCGAATATCTACTTACTCTCCTGCTATCATGAGAACCTCATGGCTGCATCTTTTGAGCCCAGTACTGAGCTTGAAAAGCGTTTCCAACCCCACTTACAAGTAAAACTTGCTAGAATGTGCCTGGCTTCTATTCACTGAAAAGCTGGTTCTGTGTACATTTTGGCATACGTTTGCTCCTGCTCGGTCAGCCGAGCGGCTACTTCCAACTTACCCACCTGCTATCATGAGAGACCTCAGGGCTGCATCTTTTGAGCCCAGTACTGAGCCTGAAAAGCGTTTCCAACCCCACTTACAAGTAAAACTTGAAGAATGTCCCTGGCTGCTCTTCACTAAAAATCTGGTTCTGCGTACATTTTTGGCATACGTTTGCTCCTGCCGGGTCAGCCGAGCAGCAAATTTCTACTTACCCACCTGCTATCATGAGAGACCTCAGGGCTGCATCTTTTGAGCCTAGTACTGAGCTTGAAATGCGTTTCCAACCCCACTTACAAGTAAAACTTGCTAGAATGTGCCCTGGCTGCTCTTCACTGAAAAGCTGGTTCTGCGTACATTTTGGAATACATTTGCTCCTGCCGTGTCAGCCGAGCTGCGAATTCCAACTTACCCACCTGCTATCATGAGAGACCTCAGGGCTGCATCTTTTGAGTCCAGTACTGAGCCTGAAAAGCGTTTCCAACCCCACTTACCAGTAAAACCTGCGAGAATGTCCCGGGCTGCTCCACTAAAAAGCTGGTTCTGCGTACATTTTTGGCATACGTTTGCTCCTGCAGAGTCAGCCGAGCTGCGAATTTCAACTTACCCACCTGCTATCATGAGAGACCTCATGGCTGCATCTTTTGAGCCCAGTACTGAGCCTGAAAAGCGTTTCCAATCCCACTTACAAGTAAAACTTGCTAGAATGTCCCTGGCAGCTTTTCACTGAAAAGCTGTTTCTGCGTCGATTTTGGGCATACGTTTGCTCCTGCCTGGTCAGCCGAGCGGTTAATTTCTACTTGTTCTCCTGCTATCATGAGAGACCTCAGGGCTGCATCTTTTGAGCTTAGTACTGAGCCTGAAAAGTGTCTCCAACCCCACTTACAAGTAAAACTTGCTAGAATGTGCCTGGCTGCTCTTCACTGAAAAGCTGGTTCTGCGTAGGTTTTTGGCATACGTTTGATCCTGCCAGGTCAGCCAAGCGGCGAATTTCTATTTACCCACCTGCTACCATGAGAGACCTCAGGGCTGCATCTTTTGAGCCCAGTACTGAGCTTGAAATGCGTTTCCAACCCCACTTACAAGTAACACTTGCTAGAATGTGCCTGGCTGATCTTCACTGAAAAGCTGGTTCTGCGTATCTTTTTAGCATACGTTTGCTCCTGCCGGGTCAGCCAAACGGCGAATTTCTACTTACCCACCTGCTATCATGAGAGACCTATGGCTGCATCTTTTGAGCCCAGTACTGAGCCTGAAAAGCGTTTCCAACCCCACTTACAAGTAAAACTTGCTAGAATGTGCCTGGCTGCTATCCTAGGAAAAGCTGGTTCTGCGTACATTTTGGCATATGTTTGCTATTGCTGGGTCAGCCGAGCAGCTAATTCCAACTTACCCACCTGCTATCACAAGAGACCTCATGGCTACATCTTTTCAGCCATGTACTGAGCCTGAAAAGCGTTTCAAACCCCACTTACAAGTAAAACTTGCTAGTATGCCCCTGGCTGCTCTTCAATGAAAAGCTGTTTCTGCGTCGATTTTTGGCATACATTTGCTCCTGCCGGGTCAGCCGAGCTGCGAATTCCAACTTACCCACCTGCTATCATGAGAGACCCCATGGCTGCATCTTTTGAGCCCAGTACTGAGCCTGAAAAGCGTTTCCAACCCCACTAACAAGTAAAACTTGCTAGTATGTCCCTGGCTGCTATTCACTGAAAAGCTGTTTCTGCGTCAATTTTTGGCATACGTTTGCTCCTGCCGGGTCAGCCGAGTGGTGAATTTCTACTTACCCTCCTGCTATCATGATGGACCTCAGGGCTGCATCTTTTGAGCCTAGTACTGAGCCTGAAAAGCGTTTCCAACCCCACTTACAAGTAAAACTTGCTAGAATGTGCCTGGCTGCTCTTCACTGAAAAGCTGGTTCTGCGTACGTTTTTGGCATACGTTTGCTCCTGCCAGGTCAGCCAAGCGGTGAATTTCTACTTACCCTCCTGCTATCATGATGGACCTCAGGGCTGCATCTTTTGAGCCTAGTACTGAGCCTGAAAAGCGTTTCCAACCCCACTTACAAGTAAAACTTGCTAGAATGTGCCTGGCTGCTCTTCACTAAAAAGCTGGTTCTGCGTACGTTTTTGGCATACGTTTGCTCCTGCCGGGTCAGCCAAGCGGCGAATTTCTACTTACCCACCTGCTATCAGGAGAGACCTCAGTGATGCATCTTTTGAGCCCAGTATTGAGCCTGAAAAGCGTTTCCAACACCACTTACCAGTAAAACCTGCGAGAATGTCCCTGGCTGCTCCACTGAAAAGCCGGTTCTGCGTACATTTTGGGCATATGTTTGATCCTGCAGGGTCAGCTGAGCTGCGAATTCCAACTTACCCACCTGCTATCATGAGAGACCTCATGGCTGCATCTTTTGAGCCCAGTACTGAGCCTGAAAAGCGTTTGCAACCTCACTAACAAGTAAAACTTGCTAGAATGTCCCTGGCTGTTCTTCACTGAAAAGCTGGTTCTGCGTAGGTTTTTGGCATACGTTTGTTCCTGCCGGGTCAGCCAAGCAGCGAATTTCTATTTACCCACCTGCTACCATGAGAGACCTCAGGGCTGCATCTTTTGAGCCCAGTACTGAGCTTGAAATGCGTTTCCAACCCCACTTACAAGTAACACTTGCTAGAATGTGCCTGGCTGATCTTCACTGAAAAGCTGGTTCTGCGTATCTTTTTAGCATACGTTTGCTCCTGCCGGGTCAGCCAAGCGGCGAATTTCTACTTACCCACCTGCTATCATGAGAGACTTATGGCTGCATCTTTTGAGCCCAGTACTGAGCCTGAAAAGCGTTTCCAACCCCACTTACAAGTAAAACTTGCTAGAATGTGCCAGGCTGCTATCCACTGAAAAGCTGGTTCTGCGTACATTTTGGCATATGTTTGCTCCTGCTTGGTCAGCCGAGCGGCTAATTCCAACTTACCCACCTGCTATCACAAGAGACCTCATGGCTACATCTTTTCAGCCATGTACTGAGCCTGAAAAGCGTTTCAAACCCCACTTAAAAGTAAAACTTGCTAGTATGTCCCTGGCTGCTCTTCAATGAAAAGCTGTTTCTGCGTCGATTTTTGGCATACATTTGCTCCTGCCGGGTCAGCCGAGCTGCGAATTCCAACTTACCCACCTGCTATCATGAGAGACCCCATGGCTGCATCTTTTGAGCCCAGTACTGAGCCTGAAAAGCGTTTCCAACCCCACTAACAAGTAAAACTTGCTAGTATGTCCCTGGCTGCTATTCACTGAAAAGCTGTTACTGCGTCGATTTTTGGCATACGTTTGCTCCTGCCGGGTCAGCCGAGTGGTGAATTTCTACTTACCCTCCTGCTATCATGATGGACCTCAGGGCTGCATCTTTTGAGCCTAGTACTGAGCCTGAAAAGTGTTTCCAACCCCACTTACAAGTAAAACTTGCTAGAATGTGCCTGGCTGCTCTTCACTAAAAAGCTGGTTCTGCGTACGTTTTTGGCATACGTTTGCTCCTGCCGGGTCAGCCAAACGGCGAATTTCTACTTACCCACCTGCTATCAGGAGAGACCTCAGTGATGCATCTTTTGAGCCCAGTATTGAGCCTGAAAAGGGTTTCCAACACCACTTACCAGTAAAACTTGCGAGAATGTCCCTGGCTGCTCCACTGAAAAGCTGGTTCTGCCTACATTTTTGGCATACGTTTGCTCCTGCAGGGTCAGCTGAGCTGCGAATTCCAACTTACCCACCTGCTATCATGAGAGACCTCAGGGCTGCATCTTTTGAGTCCAGTACTGAGCCTGAAAAGCGTTTCCAACCCCACTTACCAGTAAAACCTGCGAGAATGTCCCGGGCTGCTCCACTAAAAAGCTGGTTCTGCGTACATTTTTGGCATACGTTTGCTCCTGCAGAGTCAGCCGAGCTGCGAATTTCAACTTACCCACCTGCTATCATGAGAGACCTCATGGCTGCATCTTTTGAGCCCAGTACTGAGCCTGAAAAGCGTTTCCAATCCCACTTACAAGTAAAACTTGCTAGAATGTCCCTGGCAGCTTTTCACTGAAAAGCTGTTTCTGCGTCGATTTTGGGCATACGTTTGCTCCTGCCTGGTCAGCCGAGCGGTTAATTTCTACTTGTTCTCCTGCTATCATGAGAGACCTCAGGGCTGCATCTTTTGAGCTTAGTACTGAGCCTGAAAAGTGTCTCCAACCCCACTTACAAGTAAAACTTGCTAGAATGTGCCTGGCTGCTCTTCACTGAAAAGCTGGTTCTGCGTAGGTTTTTGGCATACGTTTGATCCTGCCAGGTCAGCCAAGCGGCGAATTTCTATTTACCCACCTGCTACCATGAGAGACCTCAGGGCTGCATCTTTTGAGCCCAGTACTGAGCTTGAAATGCGTTTCCAACCCCACTTACAAGTAACACTTGCTAGAATGTGCCTGGCTGATCTTCACTGAAAAGCTGGTTCTGCGTATCTTTTTAGCATACGTTTGCTCCTGCCGGGTCAGCCAAACGGCGAATTTCTACTTACCCACCTGCTATCATGAGAGACCTATGGCTGCATCTTTTGAGCCCAGTACTGAGCCTGAAAAGCGTTCCCAACCCCACTTACAAGTAAAACTTGCTAGAATGTGCCTGGCTGCTATCCTAGGAAAAGCTGGTTCTGCGTACATTTTGGCATATGTTTGCTATTGCTGGGTCAGCCGAGCAGCTAATTCCAACTTACCCACCTGCTATCACAAGAGACCTCATGGCTACATCTTTTCAGCCATGTACTGAGCCTGAAAAGCGTTTCAAACCCCACTTACAAGTAAAACTTGTTAGTATGCCCCTGGCTGCTCTTCAATGAAAAGCTGTTTCTGCGTCGATTTTTGGCATACATTTGCTCCTGCCGGGTCAGCCGAGCTGCGAATTCCAACTTACCCACCTGCTATCATGAGAGACCCCATGGCTGCATCTTTTGAGCCCAGTACTGAGCCTGAAAAGCGTTTCCAACCCCACTAACAAGTAAAACTTGCTAGTATGTCCCTGGCTGCTATTCACTGAAAAGCTGTTTCTGCGTCAATTTTTGGCATACGTTTGCTCCTGCCGGGTCAGCCGAGTGGTGAATTTCTACTTACCCTCCTGCTATCATGATGGACCTCAGGGCTGCATCTTTTGAGCCTAGTACTGAGCCTGAAAAGCGTTTCCAACCCCACTTACAAGTAAAACTTGCTAGAATGTGCCTGGCTGCTCTTCACTAAAAAGCTGGTTCTGCGTACGTTTTTGGCATACGTTTGCTCCTGCCAGGTCAGCCAAGCGGTGAATTTCTACTTACCCTCCTGCTATCATGATGGACCTCAGGGCTGCATCTTTTGAGCCTAGTACTGAGCCTGAAAAGCGTTTCCAACCCCACTTACAAGTAAAACTTGCTAGAATGTGCCTGGCTGCTCTTCACTAAAAAGCTGGTTCTGCGTACGTTTTTGGCATACGTTTGCTCCTGCCGGGTCAGCCAAGCGGCGAATTTCTACTTACCCACCTGCTATCAGGAGAGACCTCAGTGATGCATCTTTTGAGCCCAGTATTGAGCCTGAAAAGCGTTTCCAACACCACTTACCAGTAAAACCTGCGAGAATGTCCCTGGCTGCTCCACTGAAAAGCCGGTTCTGCGTACATTTTGGGCATATGTTTGATCCTGCTGGGTCAGCTGAGCTGCGAATTCCAACTTACCCACCTGCTATCATGAGAGACCTCATGGCTGCATCTTTTGAGCCCAGTACTGAGCCTGAAAAGCGTTTGCAACCTCACTAACAAGTAAAACTTGCTAGAATGTCCCTGGCTGTTCTTCACTGAAAAGCTGGTTCTGCGTAGGTTTTTGGCATACGTTTGTTCCTGCCGGGTCAGCCAAGCGGCGAATTTCTATTTACCCACCTGCTACCATGAGAGACCTCAGGGCTGCATCTTTTGAGCCCAGTACTGAGCTTGAAATGCGTTTCCAACCCCACTTACAAGTAACACTTGCTAGAATGTGCCTGGCTGATCTTCACTGAAAAGCTGGTTCTGCGTATCTTTTTAGCATACGTTTGCTCCTGCCGGGTCAGCCAAGCGGCGAATTTCTACTTACCCACCTGCTATCATGAGAGACTTATGGCTGCATCTTTTGAGCCCAGTACTGAGCCTGAAAAGCGTTTCCAACCCCACTTACAAGTAAAACTTGCTAGAATGTGCCAGGCTGCTATCCACTGAAAAGCTGGTTCTGCGTACATTTTGGCATATGTTTGCTCCTGCTTGGTCAGCCGAGCGGCTAATTCCAACTTACCCACCTGCTATCACAAGAGACCTCATGGCTACATCTTTTCAGCCATGTACTGAGCCTGAAAAGCGTTTCAAACCCCACTTAAAAGTAAAACTTGCTAGTATGTCCCTGGCTGCTCTTCAATGAAAAGCTGTTTCTGCGTCGATTTTTGGCATACATTTGCTCCTGCCGGGTCAGCCGAGCTGCGAATTCCAACTTACCCACCTGCTATCATGAGAGACCCCTTGGCTGCATCTTTTGAGCCCAGTACTGAGCCTGAAAAGCGTTTCCAACCCCACTAACAAGTAAAACTTGCTAGTATGTCCCTGGCTGCTATTCACTGAAAAGCTGTTACTGCGTCGATTTTTGGCATACGTTTGCTCCTGCCGGGTCAGCCGAGTGGTGAATTTCTACTTACCCTCCTGCTATCATGATGGACCTCAGGGCTGCATCTTTTGAGCCTAGTACTGAGCCTGAAAAGTGATTCCAACCCCACTTACAAGTAAAACTTGCTAGAATGTGCCTGGCTGCTCTTCACTAAAAAGCTAGTTCTGCGTACGTTTTTGGCATACGTTTGCTCCTGCCGGGTCAGCCAAACGGCGAATTTCTACTTACCCACCTGCTATCAGGAGAGACCTCAGTGATGCATCTTTTGAGCCCAGTATTGAGCCTGAAAAGGGTTTCCAACACCACTTACCAGTAAAACTTGCGAGAATGTCCCTGGCTGCTCCACTGAAAAGCTGGTTCTGCCTACATTTTTGGCATACGTTTGCTCCTGCAGGGTCAGCTGAGCTGCGAATTCCAACTTACCCACCTGCTATAATGAGAGACCTCATGGCTGCATCTTTTGAGCCCAGTACTGAGCCTGAAAAGCGTTTCCAACCCCACTAACAAGTAAAACTTGCTAGAATATCCCTGCCTGTTCTTCACTGAAAAGCTGGTTCTGCGTACATTTTGGCATACGTTTGCTCCTGCTGGGTCAGCTGAGCGGCTAATTCCAACCTACCCACCTGCTGTCATGAGAGACCTCAGGGCTGCATCTTTTGAGCCCAGTACTGAGCTTGAAAAGCGTTTCCAACCCCACTTACAAGTAAAACTTGCTAGAATGTGCCTGGCTGCTCTTCACTAAAAAGCTGGTTCTGCGTACGTTTTTGGCATACGTTTGCTCCTGCCGGGTCAGCCAAGCGGCGAATTTCTACTTACCCACCTGCTACCATGAGAGACCTCAGGGCTGCATCTTTTGAGCCCAGTACTGAGCTTGAAATGCGTTTCCAACCCCACTTACAAGTAACACTTGCTAGAATGTGCCTGGCTGATCTTCACTGAAAAGCTGGTTCTGCGTATCTTTTTAGCATACGTTTGCTCCTGCCGGGTCAGCCAAGCGGCGAATTTCTACTTACCCACCTGCTATCATGAGAGACTTATGGCTGCATCTTTTGAGCCCAGTACTGAGCCTGAAAAGCGTTTCCAACCCCACTTACAAGTAAAACTTGCTAGAATGTGCCAGGCTGCTATCCACTGAAAAGCTGGTTCTGCGTACATTTTGGCATATGTTTGCTCCTGCTTGGTCAGCCGAGCGGCTAATTCCAACTTACCCACCTGCTATCACAAGAGACCTCATGGCTACATCTTTTCAGCCATGTACTGAGCCTGAAAAGCGTTTCAAACCCCACTTAAAAGTAAAACTTGCTAGTATGTCCCTGGCTGCTCTTCAATGAAAAGCTGTTTCTGCGTCGACTTTTGGCATACATTTGCTCCTGCCGGGTCAGCCGAGCTGCGAATTCCAACTTACCCACCTGCTATCATGAGAGACCCCATGGCTGCATCTTTTGAGCCCAGTACTGAGCCTGAAAAGCGTTTCCAACCCCACTAACAAGTAAAACTTGCTAGTATGTCCCTGGCTGCTATTCACTGAAAAGCTGTTACTGCGTCGATTTTTGGCATACGTTTGCTCCTGCCGGGTCAGCCGAGTGGTGAATTTCTACTTACCCTCCTGCTATCATGATGGACCTCAGGGCTGCATCTTTTGAGCCTAGTACTGAGCCTGAAAAGTGTTTCCAACCCCACTTACAAGTAAAACTTGCTAGAATGTGCCTGGCTGCTCTTCACTAAAAAGCTGGTTCTGCGTACGTTTTTGGCATACGTTTGCTCCTGCCGGGTCAGCCAAACGGCGAATTTCTACTTACCCACCTGCTATCAGGAGAGACCTCAGTGATGCATCTTTTGAGCCCAGTATTGAGCCTGAAAAGGGTTTCCAACACCACTTACCAGTAAAACTTGCGAGAATGTCCCTGGCTGCTCCACTGAAAAGCTGGTTCTGCCTACATTTTTGGCATACGTTTGCTCCTGCAGGGTCAGCTGAGCTGCGAATTCCAACTTACCCACCTGCTATCATGAGAGACCTCAGGGCTGCATCTTTTGAGTCCAGTACTGAGCCTGAAAAGCGTTTCCAACCCCACTTACCAGTAAAACCTGCGAGAATGTCCCGGGCTGCTCCACTAAAAAGCTGGTTCTGCGTACATTTTTGGCATACGTTTGCTCCTGCAGAGTCAGCCGAGCTGCGAATTTCAACTTACCCACCTGCTATCATGAGAGACCTCATGGCTGCATCTTTTGAGCCCAGTACTGAGCCTGAAAAGCGTTTCCAATCCCACTTACAAGTAAAACTTGCTAGAATGTCCCTGGCAGCTTTTCACTGAAAAGCTGTTTCTGCGTCGATTTTGGGCATACGTTTGCTCCTGCCTGGTCAGCCGAGCGGTTAATTTCTACTTGTTCTCCTGCTATCATGAGAGACCTCAGGGCTGCATCTTTTGAGCTTAGTACTGAGCCTGAAAAGTGTCTCCAACCCCACTTACAAGTAAAACTTGCTAGAATGTGCCTGGCTGCTCTTCACTGAAAAGCTGGTTCTGCGTAGGTTTTTGGCATACGTTTGATCCTGCCAGGTCAGCCAAGCGGCGAATTTCTATTTACCCACCTGCTACCATGAGAGACCTCAGGGCTGCATCTTTTGAGCCCAGTACTGAGCTTGAAATGCGTTTCCAACCCCACTTACAAGTAACACTTGCTAGAATGTGCCTGGCTGATCTTCACTGAAAAGCTGGTTCTGCGTATCTTTTTAGCATACGTTTGCTCCTGCCGGGTCAGCCAAACGGCGAATTTCTACTTACCCACCTGCTATCATGAGAGACCTATGGCTGCATCTTTTGAGCCCAGTACTGAGCCTGAAAAGCGTTTCCAACCCCACTTACAAGTAAAACTTGCTAGAATGTGCCTGGCTGCTATCCTAGGAAAAGCTGGTTCTGCGTACATTTTGGCATATGTTTGCTATTGCTGGGTCAGCCGAGCAGCTAATTCCAACTTACCCACCTGCTATCACAAGAGACCTCATGGCTACATCTTTTCAGCCATGTACTGAGCCTGAAAAGCGTTTCAAACCCCACTTACAAGTAAAACTTGTTAGTATGCCCCTGGCTGCTCTTCAATGAAAAGCTGTTTCTGCGTCGATTTTTGGCATACATTTGCTCCTGCCGGGTCAGCCGAGCTGCGAATTCCAACTTACCCACCTGCTATCATGAGAGACCCCATGGCTGCATCTTTTGAGCCCAGTACTGAGCCTGAAAAGCGTTTCCAACCCCACTAACAAGTAAAACTTGCTAGTATGTCCCTGGCTGCTATTCACTGAAAAGCTGTTTCTGCGTCAATTTTTGGCATACGTTTGCTCCTGCCGGGTCAGCCGAGTGGTGAATTTCTACTTACCCTCCTGCTATCATGATGGACCTCAGGGCTGCATCTTTTGAGCCTAGTACTGAGCCTGAAAAGCGTTTCCAACCCCACTTACAAGTAAAACTTGCTAGAATGTGCCTGGCTGCTCTTCACTAAAAAGCTGGTTCTGCGTACGTTTTTGGCATACGTTTGCTCCTGCCAGGTCAGCCAAGCGGTGAATTTCTACTTACCCTCCTGCTATCATGATGGACCTCAGGGCTGCATCTTTTGAGCCTAGTACTGAGCCTGAAAAGCGTTTCCAACCCCACTTACAAGTAAAACTTGCTAGAATGTGCCTGGCTGCTCTTCACTAAAAAGCTGGTTCTGCGTACGTTTTTGGCATACGTTTGCTCCTGCCGGGTCAGCCAAGCGGCGAATTTCTACTTACCCACCTGCTATCAGGAGAGACCTCAGTGATGCATCTTTTGAGCCCAGTATTGAGCCTGAAAAGCGTTTCCAACACCACTTACCAGTAAAACCTGCGAGAATGTCCCTGGCTGCTCCACTGAAAAGCCGGTTCTGCGTACATTTTGGGCATATGTTTGATCCTGCAGGGTCAGCTGAGCTGCGAATTCCAACTTACCCACCTGCTATCATGAGAGACCTCATGGCTGCATCTTTTGAGCCCAGTACTGAGCCTGAAAAGCGTTTGCAACCTCACTAACAAGTAAAACTTGCTAGAATGTCCCTGGCTGTTCTTCACTGAAAAGCTGGTTCTGCGTAGGTTTTTGGCATACGTTTGTTCCTGCCGGGTCAGCCAAGCGGCGAATTTCTATTTACCCACCTGCTACCATGAGAGACCTCAGGGCTGCATCTTTTGAGCCCAGTACTGAGCTTGAAATGCGTTTCCAACCCCACTTACAAGTAACACTTGCTAGAATGTGCCTGGCTGATCTTCACTGAAAAGCTGGTTCTGCGTATCTTTTTAGCATACGTTTGCTCCTGCCGGGTCAGCCAAGCGGCGAATTTCTACTTACCCACCTGCTATCATGAGAGACTTATGGCTGCATCTTTTGAGCCCAGTACTGAGCCTGAAAAGCGTTTCCAACCCCACTTACAAGTAAAACTTGCTAGAATGTGCCAGGCTGCTATCCACTGAAAAGCTGGTTCTGCGTACATTTTGGCATATGTTTGCTCCTGCTTGGTCAGCCGAGCGGCTAATTCCAACTTACCCACCTGCTATCACAAGAGACCTCATGGCTACATCTTTTCAGCCATGTACTGAGCCTGAAAAGCGTTTCAAACCCCACTTAAAAGTAAAACTTGCTAGTATGTCCCTGGCTGCTCTTCAATGAAAAGCTGTTTCTGCGTCGATTTTTGGCATACATTTGCTCCTGCCGGGTCAGCCGAGCTGCGAATTCCAACTTACCCACCTGCTATCATGAGAGACCCCATGGCTGCATCTTTTGAGCCCAGTACTGAGCCTGAAAAGCGTTTCCAACCCCACTAACAAGTAAAACTTGCTAGTATGTCCCTGGCTGCTATTCACTGAAAAGCTGTTACTGCGTCGATTTTTGGCATACGTTTGCTCCTGCCGGGTCAGCCGAGTGGTGAATTTCTACTTACCCTCCTGCTATCATGATGGACCTCAGGGCTGCATCTTTTGAGCCTAGTACTGAGCCTGAAAAGTGATTCCAACCCCACTTACAAGTAAAACTTGCTAGAATGTGCCTGGCTGCTCTTCACTAAAAAGCTAGTTCTGCGTACGTTTTTGGCATACGTTTGCTCCTGCCGGGTCAGCCAAACGGCGAATTTCTACTTACCCACCTGCTATCAGGAGAGACCTCAGTGATGCATCTTTTGAGCCCAGTATTGAGCCTGAAAAGGGTTTCCAACACCACTTACCAGTAAAACTTGCGAGAATGTCCCTGGCTGCTCCACTGAAAAGCTGGTTCTGCCTACATTTTTGGCATACGTTTGCTCCTGCAGGGTCAGCTGAGCTGCGAATTCCAACTTACCCACCTGCTATAATGAGAGACCTCATGGCTGCATCTTTTGAGCCCAGTACTGAGCCTGAAAAGCGTTTCCAACCCCACTAACAAGTAAAACTTGCTAGAATATCCCTGCCTGTTCTTCACTGAAAAGCTGGTTCTGCGTACATTTTGGCATACGTTTGCTCCTGCTGGGTCAGCTGAGCGGCTAATTCCAACCTACCCACCTGCTGTCATGAGAGACCTCAGGGCTGCATCTTTTGAGCCCAGTACTGAGCTTGAAAAGCGTTTCCAACCCCACTTACAAGTAAAACTTGCTAGAATGTGCCTGGCTGCTCTTCACTAAAAAGCTGGTTCTGCGTACGTTTTTGGCATACGTTTGCTCCTGCCGGGTCAGCCAAGCGGCGAATTTCTACTTACCCACCTGCTATCAGGAGAGACCTCTGTGATGCATCTTTTGAGCCCAGTATTGAGCCTGAAAAGCGTTTCCAACACCACTTACCAGTAAAACCTGCGAGAATGTCTCTGGCTGCTCCACTGAAAAGCTGGTTCTGCGTACATTTTGGGCATATGTTTGATCCTGCAGGGTCAGCTGAGCTGCGAATTCCAACTTACCCACCTGCTATCATGAGAGACCTCATGGCTGCATCTTTTGAGCCCAGTACTGAGCCTGAAAAGCGTTTCCAACCCCACTAACAAGTAAAACTTGCTAGAATGTCCCTGGCTGTTCTTCACTGAAAAGCTGGTTCTGCGTAGGTTTTTGGCATACGTTTGATCCTGCCGGGTCAGACAAGCGGCGAATTTCTATTTACCCACCTGCTACCATGAGAGACCTCAGGGCTGCATCTTTTGAGCCCAGTACTGAGCTTGAAATGCGTTTCCAACCTCACTTACAAGTAACACTTGCTAGAATGTGCCTGGCTGATCTTCACTGAAAAGCTGGTTCTGCGTATCTTTTTAGCATACGTTTGCTCCTGCCGGGTCAACCAAGCGGCGAATTTCTACTTACCCACCTGCTATCATGAGAGACTTATGGCTGCATCTTTTGAGCCCAGTACTGAGCCTGAAAAGCGTTTCCAACCCCACTTACAAGTAAAACTTGCTAGAATGTGCCAGGCTGCTATCCACTGAAAAGCTGGTTCTGCGTACATTTTGGCATATGTTTGCTCCTGCTGGGTCAGCCGAGCGGCTAATTCCAACTTACCCACCTGCTATCACAAGAGACCTCATGGCTACATCTTTTCAGCCATGTACTGAGCCTGAAAAGCGTTTCAAACCCCACTTAAAAGTAAAACTTGCTAGTATGTCCCTGGCTGCTCTTCAATGAAAAGCTGTTTCTGCGTCGATTTTTGGCATACATTTGCTCCTGCCGGGTCAGCTGAGCTGCGAATTCCAACTTACCCACCTGCTATCATGAGAGACCCCATGGCTGCATCTTTTGAGCCCAGTACTGAGCCTGAAAAGCGTTTCCAACCCCACTAACAAGTAAAACTTGCTAGTATGTCCCTGGCTGCTATTCACTGAAAAGCTGTTTCTGCATCGATTTTTGGCATACGTTTGCTCCTGCCGGGTGAGCCGAGCGGTGAATTTCTACTTACCCTCCTGCTATCATGATGGACCTCAGGGCTGCATCTTTTGAGCCTAGTACTGAGCCTGAAAAGCGTTTCCAACCCCACTTACAAGTAAAACTTGCTAGAATGTGCCTGGCTGCTCTTCACTAAAAAGCTGGTTCTGCGTACATTTTTGGCATACGTTTGCTCCTGCCGGGTCAGCCAAGCGGCGAATTTCTACTTACCCACCTGCTATCAGGAGAGACCTCAGTGATGCATCTTTTGAGCCCAGTATTGAGCCTGAAAAGGGTTTCCAACACCACTTACCAGTTAAACTTGCGAGAATGTCCCTGGCTGCTCCACTGAAAAGCTGGTTCTGCGTAAATTTTTGGCATACGTTTGCTCCTGCAGGGTCAGCTGAGCTGCGAATTCCAACTTACCCACCTGCTATAATGAGAGACCTCATGGCTGCATCTTTTGAGCCCAGTACTGAGCCTGAAAAGCGTTTCCAACCCCACTAACAAGTAAAACTTGCTAGAATGTCCCTGCCTGTTCTTCACTGAAAAGCTGGTTCTGCGTACATTTTGGCATACGTTTGCTCCTGCTGGGTCAGCTGAGCGGCTAATTCCAACTTACCCACCTGCTATCATGAGAGACCTCAGGGCTGCATCTTTTGAGCCCAGTACTGAGCTTGAAAAGCGTTTCCAACCCCACTTACAAGTAAAACTTGCTAGAATGTGCCTGGCTGCTATTCACTGAAAAGCTGGTTCTGCGTACATTTTGGCATACGTTTGCTCCTGCTGGGTTAGCCGAGTAGCTAATTCCAACATACCCACCGGCTATAATCTTTCAGCCATGTACTGAACCTGAAAAGCGTTTCAAACCCCACTTACAAGTAAAGCTTGCTAGTATGTCCCTGGCTGCTCTTCAATGAAAAGCTGTTACTGCGTCGATTTTTGGCATACATTTGCTCCTGCCGGGTCAGTCGAGCTGCGAATTCCAACGTACCCACCTGCTATCATGAGAGACCTCATGGCTGCATCTTTTGAGCCCAGTACTGAGCCTGAAAAGCGTTTCCAACCCCACTAACAAGTAAAACTTGCTAGAATGTCCCTGGATGCTATTCACTGAAAAGCTGGTTCTGCGTACGTTTTTGGCATACGTTTGCTCCTGCCGGGTCAGCCAAGCGGCAAATTTCTACTTACCCACCTGCTATCAGAGAGACCTCAGTGATGCATCTTTTGAGCCCAGTATTGAGCCTGAAAAGCGTTTCCAGCACCACTTACCAGTAAACCTTGCGAGAATGTCCCTGGCTGCTCCACTGAAAAGCTGGTTCTGCGTAAATTTTTGGCATACGTTTGCACCTGCAGGGTCAGCTGAGCTGCGAATTCCAACTTACCCACCTGCTATCATGAGAGACCTCATGGCTGCATCTTTTGAGCCCAGTACTGAGCCTGAAAAGCGTTTCCAACCCCACTAACAAGTAAAACTTGCTAGAATGTCCCTGGCTATTCTTCACTGAAAAGCTGGTTCTGCGTACATTTTGGCATACGTTTGCTCCTGCTGGGTCAGCCGAGCGGCTAATTCCAACTTACCCACCTGCTATCATGAGAGACCTCAGGGCTGGATCTTTTGAGCCCAGTACTGAGCTTGTAAAGCGTTTCCAACCCCACTTACAAGTAAAACTTGCTAGAATGTGCCTGGCTGCTAGTCACTGAAAAGCTGGTTCTGCGTACATTTTGGCATACGTTTGCTCCTGCTGGGTCAGCCGAGCGGCTAATTCCAACACACCCACCTGCTATCATCTTTTCAGCCATGTACTGAGCCTGAAAAGCATTTAAAACCCCACTTACAAGTAAAACTTGCTAGTATGTCCCTGGCTGCTCTTCAATGAAAAGCTGTTTCTGCTTCGATTTTTGGCATACATTTGCTCCTGCCGGGTCAGTCGAGCTGCAAATTCCAACATACCCACCTGCTTTCATGAGAGACCTCATGGCTGCATCTTTTGAGCCCAGTACTGAGCCTGAAAAGCGTTTCCAACCCCACTAACAAGTAAAACTTGCTATAATGTCCCTGGCTGCTATTCACTGAAAAGCTGTTTCTGCGTCGATTTTTGGCATAGTTTGCTCCTGCCGGGTCAGCCGAGCGGTGAATTTCTACTTACCCTCCTGCTATCATGATGGACCTCAGGGCTGCATCTTTTGAGCCCAGTACTGAGCTTGAAAAGCATTTCCAACCCCACTTACAAGTAAAACTTGCTAGAATGTGCCTGGCTGCTCTTCACTGAAAAGCTGGTTCTGCGTACCTTTTTAGCATACGTTTGCTCCTGCCGGGTCAGCTAAGCGGTGAATTTCTACTTACTCACCTGCTATCAGGAGAGACCTCAGTGTGTGGAACAGGAGCCCATATTACTATCGATGCCCAGGCTGCTGGCGCAAGTCGCCTCTTAGTTCCCATTCTGAATAGTTACCAAATAAAGAGACGGGCGCTGGGAGCAGGAATCACAAGAACAGAGTTTATTTCTCATGAGGAGAGCCTGTCATTTCAGACACGAAACAAGATGTCATCGGGAGGTGCTCTAACAAGTGAGCTGAGACTCCGTCTTTTATACTTTACAAAACACTTGGCATTACAATCACGATATTGTGAAACAAGGAAAAGACATCCCCATAATCCTCGTGTCAATCCTACCCCACATGTGTTCACAATAGGGACCCTTGACCTGCTGATAAGAGGGGAGGGCAATCACGCAGCTGAGTGTTCCGTCAACTGTTTAGGATGTGTGCGCCTGATCATAGCCCAGGGGGTGGGGTGGCCAGGATCAATAGTGGGTCCTTTGAAGAGGAGTGACTCCATACAATAAGCAGTAAACAGCATCTCCTGGCTTAGGCGATGACCTCAGACATGTGTGGACAGTCAATCGCGGAGGGAGGGTTTACTAACAGAGGGGTTATTCATGAAAGGAGAGGAGGTGCTGGTCAGGCGCGGCCGTGACTCCCAAGGACAGGGTCTTGCAGAAGAAGAAGGTTTATGACTTGCCCATGTGAGGAGAAGGGAGGGGGAGCCAGGGTGGACACAGGGACAGAGTCGCATAGAGAGAGAGAGATCTTATGACCCGTACATGAGAGAGCGGGGGCAGTCAGGTGCAGCTGGGGAGGGCTATGTCAGCTAAGGCGAAGGATGCCTCTTCAAGAGGGAATGGGGGGGTTTGCGTGGGTCAAGCAGAAGGGCTGCCTTTCAGGGCAGGGTCGCGCAGAGGGAGAGGGTTTCATGGTTTATGCATGTGAGAGAGAGGGGGGGGGGGGTTTCAAATACGCGCAGAAGGGAAGCCGGTGATTCTAATCTTAGGCGGGCAAAAGGCCAGGGTGCCTAAAATGGCTGTCATGTACACATGGGTACAGGCCTTTGCTGGCAGAGGGATGCAGTCAATGCTTTACGGTATTCATGGTGCGCGCAGGGAGAGGAGTGGGAAAAGGGAAATGAACGTTGCTTATGTACATCAATATTTCTAATTTTCTACAAGTGATGCATCTTTTGAGCCCAGTATTGAGCCTGAAAAGCGTTTCCAACACCACTTACCAGTAAAACGTGCGAGAATGTCCCTGGCTGCTCCACTGAAAGCTGGTTCTGCGTACATTTTTGCCATACGTTTGCTCCTGCAGGGTCAGCCGAGTTGCAAATTCCAACTTACCCACCTGCTATCATGAGAGACCTCATGGCTGCATCTTTTGAGCCCAGTACTGAGCCTGAAAAGCGTTTCCAACCCCACTAAAAAGTAAAACTTGCTAGAATGTCCCTGGCTGTTCTTCAATGAAAAGCTGTTTCTGCGTCGATTTTTGGCATACATTTGCTTCTGCCTGGTCAGCCGAGCTGCGAATATCTACTTACCCTCCTGCTATCATGAGAACCTCATGGCTGCATCTTTTGAGCCCAGTACTGAGCTTGAAAAGCGTTTCCAACACCACTTACAAGTAAAGCTTGCTAGTATGTCCCTGGCTGCTCTTCAATGAAAAGCTGTTTCTGCGTCGATTTTTGGCATACATTTGCTCCTGCCGGGTCAGTCGAGCTGCGAATTCCAACGTACCCACCTGCTATCATGAGAGACCTCATGGCTGCATCTTTTGAGCCCAGTACTGAGCCTGAAAAGCGTTTCCAACCCCACTAACAAGTAAAACTTGCTAGAATGTCCCTGGATGCTATTCACTGAAAAGCTGGTTCTGCGTACGTTTTTGGCATACGTTTGCTCCTGCCGGGTCAGCCAAGCGGCGAATTTCTACTTACCCACCTGCTATCAGAGAGACCTCAGTGATGCATCTTTTGAGCCCAGTATTGAGCCTGAAAAGCGTTTCCAGCACCACTTACCAGTAAAACTTGCGAGAATGTCCCTGGCTGCTCCACTGAAAAGCTGGTTCTGCGTACATTTTTGGCATACATTAGCTCCTGCAGGGTCAGCTGAGCTGCGAATTCCAACTTACCCACCTGCTATCATGAGAGACCTCATGGCTGCATCTTTTGAGCCCAGTACTGAGCCTGAAAAGCGTTTCCAACCCCACTAACAAGTAAAACTTGCTAGAATGTCCCTCACTATTCTTCACTGAAAAGCTGGTTCTGCGTACATTTTGGCATAAGTTTGCACTTACCCACCTGCTATCATGAGAGACCTCAGGGCTGGATCTTTTGAGCCCAGTACTGAGCTTGAAAAGCGTTTCCAACCCCGCTTACAAGTAAAACTTGCTAGAATGTGCCTGGCTGCTATTCACTGAAAAGCTGGTTCTGCGTACATTTTGGCATACGTTTGCTCCTGCTTGGTCAGCCGAGCGGCTAATTCCAACATACCCACCTGCTATTATCTTTTCAGCCATGTACTGAGCCTGAAAAGCATTTAAAACCCCACTTACAAGTAAAACTTGCTAGTATGTCCCTGGCTGCTCTTCAATGAAAAGCTGTTTCTGCGTCGATTTTTGGCATACATTTGCTCCTGCCGGGTCAGTCGAGCTGCGAATTCCAACGTACCCTCCTGCTTTCATGAGAGACCTCATGGCTGCATCTTTTGAGCCCAGTACTGAGCCTGAAAAGCGTTTCCAACCCCACTAACAAGTAAAACTTGCTAGAATGTCCCTGGCTGCTATTCACTGAAAAGCTGTTTCTGCGTCGATTTTTGGCATAGTTTGCTCCTGCCGGGTCAGCCGAGCGGTGAATTTCTACTTACCCTCCTGCTATCATGATGGACCTCAGGGCTGCATCTTTTGAGCCCAGTACTGAGCTTGAAAAGCGTTTCCAACCCCACTTACAAGTAAAACTTGCTAGAATGTGCCTGGCTGCTCTTCACTGAAAAGCTGGTTCTGCGTACCTTTTTAGCATACGTTTGCTCCTGCCGGGTCAGCAAGCGGCGAATTTCTACTTACCCACCTGCTATCAGGAGAGACCTCAGTGATGCATCTTTTGAGCCCAGTATTGAGCCTGAAAAGCGTTTCCAACACCACTTACCAGTAAAACGTGCGAGAATGTCCCTGGCTGCTCCACTGAAAGCTGGTTCTGCGTACATTTTTGCCATACGTTTGCTCCTGCAGGGTCAGCCGAGTTGCGAATTCCAACTTACCCACCTGCTATCATGAGAGACCTCATGGCTGCATCTTTTGAGCCCAGTACTGAGCCTGAAAAGCGTTTCCAACCCCACTAACAAGTAAAACTTGCTAGAATGTCCCTGGCTGTTCTTCAATGAAAAGCTGTTTCTGCGTCGATTTTTGGCATACATTTGCTCCTGCCGGGTCAGCCGAGCTACGAATTCCAACGTACCCACCTGCTATCATGAGAGACCTCAGGGCTGCATCTTTTGAGCCCAGTACTGAGCTTGAAAAGCGTTTCCAACCCCACTTTCAAGTAAAACTTGCTAGTATGTCCCTGGCTGCTCTTCAATGAAAAGCTGTTTCTGGGTCGATTTTTGGCAAATATTTGCTCCTGCCGGGTCAGCCGAGCTATGAATTCCAACTTACCCACCTGCTATCATGAGAGACCTCATGGCTGCATCTTTTGAGCCCAGTACTGACCTGATAAGCGTTTCCAACCCCACTAACAAGTAAAACTTGCTAGTATGTCCCTGGCTGCTATTCACTGAAAAGCTGTTTCTGCGTCGATTTTAGGCATACGTTTGCTCCTGCCGGGTCAGCCGAGCGGTGAATTTCTACTTACCCTCCTGCTATCATGATGGACCTCAGATCTGCATCTTTTGAGCCTAGTACTGAGCCTGAAAAGCGTTTCCAACCCCACTTACAAGTAAAACCTGCTAGAATGTGCCTGGCTGCTCTTCACTGAAAAGCTGGTTCTGCGTACGTTTTTGGCATATGTTTGCTCCTGCCGGGTCAGCCAAGCGGCGAATTTCTACTTACCCACCTGCTATCAGGAGAGACCTCAGTGATGCATCTTTTGAGCCCAGTATTGAGCCTGAAAAGCGTTTCCAACACCACTTACCAGTAAAACTTGCGAGAATGTCCCTGGCTGCTCCACTGAAAAGCTGGTTCTGCGTACATTTTTTGCATACGTTTGATCCTGCAGGGTCAGCTGAGCTGCGAATTCCAACTTACCCACCTGCCATCATGAGAGACCTCATGGCTGCATCTTTTGAGCCCAGTACTGAGCCTGAAAAGCGTTTTCAACTCCACTAACAAGTAAAACTTGCTAGAATGTCCCTGGCTGTTCTTCTCTGAAAAGCTGGTTCTGCGTACATTTTGGCATACGTTTGCTCCTGCTGTGTCAGCCGAGCGGCTAATTCCAACTTACCCACCTGCTATCATGAGAGACCTCAGGGCTGCATTTTTTGAGCCCAGTACTGAGCTTGAAAAGCGTTTCCAACCCCACTTACAAGTAAAACCTGCTAGAATGTGCCTGGCTGCTATTCACTGAAAAGCTGGTTCTGCGGGGGAGGCGCTAGGGGGCGCACAGCGGAATGGCTGGGTAAGACCGCAGCTCCGCCGGACGGTCCAGAACGTGACGCCCAGTACCGCTAAAATGCCCTAACACACACTTTCAGAGTGCCGTCCGGTGTGTGTGAACGTTATCGACACAGAATGGTGTAACAGCGGGACGTTGGCGGTCGGTCTAACCGCAAGAAAACGGTAAAGATAGCCCAACGTCCGAGAGCGAACAAGATGGTGGCCGCCGCTTCGCCGCTGGAGCCAGTGCACTGACGATAGCAGCGATCATCCTGGTTGAGACTGGGGGCAGCGCCGGAGGCCGACAAGTGCGGGAGTAGCGCGCTGCCGGTCCGACTGCAGCGCGCCGCGAAGCCAGCGCTTTGGAGCCGATTACCGGGTGGAGGAGCATAGCAACATGGCGGCACCGAGACAGACGAGTCTGAACTACAGCGGTGAGTGCACCTGGCGGGATGTGCGCTAGCACTCACGGGTGACCGACGATTGCTACACCAGGGTGTGTAATGAGACATGTGCAACTGAGGCTACACCACGACGCAGCCTGCCGAAACCTGCTCGAGGGGGGGTGCTGCCGACGTGTGGAGCGCGACTCCTGCTGAAACCTGGGGACCTGGCCATGTTGCCCTCAGGATTGGCACACTAGCTTGCGTGGGGCAGCACACATTGCCTCCCAGTCACTAGCGACGCACTCTGATTGATGCGAAACACAAAGGGGTTCACGGCCAGTCACACTACATCAACTTGGCTTTTGAAGCCCGTTATCTACCACAGCTACGTGAAAGGGTTCCTCAAAATGGCGCGGCACCATCCCTCTTCACCAGGCACCGGTCCCTGCGGGCCAGAAGCTTGCGCAGACTGCTGAGGACGGCACGCAAGAGGCATTGGAAGTCCAGAGTGTGCCCCGAAGATCGGGGGGAGCCCTGGGTTGCCATAACGCAGCTGCCCCTCCTCCACTGCTCGCCGTCAGTCACAGACCATCAGTGCCGGAACCGGCACGTTCAGCGAAGAACCAACACGGCGACGGCCAGCAGGAAAACGAGATCCACCCCGCGGGACGAGACGACGCTCACCCCCCCTTCATCGACAATGGTGAGGCCAGAAAAGCAGCAGCAGAAAATCTCCTTTGATTAAAAAAAGACGCCCAAATCCACTGACACGACGCCTGTCACGATGAGCGGATCACCGAGCGAACAGTCTGCTGGTAGCAATATGGAAAAGATACTGCTCGCGATCCAATCTAACTTGCAAGACATCAATGGTAAATTGGACAATCTAACATGCAGAATGGATGGCATGGCCGCCAAATTGGAGAAACATGGAGAGAGGCTAGAGATGGCGGAAACACGACTCTCGGCAGTGGAGGACGTGTCACATGCCACCACTGTTAAGTGCACGTCTATGGAGCGGGTTCTGGAGGTGATCAAAGCGAAAGAGGAGGAATTGGAATCGCGCTCTAGATGCAATAATATTCGCATCACGGGTTTGCCGGAATCGACCAATACAGGCCACATGGAGCAGTATGTCGAGAAACTGTGCAAAGACATCTTTGGAGTCGACTCGATGTCGCCAATTTTTGTAATAGAAAGGGCGCACAGGTCCCTTGCACCACGTCCGCCTCCTGGGGCGTCACCGCGTCCAATCGTCGCAAGGGTCCTGAATTACCGGGACAGGGTCACCATATTGCGACTAGCACGAGAGAAAGGCCCTATCACCCATCAAGGTAATAAGCTGGAGTTTTACCCCGATCACACTGTGGCCGTACAACAAGCTCGCAGGGAGTACACAGCAGTGAAATCCAAGCTCAGGGAACTTCAAGACAACTACTCCATGCTATACCCGGCCAGATTGCGGATGCTGTGGGAAGGCAAGCCTGTCATATTAGCGACTCCGAAAGCTGCGCAGGAATTTGTGAAAAAAATAATTTTACAAAATAAATCTGGGGCTCGTGAGGACCGGCAAGCTGACACGGAATGAACACAGTGGTCCCCAGGTTGATCGAGACTGTCAGTGAGTATGTCAATGCCTATTGCTCCACAGGTACACCTATCTAATATTGCCTGCGAGATTAGCTTCTGTGTGCCCGCAATAACCATGTTACTTTGAGCCACCTGATGGGGACTGTTGATCAAACAGACCAGAGCCGGACTTGCGTTTAGCCACTGCGAGGGTGCTTAATTCCCTACTGTTACCGGTTCTATGGGAGGGACTCATGGTGGACTAGCGAAGGAGTTTTAGGTACCCTCTCCTGGATGTTTTAAACTATGTTTTTTGTTGCATTACCTGCGCTAGAGACGCTCATGACCTTTCAATACTTAACGTCTGACATACTTACCGATATGTACTATTGTTATGGGTATGACCATGCCTACGTTGTCACCGTTTCTGTACTCTATGACAATTATGCTATGTGAGTAGGGGACATGGTACATCTGCAGAGAGATGCATTGGGATCCTAGCTTTTCCAAACCTGATTGGGTTGTTCTGAAATGCAACTTCTCCTTTGAGTTCGGGCGAGGTACAAACGGCATTGGCCGAGCTCTTATATGTAAACCTACTAATATATACTCGTACGAAGGGCTGGGGCGGCCTGGGTGTTTTGACACAGCAAATATGTTTTTCCTAACGCATGTAACGCCGTCCACTTCCATTTAGTTGGAAGGAGAATTGCGCCTTCAGCGGACCTCCACAAGGGAGTTCCCCACACAAGTTCGACGGAAATGGGTTTGATGTTTAGCCCCGATCTGTTGTCGAGGGCACTGGGGGGGAGAGAATGGCTTCAGCATGTTTGGGTTGCTGGAGTGGGAGGGGTTGGGTGGGGAGAGTTACTTGTTGATACTATGAGAACTTCACGAGAGAACTGTGGCTGTCACCCTATGTTTTATGAGACCAGAGAACTTTTACATGTACATGTTTGCAATTGGACGCTTCTCGAATGTCCCCCGACACCACTACATAGCGCACCACATACAGATACCACTACCGTGCCGATGACCCAGAGGTCGACTCAGGTTGCTAACGCACACATGAAGCTCCTAACGTGGAATGTGCGAGGATTAACTCATTCCAAAAAAATCAGACAAGTGTTTGCATACCTAAATAGACATTCCGTAGATATTGCGTTCCTACAAGAAACGCACATTGCTCCGAACACACATCACGCTATAGGCATAAAATGGGCCGAATCTGTTCATGTCGCTACATACTCTTCCTATTCCAAGGGGGTGATGCTGCTGTTGCGAAAAGGGCTGAATTTCACGGTGCTAGAGGTGATACAGGACCCAGGAGGGAGGTACGTTATTGTGTCAGGGAAGTTGAGGGGTAAGGAAATAACTTTACTTAATGTCTAAGGCCCCAATGTAGACTCCCCAGACTTCTTTCAGACTCTGTGGGGACATCTGCAACAATTTTCACACACTATGATACTATGTGGGGGCGACTGGAATGTCACGATTACTGATGGGTTGAACCGATCTGCACAATCCACGGAACCTCACAAAAACACCAGAGCAAAATTGCAGCATATAATGGCTGACATACAACTAACAGACATATGGCGACACAAGTTTCCCATGGAGCCAGGTGCCACGCACGTTTCTGCATGCCATGGCAGCTGGTCCCGACTGGACTACTGGCTGGGCACTAGGGACATAGTACATTGGACTAATAAAATAGACACCCTCCCGAGGTCATTAATGGATCACAATCCGGTGTTATTGACGCTCTCCGTTCCTGATCATGTTCCACCCCCTATCAATGGAGGTTTAACTCACGAGCATTGACAGACATACTGTACAAGGACGCTATACACACTGCAATTAAAGACTATTTCCTACTGAACGAATCGGCGGTTGATGATCCATGCCTCCTGTGGGAAGCCTTTAAGGCGATGATTCGTGGGGTATGCATGAGCACAACTATAGGAACACTACGCGACATACGGCAACGGATAAAGAGGTGCCACATGCAAATGAGGAAGTTGGAAAGGGCATACAAAACTACCCAGGATGTAGCCTATTTGGGTAAATTGCGCACATTACATACAGAACACCAGAACCTAGTGGATGATGAGATAAAGTACATGGATAAAAAACACGCTGCTAGAGCTTTTGGCGAGGGAGGTAGGCCGGGTGGACTTCTGGCGGCAAAAATTTGTGAGGGCAGGAAACACACAGGGATACTTGGCATCAAAACTGACAGCGAGGTTGTACTGACACAAACAGAAGATATACTGAAGAGCTTCGTCGCTTCTTATAGTGCGCTGTACACATCACAACCAATTGCATCCACAGAAGCTATAAACGAGTACTTTAGGGACGTAGCCATAGCATGGCTGTCTGACCACCAGCGGGAATACTTAGCGGCTCCCATCACAGTTGAGGAAGTCACAGAGGTGATCAAAACACTCCCGAATGGTAAAGCACCAGGCCCGGACGGGTACACAAACAAATTTTACAAACACTTCGTGAATATCCTAGCTCCCAGACTGACAGAGATGTACGGGGCCGCATTTGATCAGGGCGAACTCCCTCCAACGCTCCGAGAAGAGGTAATAATAGCTTTATTGAAACAATCCAAAGACCCGACCCAATGTGATTCCTACCGCAAAGATTATGGCCACGAGATTAACACCGCTAATGACCAATTTGGTGCTGCCTGACCAGGCAGGATTCGTCCTGACTAGATCCACGTCCCACAATACCCGAACGCTGTTTGCCCTAGCTCATTATCTCAAGCCAGAGACAAAGGCAGTGGCGGTGCTACTGGACGCTGCAAAAGCATTCGATTCTATCGAATGGTGGTACTTGATTGCGGTGCTCCATCGCATGGGCTTCCCTAAAAGATTCGTCCAATGGGTTTCCCTACTTTACACTAACCCACGAGCCAGGGTACGCATCAACGGGTACTTATCTGATAGCTTTGCTATAGAGCGTGGCACCAGGCAGGGCTGCCCGCTCTCCCCCCTGATATTTGCCCTAGCGTTGGAGCCCCTAGCCTGTATTATCCGACAGAACTATAAGTCATCCGCCCTGCAGTTTCCCGCCAGACCACTCCACATATCTTTATACGCGGACGACATGGTGCTCTACACGCGCGATCCCGCTATACACCTAAACCGGCTGCTGCGTGAATACGTCAAATTCGGTGGACACTCAGGCGTAACAATAAACTGGTCGAAGTCCTCCGTCATCCCCCTCACGGACACTATGTCCCCTTTTGACATTGACTACCCACTAGAATGGCAGGCAGACCCGGTGCGATATCTGGGAGTAATGTTCCACAGAGACCCAGATGTAGTGATCCGAGCAAATTATGGCGTAACAATAGCTAAATTTGAAGATAAAGTGAAGCGCTGGATACAGCTGCCACTGTCCCTGGGAGACCGTATTGCGATAACTAAAATGAATATATTGTCCAAATTACTGTATTTATTCACTAACATACCCATCACCCCACAGGGAGAAGTATTTCGTCGCATCAACTCCTTGGTGTTACAGCTTATTTGGGCGGGTAAACAGGCGAGGATCGATCTCCAAACGTTGACACTCCCATATGCAAAAGGAGGCTTTGGAGTGCCAGAATTTAAGCTATATTATATATGCGCGCAGGCACTGTATGCGGCTTACTGGTTCCACAAGGTGCCGTATCTAACGCACACAGCGATAGAAGAAGGAGATGCACATCCGATCCTTCTCACTGCCATCCTTTCACACAAACGTCCACCGCTACACGCCCGTGACATAAACACAATCGACACAACGGTTAGGGCGTGGCAAGAACTTGGCAGAATGTCACACAAAATCCCACTGTAAGCACGCAGCATGCCGTTACACGACCATTCAGCGCTATCAGTTACGCACGAAAAGGTGGGAATGTCGCTATTACAACAGGTGGGCATTATGCAGATGGGTGACTTGTATCAGGAGGGTAGGTTCATAGACACTGCAGACCTCCAGTATATTCACAATAAATCACAGATGTTCCACTTCACACATTATAGACTGAAGCGCGCGGTGAAGGACTTCTACCCTACTTTTCCTGAGGAACCGGCCACACTGGACACTCTACAGCTCCTCATTACCACACAAGACCTATCACACCTCACATCACGGCTATACTCCTCAGCACAAGCTGAACTCCCACATTCTACAGATAAGGCCAAGGCTAGATGGGACCTAGTATTAGATAACCCGCTGACAGACAAAGAATGGGAACAGGCATGCGCACTCACACAGATTCTGACCCCCAACGGTAATCTCAAACTCACGCATTTCAAATACATACATCAGGCATACTACACCCCTGCGCGAATGTGCAGATATGGTTTGCAAGATGATAGCAACTGCAAAAGGTGCAGGGCAGACAATGCTGATTTTGTCCACGTGGCCTGGTACTGCCCCAAAATTCAGGAGTACTGGAGAGAGGTAATCACTAAGCTGTCCGTGATGGTGGGGGTGGAGGTTGAGTGTACAGTTCGTTGCTGCTTGTTGGGACTTGTGCCACATCTTAAGTCCTCTAAACGTAAATTCTGCGCAATCGCCTTGTTATTGGCCAAGAGGCAGATCTCGCGATGTTGGCACTCCACTCAGACACCCACCGCTCTGAAATGGCTTGAAGACATGTCCAGCTGCAGGGACAAACTACTGACCTACAAGGAGAGCCTACCACTGTGCTCTAGGCCAAAGGACTTTTGGCTATATTTCACTGAATATTTGGCCACAGTGGAAAGTGACACGGAGTGACATTGGAGGATGAAAGGGTTGTAAATAGACTGTAATGGCAGGGATGGGTGGGGGGACATGAGAGGTCCGGGAAAAATGACAGGACATATGTACAATTGTACTTCTACATGTGTACAGCTGACAGTGGAGGTCTTGTTGTTGGGGTTAATGGTTTGTTTTCATTTCTTTGGCTTTTCCTTTCTGTGTATGTTCTAATACACCAACAAAATTGTAAAAAAAGGCCTCATTTATATGCTTTACGCCGCCGGACGGATGTTGTCGGCTGAATGGCTGTGTAATATCTGCATTATAATGCTCAATCATAATAACGCAACCGGCCTCAGGGTTGTAGGCTCCCGGCTGTGTATACTTTTTATTTGCTGGTCTGAATAAAGGTCTACCAAAAAAAAAAAAAAGCTTGTTCTGCGTACATTTTTGGCATATGTTTGCTCCTGCAGGGTCAGCTGAGCTGCTAATTCCAACTTACCCACCTACTATCATGAGAGACCTCATGGCTGCATCTTTTGAGCCCAGTACTGAGCCTGAAAAGCCTTTCCAAACCCACTAACAAGTAAAACTTGCTAGAATGTCCCTGGCTGTTCTTCACTGAAAAGCTGGTTCTACGTACATTTTGGCATTAGTTTGCTCCTGCTGGGTCAACCGAGCGGCTAATTCCAACATACCCACCTGCTATCATCTTTTCAGCCATGTACTGAGCCTGAAAAGCGTTTCAAACCCCACTTACATGTAAAACTTGCTAGTATGTCCCTGGCTGCTCTTCAATGAAAAGCTGTTTCTGCGTCGATTTTTGGCATACATTTGCTCCTGCCGGGTCAGTCGAGCTGCGAATTCCAACGTACCCACCTGCTATCATGAGAGACCTCATGGCTGCATCTTTTGAGCCCAGTACTGAGCCTGAAAAGTGTTTCCAACCCCACTAACAAGTAAAACTTGCTAGAATGTCCCTGGTTGCTATTCACTGAAAAGCTGTTTCTGCGACGATTTTTGGCATAGTTTGCTCCTGCTGGGTCAGCCGAGCGGTGAATTTCTACTTACCCTCCTGCTATCATGATGGACCTCAGGGCTGCATCTTTTGAGCCTAGTACTGAGCCTGAAAAGCGTTTCCAACCCCACTTACAAGTAAAACTTGCTAGAATGTCCCTGCCTGTTCTTCACTGAAAAGCTGGTTCTGCGTACATTTTGGCATACGTTTGCTCCTGCTGGGTCAGCTGAGCGGCTAATTCCAACTTACCCACCTGCTATCATGAGAGACCTCAGGGCTGCATCTTTTGAGCCCAGTACTGAGCTTGAAAAGCGTTTCCAACCCCACTTACAAGTAAAACTTGCTAGAATGTGCCTGGCTGCTTTTCACTGAAAAGCTGGTTCTGCGTACATTTTGGCATACGTTTGCTCCTGCTGGGTCAGCCGAGTTGCTAATTCCAACATACCCACCGGCTATCATCTTTTCAGCCATGTACTGAACCTGAAAAGCGTTTCAAACCCCACTTACAAGTAAAGCTTGCTAGTATGTCCCTGGCTGCTCTTCAATGAAAAGCTGTTACTGCGCCGATTTTTGGCATACATTTGCTCCTGCCGGGTCAGTCGAGCTGCGAATTCCAACGTACCCACCTGCTATCATGAGAGACCTCATGGCTGCATCTTTTGAGCCCAGTACTGAGCCTGAAAAGTGTTTCCAACCCCACTAACAAGTAAAACTTGCTAGAATGTCCCTGGATGCTATTCACTGAAAAGCTGGTTCTGCGTACGTTTTTGGCATACGTTTGCTCCTGCCGGGTCAGCCAAGCGGCAAATTTCTACTTACCCACCTGCTATCAGAGAGACCTCAGTGATGTATCTTTTGAGCCCAGTATTGAGCCTGAAAAGCGTTTCCAGCACCACTTACCAGTAAACCTTGCGAGAATGTCCCTGGCTGCTCCACTGAAAAGCTGGATCTGCGTACATTTTTGGCATACGTTTGCTCCTGCAGGGTCAGCTGAGCTGCGAATTCCAACTTACCCACCTGCTATCATGAGAGACCTCATGGCTGCATCTTTTGAGCCCAGTACTGAGCCTGAAAAGCGTTTCCAACCCCACTAACAAGTAAAACTTGCTAGAATGTCCCTGGCTATTCTTCACTGAAAAGCTGGTTCTGCGTACATTTTGGCATACGTTTGCTCCTGCTGGGTCAGCCGAGCGGCTAATTCCAACTTACCCACCTGCTATCATGAGAGACCTCAGGGCTGGATCTTTTGAGCCCAGTACTGAGCTTGTAAAGCGTTTCCAACCCCACTTGCAAGTAAAACTTGCTAGAATGTGCCTGGCTGCTATTCACTGAAAAGCTGGTTCTGCGTACATTTTGGCATACGTTTGCTCCTGCTGGGTCAGCCGAGCGGCTAATTCCAACATACCCACCTGCTATCATCTTTTCAGCCATGTACTGAGCCTGAAAAGCATTTAAAACCCCACTTACAAGTAAAACTTGCTAGTATGTCCCTGGCTGCTCTTCAATGAAAAGCTGTTTCTGCTTCGATTTTTGGCATACATTTGCTCCTGCCGGGTCAGTCGAGCTGCAAATTCCAACATACCCACCTGCTTTCATGAGAGACCTCATGGCTGCATCTTTTGAGCCCAGTACTGAGCCGGAAAAGCGTTTCCAACCCCACTAACAAGTAAAACTTGCTAGAATGTCCCTGGCTGCTATTCACTGAAAAGCTGTTTCTGCGTCGATTTTTGGCATAGTTTGCTCCTGCCGGGTCAGCCGAGCGGTGAATTTCTACTTACCCTCCTGCTATCATGATGGACCTCAGGGCTGCATCTTTTGAGCCCCGTACTGAGCTTGAAAAGCATTTCCAACCCCACTTACAAGTAAAACTTGCTAGAATGTGCCTGGCTGCTCTTCACTGAAAAGCTAATTCTGCGTACCTTTTTAGCATACGTTTGCTCCTGCCGGGTCAGCTAAGCGGCGAATTTCTACTTACTCACCTGCTATCAGGAGAGACCTCAGTGATGCATCTTTTGAGCCCAGTATTGAGCCTGAAAAGCGTTTCCAACACCACTTACCAGTAAAATGTGCGAGAATGTCCCTGGCTGCTCCACTGAAAGCTGGTTCTGCGTACATTTTTGCCATACGTTTGCTCCTGCAGGGTCAGCCGAGTTGCGAATTCCAACTTACCCACCTGCTATCATGAGAGACCTCATGGCTGCATCTTTTGAGCCCAGTACTGAGCCTGAAAAGCGTTTCCAACGCCACTAACAAGTAAAACTTGCTAGAATGTCCATGGCTGTTCTTCAATGAAAAGCTGTTTCTGCGTCGATTTTTGGCATACATTTGCTCCTGCCTGGTCAGCCGAGCTGCGAATATCTACTTACCCTCCTGCTATCATGAGAACCTCATGGCTGCATCTTTTGAGCCCAGTACTGAGCTTGAAAAGCGTTTCCAACACCACTTACAAGTAAAGCTTGCTAGTATGTCCCTGGCTGCTCTTCAATGAAAAGCTGTTTCTGCGTCGATTTTTGGCATACATTTGCTCCTGCCGGGTCAGTCGAGCTGCGAATTCCAACGTACCCACCTGCTATCATGAGAGACCTCATGGCTGCATCTTTTGAGCCCAGTACTGAGCCTGAAAAGCGTTTCCAACCCCACTAACAAGTAAAACTTGCTAGAATGTCCCTGGATGCTATTCACTGAAAAGCTGGTTCTGCGTACGTTTTTGGCATACGTTTGCTCCTGCCGGGTCAGCCAAGCGGCAAATTTCTACTTACCCACCTGCTATCAGAGAGACCTCAGTGATGCATCTTTTGAGCCCAGTATTGAGCCTGAAAGGCGTTTCCAGCACCACTTACCAGTAAAACTTGCGAGAATGTCCCTGGCTGCTCCACTGAAAAGCTGGTTCTGCGTACATTTTTGGCATACATTAGCTCCTGCAGGGTCAGCTGAGCTGCGAATTCCAACTTACCCACCTGCTATCATGAGAGACCTCATGGCTGCATCTTTTGAGCCCAGTACTGAGCCTGAAAAGCATTTCCAACCCCACTAACAAGTAAAACTTGCTAGAATGTCCCTGGCTGCTATTCACTGAAAAGCTGTTTCTGCGTCGATTTTTGGCATAGTTTGCTCCTGCCGGGTCAGCCGAGCGGTGAATTTCTACTTACCCTCCTGCTATCATGATGGACCTCAGGGCTGCATCTTTTGAGCCCAGTACTGAGCTTGAAAAGCGTTTCCAACCCCACTTACAAGTAAAACTTGCTAGAATGTGCCTGGCTGCTCTTCACTGAAAAGCTGGTTCTGCGTACCTTTTTAGCATACGTTTGCTCCTGCCGGGTCAGCAAGCGGCGAATTTCTACTTACCCACCTGCTATCAGGAGAGACCTCGGTGATGCATCTTTTGAGCCCAGTATTGAGCCTGAAAAGCGTTTCCAACCCCACTTACCAGTAAAACGTGCGAGAATGTCCCTGGCTGCTCCACTGAAAGCTGGTTCTGCGTACATTTTTGCCATACGTTTGCTCCTGCAGGGTCAGCCGAGTTGCGAATTCAACTTACCCACCTGCTATCATGAGAGACCTCATGGCTGCATCTTTTGAGCCCAGTACTGAGCCTGAAAAGCGTTTCCAACCCCACTAACAAGTAAAACTTGCTAGAATGTCCCTGGCTGTTCTTCAATGAAAAGCTGTTTCTGCGTCGATTTTTGGCATACATTTGCTCCTGCCGGGTCAGCCGAGCTACGAATTCCAACGTACCCACCTGCTATCATGAGAGTCCTCAGGGCTGCATCTTTTGAGCCCAGTACTGAGCTTGAAAAGCGTTTCCAACCCCACTTTCAAGTAAAACTTGCTAGTACGTCCCTGGCTGCTCTTCAATGAAAAGCTGTTTCTGGGTCGATTTTTGGCAAATATTTGCTCCTGCCAGGTCAGCCGAGCTATGAATTCCAACGTACCCACCTGCTATCATGAGAGACCTCATGGCTGCATCTTTTGAGCCCAGTACTGAGCCTGAAAAGCGTTTCCAACCCCACTAACAAGTAAAACTTGCTAGTATGTCCCTGGCTGCTATTCACTGAAAAGCTGTTTCTGCGTCGATTTTAGGCATACGTTTGCTCCTGCCGGGTCAGCCGAGCGGTGAATTTCTACTTACCCTCCTGCTATCATGATGGACCTCAGATCTGCATCTTTTGATTCTAGTACTGAGCCTGAAAAGCGTTTCCAACCCCACTTACAAGTAAAACCTGCTAGAATGTGCCTGGCTGCTCTTCACCGAAAAGCTGGTTCTGCGTACGTTTTTGGCATATGTTTGCTCCTGCCGGGTCAGCCAAGCGGCGAATTTCTACTTACCCACCTGCTATCAGGAGAGACCTCAGTGATGCATCTTTTGAGCCCAGTATTGAGCCTGAAAAGCGTTTCCAACACCACTTACCAGTAAAACTTGCGAGAATGTCCCTGGCTGCTCCACTGAAAAGCTGGTTCTGCGTACATTTTTTGCATTTGTTTGATCCTGCAGGGTCAGCTGAGCTGCGAATTCCAACTTACCCACCTGCCATCATGAGAGACCTCATGGCTGCATCTTTTGAGCCCAGTACTGAGCCTGAAAAGCGTTTCCAACTCCACTAACAAGTAAAACTTGCTAGAATGTCCCTGGCTGTTCTTCACTGAAAAGCTGGTTCTGCGTACATTTTGGCATACGTTTGCTCCTGCTGTGTCAGCCGAGCGGCTAATTCCAACTTACCCACCTGCTATAATGAGAGACCTCAGGGCTGCATTTTTTGAGCCCAGTACTGAGCTTGAAAAGCGTTTCCAACCCCACTTACAAGTAAAACCTGCTAGAATGTGCCTGGCTGCTATTCACTGAAAAGCTGGTTCTGCGGGGGAGGCGCTAGGGGGCGCACAGCGGAATCGCTGGACGGTCCAGAACGTGACGCCCAGTACCGCTAAAATGCCCTAACACACACTTTCAGAGCGCCGTCCGGTGTATGTGAACGTTATCGGCACAGAATGGTGTAACAGCGGGACGTTGGCGGTCGGTCTAACCGCAAGAAAATGGTAAAGATAGCCCAACGTCCGAGAGCGAACAAGATGGTGGCTGCCGCTTCGCCGCTGGAGCCAGTGCACTGACGATAGCAGCGATCATCTTGGTTGAGACTGGGGGCAGCGCCGGAGGCCGACAACAAGTGCGGGAGTAGCGCGCTGCCGGTCCGACTGCAGCGCACCGCGGAGCCAGCGCTTTGGAGCCGATTACCGGGTGGAGGAGCATAGCAACATGGCGGCACCGAGACAGACGAGTCTGAACTACAGCGGTGTGTGCACCTGGCGGGATGTGCGCTAGCACTCACGGGTGACCGACGATTGCTACACCAGGGTGTGTAATGAGACATGTGCAACTGAGGCTACACCACGACGCAGCCTGCCGAAACCTGCTCGAGGGGGGGTGCTGCCGACGTGTGGAGCGCGACTCCTGCTGAAACCTGGGGACCTGGCCATGTTGCCCTCAGGATTGGCACACTAGCTTGCGTGGGGCAGCACACATTGCCTCCCAGTCACTAGCGACGCACTCTGATTGATGCGAAACACAAAGGGGTTCACGGCCAGACTCACTACATCAACTTGGCTATTGAAGCGCGTTATCTACCACAGCTACGTGAAAGGGTTCCTCAAAATGGCGCGGCACCATCCCTCTTCACCAGGCACCGGTCCCTGCGGGCCGGAAGCTTGCGCAGACTGCTGAGGACGGCACGCAAGAGGCATTGGAGGTCCAGAGTGTGCCCCGAAGATCGGGGGGAGCCCTGGGTTGCCAGAACGCAGCTGCCCCTCCTCCACTGCTCGCCGTCAGTCACAGACCATCAGTGCCGGAACCGGCACGTTCAGCAAAGAACCAACACGGCGACGGCCAGCAGGAAAACGAGATCCACCCCGCGGGACGAGACGACGCTCACCCCCCCTTCATCGACAATTGTGAGGCCAGAAAAGCAGCAGCAGAAAATCTCCTTTGATTCAAAAAAGACGCCCAAATCCACTGACACGACGCCTGTCACGATGAGTGGATCACCGAGCGAACAGTCTGCTGGTAGCAATATGGAAAAGATGCTGCTTGCGATCCAATCTAACTTGCAAGACATCAATGGTAAATTGGACAATCTAACATGCAGAATGGATGGCATGGCCGCCAAATTGGAGAAACATGGAGAGAGGCTAGAGATGGCGGAAACACGACTCTCGGCAGTGGAGGACGAGTCACATGCCACCACTGTTAAGTGCACGTCTATGGAGCGGGTTCTGGAGGTGATCAAAGCGAAAGAGGAGGAATTGGAATCGCGCTCTAGACGCAATAATATTCGCATCACGGGTTTGCCGGAATCGTCCAATACAGGCCACATGGAGCAGTATGTCGAGAAACTGTGCAAAGACATCTTTGGAGTCGACTCGATGTCGCCAATTTTTGTAATAGAAAGGGCGCACAGGTCCCTTGCACCACGTCCGCCTCCTGGGGCGTCACCGCGTCCAATCGTCGCAAGGGTCCTGAATTACCGGGACAGGGACACCATATTCCGACTAGCACGAGAGAAAGGCCCTATCACCCATCAAGGTAATAAGCTGGAGTTTTACCCCGATCACACTGTGGCCGTACAACAAGCTCGCAGGGAGTACACAGAGGTGAAATCCAAGCTCAGGGAACTTCAAGACAACTACTCCATGCTATACCCGGCCAGATTGCGGATGCTGTGGGAAGGCAAGCCTGTCATATTAGCGACTCCGAAAGCTGCGCAGGAATTTGTGAAAAAAATAATTTTACAAAATAAATCTGGGGCTCGTGAGGACCGGCAAGCTGACACGGAATGAACACAGTGGTCCCCAGGATGATCGAGACTGTCAGTGAGTATGTCAATGCCTATTGCTCCACAGGTACACCTATCTAATATTGCCTGCGAGATTAGCTTCTGTGTTCCCGCAATAACCATGTTACTTTGAGCCACCTGATGGGGACTGTTGATCAAACAGACCAGAGCCGGACTTGCGTTTAGCCACTGCGAGGGTGCTTAATTCCCTACTGTTACCGGTTCTATGGGAGGGACTCATGGTGGACTAGCGAAGGAGTTTTAGGTACCCTCTCCTGGATGTTTTGAACTATGTTTTTTGTTGCATTACCTGCGCTAGAGACGCTCATGACCTTTCAATACTTAACGTCTGACATACTTACCGATATGTACTATTGTTATGGGTATGACCATGCCTACGTTGTCACCGTTTCTGTACTCTATGACAATTATGCTATGTGAGTAGGGGACATGGTACATCTGCAGAGAGATGCATTGGGATCCTAGCTTTTCCAAACCTGATTGGGTTGTTCTGAAATGCAACTTCTCCTTTGAGTTCGGGCGAGGTACAAACGGCATTGGCCGAGCTCTCATATGTAAACCTACTAATATATACTCGTACGAAGGGCTGGGGCGGCCTGGGTGTTTTGACACAGCAAATATGTTTTTCCTAACGCATGTAACGCCGTCCACTTCCATTTAGTTGAAAGGAGAATTGCGCCTTCAGCGGACCTCCACAAGGGAGTTCCCCACACAAGTTCGACGGAAATGGGCTTGATGTTTAGCCCCGATCTGTTGTCGAGGGCACTGGGGGGGAGAGAATGGCTTCAGCATGTTTGGGTTGCTGGAGTGGGAGGGGTTGGGTGGGGAGAGTTACTTGTTGATACTATGAGAACTTCACGAGAGAAATGTGGCTGTCACCCTATGTTTTATGAGACCAGAGAACTTTTACATGTACATGTTTGCAATTGGACGTTTCTCGAATGTCCCCCAACACCACTACATAGCGCACCACATACAGATACCACTACCGTGCCGATGACCCAGAGGTCGACTCAGGTTGCTAACGCACACGTGAAGCTCCTAACGTGGAATGTGCGAGGATTAACTCAACCCAAAAAAATCAGACAAGTGTTTGCATACCTAAATAGACATTCCGTAGATATTGCGTTTCTACAAGAAACACACATTGCTCCGAACACACATCACGCTATAGGCATAAAATGGGCCGAATCTGTTCATGTCGCTACATACTCTTCCTATTCCAAGGGGGTGATGCTGCTGTTGCGAAAAGGGCTGAATTTCACGGTGCTAGAGGTGATACAGGACCCAGGAGGGAGGTACGTTATTGTGTCAGGGAAGTTGAGGGGTAAGGAAATAACTTTACTTAATGTCTAAGGCCCCAATGTAGACTCCCCAGACTTCTTTCAGACTCTGTGGGGACATCTGCAACACTTTTCACACACTATGATACTATGTGGGGGCGACTGGAATGTCACGATTACTGATGGGTTGAACCGATCTGCACAATCCACGGAACCTCACAAAAACACCAGAGCAAAATTGCAGCATATAATGGCTGACATACAACTAACAGACATATGGCGACACAAGTTTCCCATGGAGCCAGGTGCCACGCACGTTTCTGCATGCCATGGCAGCTGGTCCCGACTGGACTACTGGCTGGGCACTAGGGACATAGTACATTGGACTAATAAAATAGACACCCTCCCGAGGTCATTATTGGATCACAATCCGGTGTTATTGACGCTCTCCGTTCCTGATCATGTTCCACCCCCCTATCAATGGAGGTTTAACTCACGAGCATTGACAGACATACTGTACGAGGACGCTATACACACTGCAATTAAAGACTATTTCCTACTGAACGAATCGGCGCTTGATGATCCATGCCTCCTGTGGGAAGCCTTTAAGGCGACGATTCGTGGGGTATGCATGAGCACAACTATAGGAACACTACGCGACATACGGCAACGGATAAAGAGGTGCCACATGCAAATGAGGGAGTTGGAAAGGGCATACAAAACTACCCAGGATGTAGCCTATTTGGGTAAATTGCGCACATTACATACAGAACACCAGAACCTAGTGGATGATGAGATAAAGTACATGGATAAAAAACACGCTGCTAGAGCTTTTGGCGAGGGAGGTAGGCCGGGTGGACTTCTGGCGGCAAAAATTTGTGAGGGCAGGAAACACACAGGGATACTTGGCATCAAAACTGACAGCGAGGTTGTACTGACACAAACGGAAGATATACTGAAGAGCTTCGTCGCTTCTTATAGTGCGCTGTACACATCACAACCAATTGCATCCACAGAAGCTATAAACGAGTACTTTAGGGACATAGCCATAGCATGGCTGTCTGACCACCAGCGGGAATACTTAGCGGCTCCCATCACAGTTGAGGAAGTCACAGAGGTGATCAAAACACTCCCGAATGGTAAAGCACCAGGCCCGGACGGGTACACAAACGAATTTTACAAACACTTCGTGGATATCCTAGCTCCCAGACTGACAGAGATGTACGGGGCCGCATTTGATCAGGGCGAACTCCCTCCAACGCTCCGAGAAGAGGTAAAAATAGCTTTATTGAAACAATCCAAAGACCCGACCCAATGTGATTCCTACCGCAAAGATTATGGCCACGAGATTAACACCGCTAATGACCAATTTGGTGCTGCCTGACCAGGCAGGATTCGTCCTGACTAGATCCACGTCCCACAATACCCGAACGCTGTTTGCCCTAGCTCATTATCTCAAGCCAGAGACAAAGGCAGTGGCGGTGCTACTGGACGCTGCAAAAGCATTCGATTCTATCGAATGGCGGTACTTGATTGCGGTGCTCCATCGCATGGGCTTCCCTAAAAGATTCGTCCAATGGGTGTCCCTACTTTACACTAACCCACGAGCCAGGGTACGCATCAACGGGTACTTATCTGATAGCTTTGATATAGAGCGTGGCACCAGGCAGGGCTGCCCGCTCTCCCCCCTGATATTTGCCCTAGCGTTGTAGCCCCTAGCCTGTATTATCCGACAGAACGATAAGTCATCCGCCCTGCAGTGTCCCGCCAGACCACTCCACATATCTTTATACGCGGACGACATGGTGCTCTACGTGCGCGATCCCGCTATACACCTAAACCGGCTGCTGCGTGAATACGTCAAATTCGGTGGACACTCAGGCGTAACAATAAACTGGTCGAAGTCCTCCGTCATCCCCCTCACGGACACTATGTCCCCTTTTGACATTGACTACCCACTAGAATGGCAGGCAGACCCGGTGCGATATCTGGGAGTAATGTTCCACAGAGACCCAGACGTAGTGATCCGAGCAAATTATGGCGTAACAATAGCTAAATTTGAAGATAAAGTGAAGCGCTGGATACAGCTGCCACTGTCCCTGGGAGACCGTATTGCGATAACTAAAATGAATATATTGTCCAAATTACTGTATTTATTCACTAACATACCCATCACCCCACAGGGAGAAGTATTTCGTCGCATCAACTCCTTGGTGTTACAGCTTATTTGGGCGGGTAAACAGGCGAGGATCGATCTCCAAACGTTGACACTCCCATATGCAAAAGGAGGCTTTGGAGTGCCAGAATTTAAGCTATATTATATATGCGCGCAGGCACAGTATGCGGCTTACTGGTTCCACAAGGTGCCGTATCTAACGCACACAGCGATAGAAGAAGGAGATGCACATCTGATCCTTCTCACTGCCATCCTTTTACACAAAAGTCCACCGCTACACGCCCGTGACATAAACACAATCGACACAACGGTTAGGGCGTGGCAAGAACTTGGCAGAATGTCACACAAAATCCCACTGTACGCACGCAGCATGCCGTTACACGACCATTCAGCGCTATCAGTTACGCATGAACAGGTGGGAATGTCGCTATTACAACAGGTGGGCATTATGCAGATGGGTGACTTGTATCAGGAGGGTAGGTTCATAGACACTGCAGACCTCCAGTATATTCACAATAAATCACAGATGTTCCACTTCACACATTATAGACTGAAGCGCGCGGTGAAGGACTTCTACCCTACTTTTCCTGAGGAACCGGCCACAGTGGACACTCTACAGCTCCTCATTACCACACAAGACCTATCACACCTCACATCACGGCTATACTCCTCAGCACAAGCTGAACTCCCACATTCTACAGATAAGGCCAAGGCTAGATGGGACCTAGTATTAGATAACCCGCTGACAGACAAAGAATGGGAACAGGCATGCGCACTCACACAGATTCTGACCCCCAACGGTAATCTCAAACTCACGCATTTCAAATACATACATCAGGCATACTACACCCCTGCGCGAACGTGCAGATATGGTTTGCAAGATGATAGCAACTGCAAAAGGTGTAGGGCAGACAATGCTGATTTTGTCCACTTGGCCTGGTACTGCCCCAAAATTCAGGAGTACTGGAGAGAGGTAATCACTAAGCTGTCCGTGATGGTGGGGGTGGAGGTTGAGTGTACAGTTCGTTGCTGCTTGTTGGGACTTGTGCCACATCTTAAGTCCTCTAAACGTAAATTCTGCGCAATCGCCTTGTTATTGGCCAAGAGGCAGATCTCGCGATGTTGGCACTCCACTCAGACACCCACCGCTCTGAAATGGCTTGAAGACATGTCCAGCTGCAGGGACAAACTACTGACCTACAAGGAGAGCCTACCACTGTGCTCTAGGCCAAATGACTTTTGGCTATATTTCACTGAATATTTGGCCACAGTGGAAAGTGACACTGAGTGACATTGGAGGATGAAAGGGTTGTAAATAGACTGTAATGGCAGGGATGGGTGGGGGGACATGAGAGGTCCGGGAAAAATGACAGGACATATGTACAATTGTACTTCTACATGTGTACAGCTGATAGTGGAGGTCTCGTTGTTGGGGTTAATGGTTTGTTTTCATTTCTTTGGCTTTTCCTTTCTGTGTATGTTCTAATACACCAACAAAATTGTAAAAAAAGGCCTCATTTATATGCTTTACGCCGCCGGACGGATGTTGTCGGCTGAATGGCTGTGTAATATCTGCATTATAATGCTCACTCATAATAACGCAACCGGCCTCAGGGTCGTAGGCTCCCGGCTGTGTATACTTTTTATTTGCTGGTCTGAATAAAGGTCTACCAAAAAAAAAAAAAAAGCTTGTTCTGCGTACATTTTTGGCATATGTTTGCTCCTGCAGGGTCAGCTGAGCTGCTAATTCCAACTTACCCACCTACTATCATGAGAGACCTCATGGCTGCATCTTTTGAGCCCAGTACTGAGCCTGAAAAGCGTTTCCAAACCCACTAACAAGTAAAACTTGCTAGAATGTCCCTGGCTGTTCTTCGCTGAAAAGCTGGTTCTACGTACATTTTGGCATTAGTTTGCTCCTGCTGGGTCAGCCGAGCGGCTAATTCCAACATACCCACCTGCTATCATCTTTTCAGCCATGTACTGAGCCTGAAAAGCGTTTCAAACCCCACTTACATGTAAAACTTGCTAGTATTTCCCTGGCTGCTCTTCAATGAAAAGCTGTTTCTGCGTCGATTTTTGGCATACATTTGCTCCTGCCGGGTCAGTCGAGCTGCGAATTCCAACGTACCCACCTGCTATCATGAGAGACCTCATGGCTGCATCTTTTGAGCCCAGTACTGAGCCTGAAAAGCGTTTCCAACCCCACTAACAAGTAAAACTTGCTAGAATGTCCCTGGCTGCTATTCACTGAAAAGCTGTTTCTGCGACGATTTTTGGCATAGTTTGCTCCTGCCGGGTCAGCCGAGCGGTGAATTTCTACTTACCCTCCTGCTATCATGATGGACCTCAGGGCTGCATCTTTTGAGCCTAGTACTGAGCCTGAAAAGCGTTTCCAACCCCACTTGCAAGTAAAACTTGCTAGAATGTGCCTGCCTGCTCTTCCCTGAAAAGCTGGTTCTGCGTATGTTTTTGGCTACCTTTGCTCCTGCCGAGTCAGCCAAGTGGCCAATTCCTACTTACCTACCTGCTATCAGGAGAGACCTCAGTGCTGCATCTTTTGAACCCAGTATTGAGCCTGAAAAGCGTTTCCAACCCCACTTACAAGTAAATCTTGCTAGAATGTCCCTGGCTGCTCTCACTGAAAAGCTGTTTCTGCGAAGATATTTGACATACGTTTGCTCCTGCCTGGTCAGCCATGCCGCTAATTCCAACTTACCCACCTGCTATCATAAGAGACCTCATGGCTGCATCTTTTCAGCCATGTACTGAGCCTGAAAAGCGTTTCAAACCACACTTACGAGTAAAACTTGCTAGTATGTCCCTGGCTGCTCTTCAATGAAAAGCTGTTTCTGCGTCGATTTTTTGGCATACATTTGCTCCTGCCGGGTCAGCCGAGCTGCGAATTCCAACTTACCCACCTGCTATCATGAGACACCTTCTGGCTGCATCTTTTGAGCCCAGTACTGAGCCTGAAAAGCATTTCCAACCCCACTAACAAGTAAAACTTGCTAGAATGTCCCTGGCTGCTATTCACTGAAAAGCTGTTTCTGCGTCGATTTTTGGCACAGTTTGGTCCTGCCGGGTCAGCCAAGCAATGAATTTCTACTTACCCTCCTGATGGACCTCAGGGCTGCATCTTTTGAGCCTAGTACTGAGCCTGAAAAGCGTTTCCAACCCCACTTACAAGTAAAACTTGCTAGAATGTGCCTGGCTGCTCTTCACTGAAAAGCTGGTTGCGTATGTTTTTGGCTACATTTGCTCCTGCCGGGTCAGCCGAGCGGCCAATTTCTACTTACCCACCTGCTATCAGGAGAGACTTCAGTGCTGCATCTTTTGAGCCCAGTATTGAGCCTGAAAAGTGTTTCCAACCCCACTTTCAAGTAAACTTTGCTAGAATGTCCCTGGCTGCTCTCACTGAAAAGCTGTTTCTGCGTCGATATTTGCCATATGTTTGCTCCTGCCTGGTCAGCCGAGCGGCTAATTCCAACTTACCCACCTGCTATTATAAGAGACCTCATGGATGCATCTTTTCAGCCATGTACTGAGCCTGCAAGGCGTTTCAAACCCCACTTACAAGTAAAACTTGCTAGTATGTCCCTGGCTGCTCTTCAATAAAAAGCTGTTTCTGCATCGATTTTTGGCATACATTTGCTCCTGCCGGGTCATCCAAGCTGCGAATTCCAACTTACAAGTTGACACAACGGTTAGGGCGTGGCAAGAACTTGGCAGAATGTCACACAAAATCCCACTGTACGCACGCAGCATGCCGTTACACGACCATTCAGCGCTATCAGTTACGCACGAAAAGGTGGGAATGTCGCTATTACAACAGGTGGGCATTATGCAGATGGGTGACTTGTATCAGGAGGGTAGGTTCATAGACACTGCAGACCTCCAGTATATTCACAATAAATCACAGATGTTCCACTTCACACATTATAGACTGAAGCGCACGGTGAAGGACTTCTACCCTACTTTTCCTGAGGAACCGGCCACCCTGGACACTCTACAGCTCCTCATTACCACACAAGACCTATCACACCTCACATCACGGCTATACTCCTCAGCACAAGCTGAACTCCCACATTCTACAGATAAGGCCAAGGCTAGATGGGACCTAGTATTAGATAACCCGCTGACAGACAAAGAATGGGAACAGGCATGCGCACTCACACAGATTCTGACCCCCAACGGTAATCTCAAACTCACGCATTTCAAATACATACATCAGGCATACTACACCCCTGCGCGAACGTGCAGATATGGTTTGCAAGATGATAGCAACTGCAAAAGGTGTAGGGCAGACAATGCTGATTTTGTCCACTTGGCCTGGTACTGCCCCAAAATTCAGGAGTACTGGAGAGAGGTAATCACTAAGCTGTCCGTGATGGTGGGGGTGGAGGTTGAGTGTACAGTTCGTTGCTGCTTGTTGGGACTTGTGCCACATCTTAAGTCCTCTAAACGTAAATTCTGCGCAATCGCCTTGTTATTGGCCAAGAGGCAGATCTCGCGATGTTGGCACTCCACTCAGACACCCACCGCTCTGAAATGGCTTGAAGACATGTCCAGCTGCAGGGACAAACTACTGACCTACAAGGAGAGCCTACCACTGTGCTCTAGGCCAAATGACTTTTGGCTATATTTCACTGAATATTTGGCCACAGTGGAAAGTGACACGGAGTGACATTGGAGGATGAAAGGGTTGTAAATAGACTGTAATGGCAGGGATGGGTGGGGGGACATGAGAGGTCCGGGAAAAATGACAGGACATATGTACAATTGTACTTCTACATGTGTACAGCTGATAGTGGAGGTCTCGTTGTTGGGGTTAATGGTTTGTTTTCATTTCTTTGGCTTTTCCTTTCTGTGTATGTTCTAATACACCAACAAAATTGTAAAAAAAGGCCTCATTTATATGCTTTACGCCGCCGGACGGATGTTGTCGGCTGAATGGCTGTGTAATATCTGCATTATAATGCTCACTCATAATAACGCAACCGGCCTCAGGGTCGTAGGCTCCCGGCTGTGTATACTTTTTATTTGCTGGTCTGAATAAAGGTCTACCAAAAAAAAAAAAAAAGCTTGTTCTGCGTACATTTTTGGCATATGTTTGCTCCTGCAGGGTCAGCTGAGCTGCTAATTCCAACTTACCCACCTACTATCATGAGAGACCTCATGGCTGCATCTTTTGAGCCCAGTACTGAGCCTGAAAAGCGTTTCCAAACCCACTAACAAGTAAAACTTGCTAGAATGTCCCTGGCTGTTCTTCGCTGAAAAGCTGGTTCTACGTACATTTTGGCATTAGTTTGCTCCTGCTGGGTCAGCCGAGCGGCTAATTCCAACATACCCACCTGCTATCATCTTTTCAGCCATGTACTGAGCCTGAAAAGCGTTTCAAACCCCACTTACATGTAAAACTTGCTAGTATTTCCCTGGCTGCTCTTCAATGAAAAGCTGTTTCTGCGTCGATTTTTGGCATACATTTGCTCCTGCCGGGTCAGTCGAGCTGCGAATTCCAACGTACCCACCTGCTATTATGAGAGACCTCATGGCTGCATCTTTTGAGCCCAGTACTGAGCCTGAAAAGCGTTTCCAACCCCACTAACAAGTAAAACTTGCTAGAATGTCCCTGGCTGCTATTCACTGAAAAGCTGTTTCTGCGACGATTTTTGGCATAGTTTGCTCCTGCCGGGTCAGCCGAGCGGTGAATTTCTACTTACCCTCCTGCTATCATGATGGACCTCAGGGCTGCATCTTTTGAGCCTAGTACTGAGCCTGAAAAGCGTTTCCAACCCCACTTGCAAGTAAAACTTGCTAGAATGTGCCTGCCTGCTCTTCCCTGAAAAGCTGGTTCTGCGTATGTTTTTGGCTACCTTTGCTCCTGCCGAGTCAGCCAAGTGGCCAATTCCTACTTACCTACCTGCTATCAGGAGAGACCTCAGTGCTGCATCTTTTGAACCCAGTATTGAGCCTGAAAAGCGTTTCCAACCCCACTTACAAGTAAATCTTGCTAGAATGTCCCTGGCTGCTCTCACTGAAAAGCTGTTTCTGCGAAGATATTTGACATACGTTTGCTCCTGCCTGGTCAGCCATGCCGCTAATTCCAACTTACCCACCTGCTATCATAAGAGACCTCATGGCTGCATCTTTTCAGCCATGTACTGAGCCTGAAAAGCGTTTCAAACCACACTTACGAGTAAAACTTGCTAGTATGTCCCTGGCTGCTCTTCAATGAAAAGCTGTTTCTGCGTCGATTTTTTGGCATACATTTGCTCCTGCCGGGTCAGCCGAGCTGCGAATTCCAACTTACCCACCTGCTATCATGAGACACCTTCTGGCTGCATCTTTTGAGCCCAGTACTGAGCCTGAAAAGCATTTCCAACCCCACTAACAAGTAAAACTTGCTAGAATGTCCCTGGCTGCTATTCACTGAAAAGCTGTTTCTGCGTCGATTTTTGGCACAGTTTGGTCCTGCCGGGTCAGCCAAGCAATGAATTTCTACTTACCCTCCTGATGGACCTCAGGGCTGCATCTTTTGAGCCTAGTACTGAGCCTGAAAAGCGTTTCCAACCCCACTTACAAGTAAAACTTGCTAGAATGTGCCTGGCTGCTCTTCACTGAAAAGCTGGTTGCGTATGTTTTTGGCTACATTTGCTCCTGCCGGGTCAGCCGAGCGGCCAATTTCTACTTACCCACCTGCTATCAGGAGAGACTTCAGTGCTGCATCTTTTGAGCCCAGTATTGAGCCTGAAAAGTGTTTCCAACCCCACTTTCAAGTAAACTTTGCTAGAATGTCCCTGGCTGCTCTCACTGAAAAGCTGTTTCTGCGTCGATATTTGCCATATGTTTGCTCCTGCCTGGTCAGCCGAGCGGCTAATTCCAACTTACCCACCTGCTATTATAAGAGACCTCATGGATGCATCTTTTCAGCCATGTACTGAGCCTGCAAGGCGTTTCAAACCCCACTTACAAGTAAAACTTGCTAGTATGTCCCTGGCTGCTCTTCAATAAAAAGCTGTTTCTGCATCGATTTTTGGCATACATTTGCTCCTGCCGGGTCATCCAAGCTGCGAATTCCAACTTACAAGTTGACACAACGGTTAGGGCGTGGCAAGAACTTGGCAGAATGTCACACAAAATCCCACTGTACGCACGCAGCATGCCGTTACACGACCATTCAGCGCTATCAGTTACGCACGAAAAGGTGGGAATGTCGCTATTACAACAGGTGGGCATTATGCAGATGGGTGACTTGTATCAGGAGGGTAGGTTCATAGACACTGCAGACCTCCAGTATATTCACAATAAATCACAGATGTTCCACTTCACACATTATAGACTGAAGCGCACGGTGAAGGACTTCTACCCTACTTTTCCTGAGGAACCGGCCACACTGGACACTCTACAGCTCCTCATTACCACACAAGACCTATCACACCTCACATCACGGCTATACTCCTCAGCACAAGCTGAACTCCCACATTCTACAGATAAGGCCAAGGCTAGATGGGACCTAGTATTAGATAACCCGCTGACAGACAAAGAATGGGAACAGGCATGCGCACTCACACAGATTCTGACCCCCAACGGTAATCTCAAACTCACGCATTTCAAATACATACATCAGGCATACTACACCCCTGCGCGAACGTGCAGATATGGTTTGCAAGATGATAGCAACTGCAAAAGGTGCAGGGCAGACAATGCTGATTTTGTCCACTTGGCCTGGTACTGCCCCAAAATTCAGGAGTACTGGAGAGAGGTAATCACTAAGCTGTCCGTGATGGTGGGGGTGGAGGTTGAGTGTACAGTTCGTTGCTGCTTGTTGGGACTTGTGCCACATCTTAAGTCCTCTAAACGTAAATTCTGCGCAATCGCCTTGTTATTGGCCAAGAGGCAGATCTCGCGATGTTGGCACTCCACTCAGACACCCACCGCTCTGAAATGGCTTGAAGACATGTCCAGCTGCAGGGACAAACTACTGACCTACAAGGAGAGCCTACCACTGTGCTCTAGGCCAAAGGACTTTTGGCTATATTTCACTGAATATTTGGCCACAGTGGAAAGTGACACGGAGTGACATTGGAGGATGAAAGGGTTGTAAATAGACTGTAATGGCAGGGATGGGTGGGGGGACATGAGAGGTCCGGGAAAAATGACAGGACATATGTACAATTGTACTTCTACATGTGTACAGCTGACAGTGAAGGTCTCGTTGTTGGGGTTAATGGTTTGTTTTCATTTCTTTGGCTTTTCCTTTCTGTGTATGTTCTAATACACCAACAAAATTGTAAAAAAAGGCCTCATTTATATGCTTTACGCCGCCGGACGGATGTTGTCGGCTGAATGGCTGTGTAATATCTGCATTATAATGCTCAATCATAATAACGCAACCAGCCTCAGGGTTGTAGGCTCCCGGCTGTGTATACTTTTTATTTGCTGGTCTGAATAAAGGTCTACCAAAAAAAAAAAAAAAAGCTTGTTCTGCGTACATTTTTGGCATATGTTTGCTCCTGCAGGGTCAGCTGAGCTGCTAATTCCAACTTACCCACCTACTATCATGAGAGACCTCATGGCTGCATCTTTTGAGCCCAGTACTGAGCCTGAAAAGCATTTCCAAACCCACTAACAAGTAAAACTTGCTAGAATGTCCCTGGCTGTTCTTCACTGAAAAGCTGGTTCTACGTACATTTTGGCATTAGTTTGCTCCTGCTGGGTCAGCCGAGCGGCTAATTCCAACATACCCACCTGCTATCATCTTTTCAGCCATGTACTGAGCCTGAAAAGCGTTTCAAACCCCACTTACATGTAAAACTTGCTAGTATTTCCCTGGCTGCTCTTCAATGAAAAGCTGTTTCTGCGTCGATTTTTGGCATACATTTGCTCCAGCCGGGTCAGTCGAGCTGCGAATTCCAACATACCCACCTGCTATCATGAGAGACCTCATGGCTGCATCTTTTGAGCCCAGTACTGAGCCTGAAAAGCGTTTCCAACCCCACTAACAAGTAAAACTTGCTAGAATGTCCCTGGCTGCTATTCACTGAAAAGCTGTTTCTGCGTCGATTTTTGGCATAGTTTGCTCCTGCCGGGTCAGCCAAGCGATGAATTTCTACTTACCCTCCTGCTATCATGATGGACCTCAGGGCTGCATCTTTTGAGCCTTGTACTGAGCCTGAAAAGCGTTTCCAACCCCACTTACAAGTAAAACTTGCTAGAATGTGCCTGGCTGCTCTTCACTGAAAAGCTGGTTCTGCGTATGTTTTGGCATACGTTTGCTCCTGCCGGGTCAGCCGAGCTGCGAATTCCAACTTACCCACCTGCTATCATGAGAGACCTCATGGCTGCATCTTTTGAGCCCAGTACTGAGCCTGAAAAGCCTTTCCAACCCCACTTACAAGTAAAACTTGCTAGAATGTCCCTGGCTGCTTTTCAGTGAAAAGCTGTTTCTGCGTCGATTTTTGGCATACGTTTGTTCCTGCCGGGTCAGCCGAGCGGTGAATTTCTACTTACCCTCCTGCTATCATGATGGACCTCAGGGCTGCATCTTTTGAGCCCAGTACTGAGATTGAAAAGCGTTTCCAACCCCACTTACAAGTAAAACCTGCTAGAATGTGCCTGGCTGCTCTTCACTGAAAAGCTGGTTCTGCGTACCTTTTTAGCATACGTTTGCTCCTGCCGGGTCAGCCAAGCGGCGAATTTCTACTTACCCACCTGCTATCAGGAGAGACCTCAGTGATGCATCTTTTGAGCCCAGTATTGAGCCTGAAAAGCATTTCCAACACCACTTATCAGTAAAACTTGCGAGAATGTCCCTGGCTGCTCCACTGAAAAGCTGGTTCTGCGTACATTTTTGCCATACGTTTGCTCCTGCCGGGTCAGCCGAGTTGCGAATTCCAACTTACCCACCTGCTATCATGAAAGACCTCATGGCTGCATCTTTTGAGCCCAGTACTGAGCCTGAAAAGCATTTCCAACCCCACTAACAAGTAAAACTTGCTAGAATGTCCCTGGCTGTTCTTCAATGAAAAGCTGTTTCTGCGTCGATTTTTGACATACATTTGCTCCTGCCGGGTCAGCCGAGCTACGAATTCCAACGTACCCACCTGCTATCATGAGAGACCTCAGGGCTGCATCTTTTGAGCCCAGTACTGAGCTTGGAAAGCGTTTCTAACCCCACTTTCAAGTAAAACTTGCTAGTATGTCCCTGGCTGCTCTTCAATGAAAAGCTGTTTCTGCGTCTATTTTTGGCATACATTTGCTCCTGCCGGGTCAGCCGAGCTACGAATTCCAACGTACCCACCTGCTATCATGAGAGACCTCATGGCTGCATCTTTTGAGCCCAGTACTGAGCCTGAAAAGTGTTTCCAACCCCACTAACAAGTAAAACTTGCTAGTATGTCCCTGGCTGCTATTCACTGAAAAGCTGTTTCTGCGTCGATTTTTGGCATACGTTTGCTCCTGCCGGGTCAGCCGAGCTTTGAATTTCTACTTACCCTCCTGCATTCATGATGGACCTCAGGGCTGCATCTTTTGAGCCTAGTACTGAGCCTGAAAAGCTTTTCCAACCCCACTTACAATTAAAACTTCCTAGAATGTGCCTGCCTGCTCTTCACTGAAAAGCTGGTTCTGCGTATGTTTTTGGCTACCTTTGCTCCTGCCGAGTCAGCCGAGCGGCCAATTCCTACTTACCCACCTGCTATCAGGAGAGACCTCAGTGCTGCATCTTTTGAGCCCAATATTGAGCCTGAAAAGCATTTCCAACCCCACTTACAAGTAAATCTTGCTAGAATGTCCCTGGCTGCTCTCACTGAAAAGCTGTTTCTGCGTCGATATTTGACATACGTTTGCTCCTGCCTGGTCAGCCATGCGGCTAATTTCAACTTACCCACCTGCTATCATAAGAGACCTCATGGCTGCATCTTTTCAGCCATGTACTGAGCCTGAAAAGCGTTTCAAACCCCACTTACGAGTAAAACTTGCTAGTATGTCCCTGGCTGCTCTTCATTGAAAAGCTGTTTCTGCGTCGATTTTTGGCATACATTTGCTCCTGCCGGGTCAGCCGAGCTGCGAATTCCAACTTACCCACCTGCTATCATGAGACACCTTCTGGCTGCATCTTTTGAGCCCAGTACTGAGCCTGAAAAGGGTTTCCAACCCCACTAACAAGTAAAACTTGCAAGAATGTCCCTGGCTGCTATTCACTGAAAAGCTGTTTCTGCGTCGATTTTTGGCATAGTTTGCTCCTGCCGGGTCAGCCAAGCGATGAATTTCTACTTACCCTCCTGCTATCATGATGGACCTCAGGGTTGCATCTTTTGAGCCCAGTACTGAGCTTGAAAAGCGTTTCCAACTCCACTAACAAGTAAAACTTGCTAGAATGTCCCTGGCTGCTATTCACTGAAAAGCTGTTTCTGCGTCGATTTTTGGCATAGTTTGCTCCTGCCGGGTCAGCCAAGCGATAAATTTCTACTTACCCTCCTGCTATCATGATGGACCTCAGGGCTGCATCTTTTGAGCCTTGTACTGAGCCTGAAAAGCGTTTCCAACCCCACTTACAAGTAAAACTTGCTAGAATGTGCCTGGCTGCTCTTCACTGAAAAGCTGGTTCTGCGTACGTTTTGGCATACGTTTGCTCCTGCCGGGTCAGCCGAGCTGTGAATTCCAACTTACCCACCTGCTATCATGAGAGACCTCATGGCTGCATCTTTTGAGCCCAGTACTGAGCCTGAAAAGCGTTTCCAACCCCACTTACAAGTAAAACTTGCTAGAATGTCCCTGGCTGCTTTTCAGTGAAAAGCTGTTTCTGCGTCGATTTTTGGCATACGTTTGCTCCTGCCGGGTCAGCCGAGCGGTGAATTTCTACTTACCCTCCTGCTATCATGATGGACCTCAGGGCTGCATCTTTTGAGCCCAGTACTGAGATTGAAAAGCGTTTCCAACCCCACTTACAAGTAAAACTTGCTAGAATGTGCCTGGCTGCTCTTCACTGAAAAGCTGGTTCTGCGTACCTTTTTAGCATACGTTTGCTCCTGCCGGGTCAGCCAAGCGGCCAATTCCTACTTACCCACCTGCTATCAGGAGAGACCTCAGTGATGCATCTTTTGAGCCCAGTATTGAGCCTGAAAAGCATTTCCAACACCACTTATCAGTAAAACTTGCGGGAATGTCCCTGGCTGCTCCACTGAAAAGCTGGTTCTGTGTACATTTTTGCCATACGTTTGCTCCTGCAGGGTCAGCCGAGTTGCGAATTCCAACTTACCCACCTGCTATCATGAGAGACCTCATGGCTGCATCTTTTGAGCCAAGTACTGAGCCTGAAAAGCGTTTCCAACCCCACTAACAAGTAAAACTTGCTAGAATGTCCCTCGCTGTTCTTCAATGAAAAGCTGTTTCTGCGTCGATTTTTGGCATACATTTGCTCCTGCCGGGTCAGCCGAGCTACCAATTCCAACGTACCCACCTGCTATCATGAGAGACCTCAGGGCTGCATCTTTTGAGCCCAGTACTGAGCTTGGAAAGCGTTTCCAACCCCACTTTCAAGTAAAACTTGCTAGTATGTCCCTGGCTGCTCTTCAATGAAAAGCTGTTTCTGCGTCGATTTTTGGCATACATTTGCTCCTGCCGGGTCAGCCGAGCTACGAATTCCAACGTACCCACCTGCTATCATGAGAGACCTCATGGCTGCATCTTTTGAGCCCAGTACTGAGCCTGAAAAGCGTTTCCAACCCCACTAACAAGTAAAACTTGCTAGTATGTCCCTGGCTGCTATTCACTGAAAAGCTGTTTCTGCGTCGATTTTTGGCATACGTTTGCTCCTGCCGGGTCAGCCGAGCGGTGAATTTCTACTTTCCCTCCTGCTATCATGATGGACCTCAGGGCTGCATCTTTTGAGCCTAGTACTGATCCTGAAAAGCGTTTCCAACCCCACTTACAAGTAAAACTTGCTAGAATGTGCCTGCCTGCTCTTCACTGAAAAGCTGGTTCTGCGTATGTTTTTGGCTACCTTTGCTCCTGCCGAGTCAGCCGAGCGGCCAATTCCTACTTACCCACCTGCTATCAGGAGAGACCTCAGTGCTGCATCTTTTGAGCCCCGTATTGAGCCTGAAAAGCATTTCCAAACCCACTTACAAGTAAATCTTGCTAGAATGTCCCTGGCTGCTCTCACTGAAAAGCTGTTTCTGCGTCGATATTTGACATACGTTTGCTCCTGCCTGGTCAGCCATGCGGCTAATTCCAACTTACCCACCTGCTATCATAAGAGACCTCATGGCTGCATCTTTTCAGCCATGTACTGAGGGATCACTGAAATAATATCGAGGGACAAAATATCGACTTGCCAAAATATCGTGGACAAAATATCGACAGTCAAAATATCGAGTTTGTATCTACAAACAGGTAAGTACAAAAATATTGAGTACAAAATATCGTTAACAATAATATAGATGTAAAAAATATCGACTTTATTAAAAACAGTGTTAAATTAAATTAATATTAAATTTTAATTACTAAAATATACATAAAAATACTTAAATTAAATTATAATAATTAAATAATAAATGCAAATAATAAAAATATTTTTTTACAATCTTATTTGTTGACCCTGAACCCTAAAATATACCCCTTTACCCAAAAACCCAAAACTGACCCTGAACCCTAAAAATACCCCTTTACCCAAAAACTAAAAACTGACCCTGAACCCTAAAAATGCCCCTTTACCCAAAAACTGAAAACTGACCCTGAACCCTAAAAATGCCCCTTTACCCAAAAACTGAAAACTGACCTTGAACCCTAAAAATGCCCCTTTACCCAAAAACTGAAAACTGACCCTGAACCCTAAAAATGCCCCTTTACCCAAAAACTAAAAACTGACCCTGAACCCTAAAAATGCCCCTTTACCAAAAAACTGAAAACTGACCCTGAACCCTAAAAATGCCCCTTTACCCAAAAACTAAAAACTGACCCTGAACCCTAAAAATGCCCCTTTACCCAAAAACTGAAAACTGACCCTGAACCCTAAAAATGCCCCTTTACCCAAAAACTAAAAACTGACCCTGAACCCTAAAAATGCCCCTTTACCCAAAAACTGAAAACTGACCCTGAACCCTAAAAATGCCCCTTTACCCAAAAACTGAAAACTGACCCTGAACCCTAAAAATACTCCTTTACCCAAAATTTATCAATATTATTTAATTACCAAATAATTATTAATTAACAATAATAATAAAGTAAATATATTAGCACATTAGCTGTAATTATTTTAATAATTAATATTATTTTTTCCCAATTAATTACTTAACAATAACACAAAATTATATATATTAAAATGTACTCTAATTAATGTAATTAACTAATTACAATTAATTAATTACCAATTAATTACTAATACAAAATATGTACAAAATTATATTAATTAATTAACTAAATATTATTAATTAACTATCAATTAATTATTAATTATAAATATTTACAAACATATATTAATTAATTAATTATTATTAAATTACTTCCCACCCTATTCCCCTATAAACCCACAACCCGCTACAGAATTACATTACGCAATTATTAGAAAAACAAAATTCATTTAATAAAATATTTTATAACATTAATACACACTTTTCACACATATTATTACATAAAAATACACTATAAAATATTATATATTATTAAAAAATCGATATTTTTGCTATCTATATTTTACACAGTCGATATTACTTCACTAACCTGAAAAACGATATTTTTGTAGTCGATGTTATGTCCAGTCGATATTTTGTCCAGTCTATATTTAAAACTCGATATTATGTCCAGTCGATATTTTGGAGTCGATATTTTGTCTGTGCACCGTACTGAGCCTGAAAAGCGTTTCAAACCCCACTAACGAGTAAAACTTGCTAGTATGTCCCTGGCTGCTCTTCAATGAAAAGCTGTTTCTGCGTCGATTTTTGGCATACGTTTGCTCCTGCCGGGTCAGCCGAGCTGCGAATTCCAACTTACCCACCTGCTATCATGAGACACCTTCTGGCTGCATCTTTTGAGCCCAGTACTGAGCCTGAAAAGCGTTTCCAACCCCACTAACAAGTAAAACTTGCTAGAATGTCCCTGGCTGCTATTCACTGAAAAGCTGTTTCTGCGTCAATTTTTGGCATAGTTTGCTCCTGCCGGGTCAGCCAAGGGATGAATTTTTACTTACCCTCCTGCTATCATGATGGACCTCAGGGTTGCATCTTTTGAGCCCAGTACTGAGCTTGAAAAGCGTTTCCAACCCCACTTACAAGTAAAACTTGCTAGTATGTCCCTGGCTGCTCTTCAATGAAAAGCTGTTTCTGCGTCGATTTTTAGCATACATTTACTCCTGCCGGGTCAGCCGAGCTGCGAATTCCAACTAACCCACCTGCTATCATGAGAGACCTTATGGCTTCATCTTTTGAGCCCAGTACTGAGACTGAAAAGCGTTTCCAACCCCACTAACAAGTAAAACTTGCTAGAATGTCCCTGGCTGCTCTCACTGAAAAGCTGTTTCTGCGTCGATATTTGTCATATGTTTGCTCCTGCCTGGTCAGCCGAGCGGCTAATTCCAACTTACTCACCTGCTATCAAAAGAAGCCTTATGGCTGCATCTTTTCAGCCATGTACTGAGCCTGCAAGGTGTTTCAAACCCCACTTACAAGTAAAACTTGCTAGTATGTCCCTGGCTGCTCTTCAATGAAAAGCTGTTTCTGCGCCGATTTTTGGCATAGGTTTGATCCTGCCGGGTCAGCCGAGCGGTGAATTTCTACTTACCCTCCTGCTATCATGATGGACCTCAGGGCTGCATCTTTTGAGCCCAGTACTGAGACTGAAAAGCGTTTCCAACCCCACTAACAAGTAAAACTTGCTAAAATGTCCCTGGCTGCTATTAACTGAAAAGCTGTTTCTGCGTATGTTTTTGGCTACGTTTGCTCCTGCTGGGTCAGCCAAGCGGCTAATTGTACCCACCTGCTATCAGGAGAGACCTCAGTGATGCACCTTTGGAGCCCAGTACTGAGCCTGAACTCCAAACAGTGGCCCTCATCCTACTCGACCTATCCGCCGCTTTCGACACAGTCTGCCGCAGCACCCTTATACATCGCCACAGCAACATCGGCATACAAGGAAAAGCCTTGGACTGGATCATCTCATTCCTCGCCGGGAGAACTCAAAGAGTTCGACTTCCCCCATTCTACTCAGAAACCACCAAAGTCATCTGCGGCGTACCCCAAGGATCCTCTCTCAGTCCCACCCTCTTCAACGTCTACATGAGTCCTCTCGCCTCCATCGCGTGTCAACACAACCTCAACATCATCTCTTACGCCAACGACACCCAGTTAATCCTTTCCCTCACCAAACACCCCAACACCGCCAAAACCAATCTTCACGAAGGCATGAAAGAAGTAGCCGAATGGATGAAACATAGCCGCCTTAAACTCAACTCAGACAAAACGGAGGTGCTCATCCTAGGATCTTCCCCCTCAGCTTGGGTCGACTCTTGGTGGCCTTCCGCTCTGGGCACAGCACCCACACCCACAGACCATGCTCGTAACCTTGGCTTCATTCTAGACTCCTCTCTCTCGATGTCCAGACAAGTCAACGCCGTCTCGTCCTCCTGCTTCAACGTACTTCGCATCCTCAAAAAGATCTTCCGTTGGATCCCCCTCGAGACAAGAAAGACTGTTACCCACGCACTGGTCACGAGTCGACTGGATTATGGTAAAACACTTTACGCCGTAATCACAGCAAAATTACAGAAGAAAACTCCAGCGCATCCAAAACGCGTCAGCGAGACTCATATTAGACATCCCGCACCAAGATCACATCACCGGTCATCTAAAAGACCTCCACTGGCTTCCCGTCAACAAAAGAATTACTTTCCGCCTTCTCACCCACGCTCACAAGGCCCTCTACAATCTAGGACCCGAATGCCTCGACACTCGACTGTCCTTCTACAAACCCACCCGCCAACTAAGATCGTCCAACCAAGCCCTCGCCGCAGTACCGCGTATCCGGAAATCCACCATGGGTGGCAGATCCTTCTCCTTCCTGGCTGCCAAGACCTGGAACTCACTCCCCACCCACCGCCGCCTTACTCAGAACCACATCTCCTTCAGAAAAGAACTTAAAACCTGGCTATTCGTCAAATAATTGAACCCCTAACCCCTTCCCATAGCGCCTTGAGACCCTCCGGGTGAGTAGTGCGCTATACAAATGCCCGAACTTGAACTTGAACTCGGTGCGAGACCTCTTTTATACAGTTTTACAGTAATAAAAATGTAGGCGGAACACATTTACAGAGTTTAGGTACATATATGGTCATTTTTGGAACACAGCCAACTCATGGGAGGAGTTACAACACCACTGGTCAGTTTGGACGGACATTCCTAAGTGATGACTGTCCACTAGTACAGAGGGTTTAACTGCGCATGTGCGAGCTTGACCAATACTAAAAATAGCCTGTTGCTGGGCAAATTCGAGTGGTCAGTGGTACAGAGAAAGGACAAAAGGGTATGCTAGCCACGAGGCGACGCATTCATATAAAATGGCCGCCGGTGTGTTCAAAATGGCTTCCGACCACCATAGTCAAGTTAAGGGGAATTCGTGTAGCAAAGCTTAACGCTAACCCGATCACCGTCAAATTACGACAGACGACCCTTTTAGCGTTTAGCTGAAACTACCTCATAGTGGACATAATCAGGGTATTCATCTTCAATATCAATGGACATAATTTGCGCTACTTCTCTATGAATCATTTGTTCATTCTTGACAATAGCTCGTTTGGATGGAATACAAGCAGAAAGGCACATGGAACATAACATAGGGCCACATTGAATACAGAGACATAGGAAAAATAATATCCCAATTATTACACATAGGATTGTCAGCAACTTCCAACCCCACGTACTAAGTAACGTCCAAAACCACCCCGAAAGTGTCCAAGTACCATTATCAGGATGTATCTCAGCAGCTATTTTGTGTAATTTAGATATTGCATCATATACAGAAGGTGAATTATCTGGCACGTATACACAACAACTACTTCCGATAATGCGACATGCACCTCCACGGTCAGCTAATACTACATCTAGAACCATGCGATTCTGGAGCGTTACAATTCGGGTAATTTGAAGTTCCTCAGTCAAGTTTCCCAAGGCGAAAACTGTCTCATTAGCGACAGCTTCTACAACACGTGTCAGTCGTCTTATTTTCCGACTGTTTAAGGCAGCCCCAACAAATGAAAAGAGGCCTAAATTAAAATCAACATACTGCTGCAGAGAAGTGTCGGTTTGATCAATGTCATCGAGAACTAATGTTCTCTTTACTCTATTCAATATAAAGTCGTGATACAACACAAAGTCATTATGATACCTAGGTGGGGCAATAAACACAGGAGGTAATACAAAGGATATATAGCACGTTCCTAACCATCCTATCGGAAGACGGTGATAACCTTTATTTCCACAAATAAAATACGTGTTTCGTGAGGCCACAAAGATAATACCATTTGGAGTATCAAAGGTGAGAGTGGTGTTACATTCACTTCTTCCTACTGGGATTGTACCTTTATTACGAATGCATAAGTCGGCTTTCGTGTCAATAACAGTAATCACGTGCAGATTAGACATATTTACATTTCGCTGGTTACTATAAACTCGTGGCGAGGATACATTATCAGGTCGGTATTCTTCCCATTCAAACTTAGTTCCTTCAGCTTGTGGATAACCATCTCGGTCATTAAAGCAGACCTTGTTAAGTCTGAAAAGTAGTCCACCTTTCGTTGGCCATCGCAAAGTAAACAAAAGAGTATACCAAGCATTGCAAGAACCATTATGAGAAAACGGGAGTGGGATAAGTGGAGTGCCCCCTTTCTTTTGATGTCCAGGCAACATCCCACATACCCAACAGTTCGAAGGGTTTGTCATGTTATGCGTATGATGCAGAATCTGGATGAAGCTGTTATTCAAATAAGTCTGTCTGTGTCGTTCTTCATGGTAAGGCAAAGTAAAATGAAAATGTTCAGATGGAATAGGCGTAGTTGGCAATAAGTGTTCTCTCGCTGGTACCAGCAACTATACCACCCAAGCTATAACTGCAATCACCACAATTGTTATAACAAAAAGTACTGCACCAAGAATTATCTTATTTCGCATTGTAATAGATGCCATAGTTCAATGTTCAAAATGTCTCAAAAAGCAACTAAAAAATAAAAATATGAGTGCTGAGCTCCGAGGTAGCCGTTGGTTTCTTCTCTGAGATTCAAGACGGGTGTCGCTACACTTGGCAGAACAGATCCCCCCCCCTTGATATTCCCGGCTTCCGTTTCACAAACCTAGAGCGGTAACTCAACCAGTCTCGCACAAAACAACAGCTTTTCTTGGTCGTAGATTATATCTCTCTCTTCCAGAAACAGTGTTGTCCGGGAAGGCTCCCTCCGATTCAGTAGACGCAACAGCTGGGCTCTTCTCCTCGTCCAAAATGTCTCGATAATCAGACAGCACAGTTGGGTTCACCAGATCTGGAGAGACACAACGGCAGTGAGTGGAATGCACCCAACGCTTCCTGTTGGTAACTCGCACAGCCGTTCGAGTTGCAAGTAGCACTTGCTCGGGTCCACGCCACCTTGGCTCCAAACTGCTTGTTCTCTCAAAGGACCGGATCATTACATGGTCACCAGGACGAAGATTGTGAGCCTCTCCAATGGAATTGTCAGGGAGCGCTTCTCGAACCTGTTGATGAATGGAAAGTAAATCATTTGTTAATCGTGCCAAATAATCGTTCATCATTATACAAGGCACATCATGTAGCAATCGAGGCTTAGGAACTCCCCGTATATTCATAGGCCTTCCAAACACCACTTCATAAGGTGTGAGGCCAGTCCGAGAATGGGGCACTGATCTGATAGATAGCAATGCCAGAGGCAGAGCATCCGGCCATTTCAAAGACGTGGATGCCACGATCTTTGCTAGCTTCAATTTCAGAGTAGCATTATACCTTTCCACAAGACCTGCTGACTGCGGATGGAATACAGCATGAAATTTCTGCTGAATTCCCAATCCCTTCCTTACATATTCCACAATTTTCATAACAAAATGAGGACCATTATCGCTCCACACAAATTTACAAACACCGTAGCGTGGGAAGTACTCCTTGAGCAAAACCTTAGCTGTTGTCAGCGCTGTATTGTCCTTCGTGGGGAAGGCCTCAATCCACGTACTGAAAGCACACACCACCACTAAGACATACTTAAGGTTATTGCAACGCTCAAGCTGGATGTAATCCATTTGTAGTACCTCGAATGGTGCAGTAGGTGGAACAAACCCTCCTTTCGGAGTATAGGTCCCTTTAGCAGGATTGTGCTGTAAACATATCAAACAGGTCTGCACTACTCTTTTGGCCGTATTGGCAATCTCAGGATGCTCCCAAACTCGTGTTAGCAATCGAGTAATTGCAAGAGCTCCAACATGTGCCAATCCATGTGTCATTTGGACCATTGTCTGCAAGTAAGCTGCAGGCAATTTCCATCTTTCCATATCTTTGCTTCTCCAACAACCCTCACCATCCAGCACTCCCTCTGCTGCCCAGGTTGCGAGTTCTGCTTCAGACGCTGATTTCTGGATATCTAGTATCTCCTCTCTAGCACCGTGCCACCGCTCAGCCTGTGATTTCACTACATACATTGGCGAGGCATTTCGTAACATAGCAGTTTCCCTCGCTATGCTATCTGCAAAAGCGTTTCCTTGTCCCACTTTGTCCGTCACTTTCTTATGTGCACTGCATTTGATTATCGCCACTTTCTTTGGACATAGTAACGCATTCAAGAGATCACGCACTAGTTCTCCGTGCATGATGTGCACTCCATGTGAAGTCAAAAACCCTCGCTCTCTCCAGAGTAGGCCAAAATCATGCGCTACTGCAAAGGCGTATCGGCTATCAGTGTAGATGTTCACACACAAACCAGCACTTAATTCACATGCTCTTGTTAAGGCTATCAGTTCCGCTGCCTGGACCGATTTCTGTGGTATTCGTGCTGCTTCTACCACTGTCTTAAGTGTCGTGATCGCATATGCTGCAGAAGTTGTACCATCTGGCAGCCTTAAACATGATCCATCAACCCACAGTTCCCCATCCACATCTGGAAGTGGCGTATCCTGTAAGTCGACACGACCCTTTGTTTGTTCTTCAGTCAGGAAAACACAATCATGGTGTTCTTCCTCCTGGCCCTCAGCAACTGGATACGGCAATAAAGTAGCAGGGTTCAGAGTAGCACATCTCTTTAGTGTGATGTGTGGTGCCAACAGTGTGAGCTCATATCCTGTTAAACGTGCACTCGTGAGATACTGGGTCTTTGTTTGGTTTAACAGAGCATCTACCGCATGGGGAACTAACACCAGCAATTTATGTGACAAAACTATTCCCTCACTCTGCCGTATAGCCACTGCTGTTGCTGCGACTGCTCGAAAGCACCCAGGTAATCCTCGTGCTACAGGGTCAAATATTGCCGAAAAATATGCACAGGGCCTCTGCTTATCCCCGTGTGTCTGCACTAAAACTGACAATGCACACCCATCTTTCTCGTGTATGTACAACGTGAAAATCTTCGTGTAATCTGGTGTACCTAACACTGGTGCAGAACAAAGAGCTTGTCTCAATTGTTCAAAAGCATTCTGGCATTCATCTGTCCATTCAAGGGGCATCGGTGTAGTTTTGGACAATAACGCTAACAAGGGTTTTATAATGTGTGAAAATCCCATTATCCACTGCCTGCAAAAAGACGTTAAACCTATGAAAGCACGCACATCTCTCTGAGTACGGGGTACTGGTGTATCTAAAATTGCTTGAATTCGATCAGATGTTAATGCACGTCCCTCCTTAGACAAAAGATGACCGAGGTAGGTCACCTTTGGTCTACAATATTGTAGTTTCTTCCTAGATACCTTATGATTATTCTGAACAAGAAAGGAAAGCAAAGCAAGAGTACTCTCCTCACACTGTTCAAGCGTATCTGCGGCAAGTAGAATATCGACATACTGGATAAGGGCCACTCCAGACTGCAAATCAAAAGAATCGAGCTGTCTTTTTAAAGCCTGGCTATAGATGCTAGGACTTTCTGTATAGCCTTGAGGAACTCGACAAAATCTATACGATTTATTATTTAATGTGAAGCCAAATATATATCTGCTATCGGGATGGATGGGAATGGAAAAGAAGGCGTTTTTGAGGTCAATCACAGTAAACGCGGTAGCAGTGGGCGGAATCAAAGTAAGTAAGGTGGTAATATCAGACACCACCGGGTACTGGGGCACTACAATCTCATTAATTTCCCTCAAATCAATAATAAATCGATAGACTTTGTCATCAGTATCTTTCTTTATGATCGGAAGAATAGGGCTGTTACAGACGTTATAGGGAACTTCCTCCACTACTCCTGCAATAATCAAGTTGTGTACAATGTGAGTTAAGGCAATTTCACCTTCCCTAGATATTTTATATTGCGGCACACGCGGCAGAGACACTCCCTCCTTAACAGTTAGTCGAATAGGAGGAATAAGCATCTGTCCCACATGCGTGTCCGAAGTAGCCCATAACGTTTGTGCGAGAGAGGCTAGCGCTTCAATTTCTTGCATAGTACACAGTCACCCTACATCTGGATAATTATCATTCAAGATAACCCGCACTCCTTCAGGAGCGCAGCGTATTGTTGCTCTGAAGTATTTAAGCAAATCTATGCCCATAATATTGTCTGACCACCTGGACCTGCTCCAGCACGGTCGCTCCCTGATCCCAGCTCCTGCTCACGTTGTGGATCGCTGGTGAGACCGAGACTGCTGCATTGCATCTGATTGTTGCGTATTCATTTAATTTGAGTCGCGCTGTGCACTACTTATTCACCCAGACTCGCGCTGTATATTTATTATTTAATTGGAGTCGCGCTGTGTACTAATTAGTCATCTAGACTCGCGCTGAGTATTATTATTTAACTTGAGTCACGCTGGCATTTATTTCTTTACCTGTACATCACGCTGGTAACTGATTAGCGCCCCCGGTGCCGTGGTGCATTTGCTGCCCCTGCCTTCGTCTCCCCTTGACCCTCCATCTTGTTGACTCGCTCCCTGACCCGCCCCTCCTCCCTGCTACCGCCTCCCAACTGCTGCCCCTCCCACCCACGGACAGAGGGCTCCCTACCTCCTCTGACGCGCTGTGACCACCTGGACCTGCTCCAGCACGGTCGCTCCCTGACCCCAGCTTCTGCTCACGTTGTGGATCGCTGGTGAGACCGAGACTGCTGCATTGCATCTGATTGTTGCGTATTCATTTAATTTGAGTCGCGCTGTGCACTACTTATTCACCCAGACTCGCGCTGTATATTTATTATTTAATTGGAGTCGCGCTGTGTACTAATTAGTCATCTAGACTCGCGCTGAGTATTATTATTTAACTTGAGTCACGCTGGCATTTATTTCTTTACCTGTACATCACGCTGGTAACTGATTAGCGCCCCCGGTGCCGTGGTGCATTTGCTGCCCCTGCCTTCGTCTCCCCTTGACCCTCCATCTTGTTGACTCGCTCCCTGACCCGCCCCTCCTCCCTGCTACCGCCTCCCAACTGCTGCCCCTCCCACGCTCCGCCCCCTCCACCTTTCATTTATGGCCAATGTCTCCACGCGCAGCGTCCACGCGCTACGTACACGCCGAAGGTGCGCCTAAGGTAAGCCCGTCTACGCCCGTCCGCGCCTGGACCGCGCCCAGCGCCTTTCCCCCTGCCCCTCGCGCTGCCCAGCTCCCCCGCATTACCTACGATTCCGCCGCCCTCCTAGCCCTTAACCCCGGTCGCGCCCCCAACTGCGTCCAAGCCGCTCCTGGACGCACCCATGGACCGTTCTCGTGCTTCTCCTGCAAATTTAGCGGCACCGACAACATCTCCGCTACGACCACAACACAGATTCCCGACCCCAACCAACTAGAATGCATCCTTCTCAACACCCGCTCGGTCCACAGGCACGCCATTGACCTTTGGAACCTACTAGACACCATCTCTCCGGACGTCGCCTTCCTAACGGAAACATGGATGAACGCTTCCTCCGCCCCTGACATCGCCATCGCTATCCCTGATGACTATAAGATCACACGCAAGGACCGCACCGACCATACAGGAGGTGGAATCGCTATCGTCCATAAGAAATCAATCCGCATCTCAACCTGCTCTGACGCCAACCTCGCTAACTCCGAACACCTTCACTTCCAGATCCACATCGACCCCAAGACCACACTCAGAGGCACCCTCCTCTACAGACCACCAGGACCACGCGCAAAATTCAGTGAAGACATCACGGACTTCATCACCCCACACGCGCTCCCCTCCAAAGACTACATCCTTCTGGGAGACCTCAACTTCCACCTTGAAAAGATCAACGACCGCAACACCGCCACCCTAGTGGACAACCTCGCCAACCTCGGACTTAAACAACTGGTCACTTCCCCCACCCACATCGCAGGTCACACTCTCGACCCCATCTTCACCTCCAGCAACCATGTCTCCTTCAGCCACACTACGGATCTCTTCTGGACTGACCACAGCTGCGTTCACTTCACCTACAACAAGCCGAAACCCATCATCCACCTCCAACCAACTCTACAAAGAAACTGGAACAAAATCACCACAGAGCAGATCTCCACATCGCTCCTCCAAACCTCCCCAGCCCTCTCTTCTAACGCCAACCAAGCCGCCTCCAACCTCACCCTTTGGTTATCCAACACCGCCGACACCTTAGCACCACTGAACAAACGTCAACACAAACTTGGCATCAAGAAGGCCTCATGGTTCAACGATGACCTCAAGAAGTCCAAGAAACTGTGCCGCTCCCTTGAAAAGGCCTGGAAAAAAGACCCATCCACCAGCAACAAGGACGCCTTCAAAAGCGCCATCCGTACCCACCACCAACTGATCCGAAAAGCCAAGAAAACAGCATTCAAGGATCGACTTGACAACAACGCCCACAACAGCAAGGAACTTTTCAACATCGTCAAGGAATTTTCCAACCCCTTGGCCAACTCCAACGACATCACCCCCTCCCAAACCCTCTGCGATTCCCTAGCCTCTTTTTTCCACAACAAGATTGCTGACATCCACAACAGCTTTGACAACCAACCCGGAAGCCAACCCACCCTACCACCAGCTGACCATCTTCCCCCCATTAACACCCTTAACGCCTGGAACCCAATCTCCACTGAGGACACCATCCGCCTGATGAACTCCATCCACTCAGGATCCCCCACAGACCCATGCCCTCACCACATCTTCAACAAAGCAGACTCCGTCATAGCTCCGCACCTCCGAGACGTCATCAACTGCTCCTTCAACTCCGCTACCTTCCCAGAAGACTGGAAACACGCTGAACTCACCGCCCTTCTGAAAAAACCAACAGCAGACCCCACCGAACTCAAAAACTACCGCCCCATCTCGCTTCTTCCATTCCCGGCCAAAGTCATCGAGAAAGCTGTCAACAACCAGCTCGCCGCCTTCCTCGAAGCCAACAAATCACTCGACCCCTCACAATCTGGCTTCCGAGCCAAACACAGCACTGAGACCGCCCTCATCGCAGCAACAGACGACATTCGAACTTTACTAGACAATGGAGACACAGTCGCCCTCATCCTCCTCGACCTCTCTGCAGCCTTCGACACAGTCTGCCACAGCACCCTTCTACAACGCCTCAGAAACATCGGAATCCAAGGAAAGGCACTGGAATGGATCACCTCGTTCCTCACCGGAAGAACCCAGAGAGTCCGCCTCCCACCATTCAAGTCCGAGGCCTCTGAAATCATCTGCGGCGTACCACAAGGATCCTCACTCAGTCCCACCCTCTTCAACGTATACATGAGCCCCCTCGCGGCCATCGCCCGCCAACACAACCTCAACATCATCTCTTACGCGGATGACACTCAACTGATCCTATCTCTCACCAAGGACCCCAGCACCGCCAAAACTAACCTACACGAAGGAATGAAAGAAGTCGCCGAATGGATGAAACAAAGCCGTCTGAAACTTAACTCGGACAAAACAGAAGTCCTCATCTTAGGTAAATCCCCCTCTGCATGGGACGACTCCTGGTGGCCGGAAGCCCTCGGAAATGCACCCATCCCGACAGACCACGCACGGAACCTTGGCGTCATCCTGGATTCTTCACTCTCAATGAACAAACAAGTCAGCGCCGTATCCTCTTCCTGCTTTAACATTCTCCGCATGCTCAGAAAAACTTTTCGCTGGATCCCCTCCGAAACAAGGAAAACAGTCACCCACGCTCTGGTCACAAGCCGACTGGACTACGGAAACACCCTCTACGCAGGTACCACCGCTAAACTCCAGAAGAAACTACAACGAATCCAAAACGCCTCAGCCAGGCTCATATTAGACATCCCACGCAACGAACACATCTCTGGCCACCTTAAAGACCTCCACTGGCTACCCGTCAATAAGAGGATTACTTTCCGACTGCTTACCCACGCACACAAATCACTCTACGACATCGGACCAGATTGCCTCAATTCTCGACTGTCCTTCTACACCCCCTCCCGCCAACTTCGCTCTTCCAGCCAAGCCTTCGCCACTGTACCTCGCATCAACAAGACCACCATGGGAGGCAGATCCTTCTCATACCTGGCTGCCAAAACTTGGAACTCACTCCCCGCTTACCTTCGCCTCACCCAGAATCACCTAGCGTTCAGAAAGCAGCTTAAAACGTGGATATTTGACAAATAATCCTCCTCCCCTTCCTAAGCGCCTTGAAACCCTCTGGGTATGTAGTGCGCTATATAAATTCTATGTCTTGACTTGACTTGACTTGGAGTATTCGGCGACAATAAAAATGGGGACGGACCAAAGAATCTGTCAATGTAAAACGTAAGGGGTTGTGACAATGGGCTAAGAGAGGGTGTTCCATCAAACCCTATAGATGTAATCGTTTCGCCAGACAGGGGAGCCCTTGGAACCAAGTTTTTAGACAGAGCACTACGAGTAGCTCCTGTATCAACCAGGAACTGATCAGTAGAACCCAAAACGCCCGCTGATACATATGGACCTCTTTGATCTACTGGTACTTCAACCGATTCCACACCCCATCCTACGCAATCCTAGGCATGCACATAGTCCTGAGACTCCACATTCTCACCCTCCGATATCTGATATTGATTCCGTCGATCAAAAGTATTATGATCATCCTGACCACGACCCCTCGCCTCAAACCTGCCACGATCACTTGCTCCGCCCCTTGCTCCTGAATAACTATTCCGTGTCCTTCCACCTCCTCGACCACGCTGATTACGTTGTTCACGGAGCACCGGACAATCTGAGGCCCAATGTCCAAACTCTGTACAGTATGCACACTGATCCTCAGCAATGTCGGTACGACCAGAAGACGCACCATATGCTCCACGCCTACCTCTATCAATCCCTCTCGGCTGTGTAGCACGAACCTGAGCCAACATCACTTTCGTCTTTAAATCCTTCACTTTCTTATCAGTACTTTCTTTGGCCTCTAATTCCTGTCGCTCATAATACTGAGCCATAGTCAATAAGGACGCAGGGGTCGCCGTGGTCCAGGAACTTTCACTAGTCTTTAAACGCTTTGCAATCTCCGGCAGGAGATTAGCCACGTACTTGTCGACAAACAAATGCCTACCCGTATCATCTGTTAATAATTGCCCGCTGTAATCATGAAATGCTTCTTCAAAACGTGAGAAGAAGTCAGACACCGACTCATCCGCCTTTTGTTTGCAAGAAGCTAACATAGTCCAATCAATCTTTTTAGGGGGGACAAGCGTTTTTAATTTGTTTAAGATAGCCGTCGGAAGATCTAAGATTAATTGACACGGCTTACATGCAGGCTCCCTGTCTAAATCAGCTTGAGCTAAAGTTTTGCAATCCGCTCCCAAGATCGCTTGATCGTCGAACTTACGAATCGCTCTCCACATATCAGGGGGCAATATCAACCCAAAGAACAGATCAATATCAACTAACGTCATAACACACGAAGATATAGCCCCTTCCACTCCTTCATAGAAAGCTGTCGGATTCTTACGGGGATCAGGCAAAGCATTTTTCAGTGCCATAACATCTGCTCTATTCCAAGGTGTATAAACACAATTATATACAAAATAACCCTTGGCATCCCCAGACAATTTATCGTCACTTGTACCTTGCCCTTTAGGAGGGACATACAAAGGTGCAGCTTCATGCATAGGCATAACATGAACCGTAGAACTCTTATCTGCTCCAAAGATAGAACACTCTTTGGATTTCTCCGTCGACCCTGGCGCAGGCACATCTGATGCTTTTCTTGCTTCCCGTAATCTGGACGCCTCATCCCGTAGCTGGACCAACCGTTGAAAAAACCGATCCGCATCTGCAATAACAAATAAACCTTTACGCATATTCTCAATATTAACTGATATATCCTTAGGCTCTAGATCAGTTGAATTTTTCCTAAATCGTTCTACAACTTCATCTCCAAACTGACTCAAAAAATACAACCGTTCTCATTCGGACCACTTACTCATTTCATCATTAATCTCTGACATAGTTATTTTGTTCAAATTAAGTTTTCGGGCAAAACTGCGCAATTCCGCAGATACACTAGCACTTAGCCTGACACGACTACTCCCTTGACCATCTCCGTCCGAGTCCTCGTCTGGGCCCGTAGGCAGAACATACGGAGGCGGGCACCGATCTAATAATGAAAAATCATCAAGTTCATTAGTAAGGACAGGATAAAGAGGACGTCAAATAGGGAGTTGACCATTCGTTTGCAAATTACGTTCCCGTGCCTCCCTCTCCTTCTTCTCCTGCAACTCCTTTTCCTCCAGCTGTAAAGCCTTATCCCGAGCAGCCTTCCGCTGCTCTTTGTCCGCCAAGGCTATTTCACGCTTCATTCGTTCACGCACCGCTTTCTCCCACATTCGTACACAATCAAACATATCTTGTCTAGACCTACGCTGAAACAAACATTGCTCCACATACTGAACCTTTCGTAAATCAAACGACCCATGTAGTGGCCATTGCAATTCGGGATCAGTTTTCGTGTACTTATGCCACAATTTACTATATAGAATAGGGGGAAGGCCAAATTTTATGTACATTTCTCGATTAGGTGTCCCCTCTGGGGGAGCCGGCTGAGATTCATTTAATCGATAATTGGTACCTTGTTCAAGACAGCACATTCCTCGGAGTGTGCTTAAAACAGGCATGTCAAAAATATCACGAAAACGGGATATCACAAAAATGGCACTTAATATACTCCACACAAATGTGCTGTTCAAACAAAGACAAATTTAGAAAAATATCTCTACATGCCCGCCTATGTGAAGTGAACTGCACATATAATTCAAATCATAGAACCAAATGTTAGCTAACTCAAAACATATTCAAAGAGCCACAGTAAGCGTCCGTAGACTTATCTTACCAATCACAAGCTTACCAAATTCTCAAATATCCAGGTTCCAACTGCCAAGTTCTTTAATCGAATCAGCCAAACTGGCACTGTACGACAACTCGAACTAGCAGGATCTCAATCGAGGACCGGCGCAACCTGGAAGGTCAGATTAGAAGGAAAGGAAGAAAACACCGTGGGTGCCAAGACTAGGGTCACTCAGTGGCAGCGTACGCGTCCATGGCGAGTTTCCAATCCTTCGTCACGACCTCTCCTTCGGGCATCCGAGTCGCCGATGAGTCCCTTCGTGGTCGCCAATTTGTGGTATTGGGTTCTCCAGGCCTACATACTCCGCAAAACCCGCTACACCATGTAATAGATGTTGGCACGGAAACTAGAAAATGCAAAAGACAAGTTTATTAAGACCCCATGGGGTGGTGGTACATTCCTACAGCACCCTTCGGTAATGCAAGAAGTGTCACACCGAACATCGGTGCAAAACCTCTTTTATACAGTTTTACAGTAATAAAAATGTAGGCGGAACACATTTACAGAGTTTAGGTACATATATGGTCATTTTTGGAACACAGCCAACTCATGGGAGGAGTTACAACACCACTGGTCAGTTTGGAGGGACATTCCTAAGTGATGACTGTCCACTAGTACAGAGGATTTAACTACGCATGTGCGAGCTTGACCAATTCTAAAAATAGCCTGTTGCTGGGCAAATTCGAGTGGTCAGTGGTACAGAGAAAGGACAAAAGGGTGTGCTAGCCACGAGGCGACGCATTCATATAAAATGGCTGCCGGTGTGTTCAAAATGGCTTCCGACCACCATAGTCAAGATAAGGGGAATTCGTGTAGCAAAGGTTAACGCTAACCCGATCACCGTCAAATTACGACACGAGCCTTCTGCTACTCGGCGCTCACTGAAAAGCTGGTTCTGCATTTGTTTTTGGCTACGTTTGCTCCTGCCGGGTCAGCCAAGCGGCTAATTTCTACATACCCACCTGCTATCAGGAGAGACCTCTGTGATGCATCTTTTGAGCCCAGTATTGAGCCTGAAAAGTGTTTCCAACACCACTTACCAGTAAAACTTGCGAGAATGTCCCTGGCTGCTCCACTGAAAAGCTGCTTCAGCGTCGATTTTTGGCATACGTTTGCTCCTGCAGGGTCAGCCGAGCTGCAAATTCCAACTTACCCACCTGCTGTCATGAGCGACCTCATGGCTGCATCTTTTGAGCCATGTAATGAGCCTGAAAAGCGTTTCCAACCCCACTTACAAGTAAAACTTGCTAGAAGGTGCCTGACTGCTATTCACTGAAAAGATGGTTCTGCGTACATTTTGGCTTACGTTTGCTCCTGCTGGGTCAACCGAGCGGCTAATTCCAACTTACCCACCTGCTATCATGAGAGACCTCAGGGCTGCATCTTTTGAGCCCAGTACTGAGCTTGAAAAGCGTTTCCAACCCCACTAACAAGTAAAACTTGCTAGAATGTCCCTGGCTGCTATTCACTGAAAAACTGTTTCTGCGTCGATTTTTGGCATCCGTTTGCTCCTGCCGGGTCAGCCAAACGGTGAATTTCTACTTACCCTCCTGCTATCATGATGGACCTCAGGGCTGCATCTTTTGAGCCTAGTACTGAGCCTGAATAGCGTTTCCAACCCCACTTACAAGTAAAAAATGCTAGAATGTGCCTGGCTGCTCTTCACTGAAAAGCTGGTTCTGCGTATGTTTTTGGCTACATTTGCTCCTGCCGGGTCAGCCAAGCGGCTAATTTCTACTTACCCACCTGCTATCAGGAGAGACCTCAGTGATGCATCTTTTGAGCCCAGTATTGAGCTTGAAAAGCGTTTCCAACCCCACTAACAAGAAAAAATTGCTAGAATGTCCCTGGCTGCTATTCACTGAAAAGCTGTTTCTGAATCAATTTTTGGCATAGTTTGCTCCTGCTGGGTCAGCCGAGCGGTGAATTTCTACCTACCCTCCTGCTATCATGATGGACCTCAGGGCTGCATCTTTTGAGCCTAGTACTGAGCCTGAAACGCGTTTCCAACCCCACTTACAAGTAAAAGTTGCTAGAATGTGCCTGGCTGCTCTTCACTGAAAAGCTGGTTCTGCGTATGGTTTTGGCTACGTTTGCTCCTGCCGGGTCAGCCGAGCAGCAAATTTCTACTTACCCACCTGCTATCATGAGAGACCTCAGGGCTGCATCTTTTGAGCCCAGTACTGAGCTTGAAAAGCGTTTCCAACCCCACTTACAAGTAAAACTTGCTAGAATGTGCCTGGCTGCTATTCACTGAAAAGCTGTTTCTGCGTCGATTTTTGGCATACGTTTGCTCCTGCCGGGTCAGCCGAGCGGTGTATTTCTACTTACCCTCCTGCTATCATGAGAGACCTCAGGGCTGCATCATTTGACCCTAGTACTGAGCCTGAAAAGCGTTTCCAACCCCACTTACAAGTAAAACTTGCTAGAATGTGCCTGGCTGCTCTTCACTGAAAAGCTGGTTCTGCGTACGTTTTTGGCATACGTTTGATCCTGCAGGGTCAGCCAAGCGGGGAATTTCTACTTACCCACCTGCTATCATGAGAGACCTCAGGGCTGCATCTTTTGAGCCCAGTACTGAGCTTGAAAAGCATTTCTAACCCCCCTTACAAGTAAAACTTGCTAGAATGTGCCTGGCTGCTCTTCACTGAAAAGCTGGTTCTGCGTACCTTTTTAGCATACGTTTGCTCCTGCCGGGTCAGCCGAGCGGCGAATTTCTAATTACCCACCTGCAATCAGGAGAGACCTCAGTGATGCATCTTTTGAGCCCAGTATTGAGCCTGAAAAGCGTTTCCAACCCCACTAACAAGTAAAACTTGCTAGAATGTCCCTGGCTGTTCTTCACTGAAAAGCTGGTTCTGCGCACATTTTGGCATACGTTTGCTCCTGCTGGGTCAGCCGAGCGGCTAATTCCAACTTACCCACCTGCTATCATGAGAGACCTCAGGCTGCATCTTTTGAGCCCAGTACTGAGCTTGAAAAGCGTTTCCAACCCCACTTACAAGTAAAACTTGCTAGAATGTGCCTGGCTGCTATTCACTGAAAAGCTGGTTCTGCGTACATTTTGGCATACGTTTGCTCCTGCTGGGTCAGCCGAGCGGCTAATTCCAACTTACCCACCTGCTATCATCTTTTCAGCCATGTAATGAGCCTGAAAAGCGTTTCAAACCCCATTTACAAGTAAAACTTGCTAGTATGTCCCTGGCTGCTCTTCAATGAAAAGCTGTTTCTGCGTTGATTTTTGGCATACATTTGCTCCTGCCGGGTAAGCCGAGCTGCGAATTCCAACTTACCCACCTGCTATCATGAGAGACCTCATGGCTGCATCTTTTGAGCACAGTACTGAGCCTGAAAAGCGTTTCCAACCCCACTAACAAGTAAAACTTGCTAGAATGTCCCTGGCTGCTATTCACTGAAAAGCTGTTTCTGCGTCGATTTTTGGCATAGTTTGCTCCTGCCGGGTCAGATGAGGGGTGAATTTCTACTTACCCTCCTGCTATCATGATGGACCTCAGGGTAGCATCTTTTGAGCCTTGTACTGAGCCTGAAAAGCGTTTCCAAACACACTTACAAGTAAAACTTGCTAGAATGTGCCTGGCTGCTCTTCACTGAAAAGCTGGTTCTGCGTATGTTTTTGGCTACGTTTGCTCCTGCCGGGTCAGCCGAGCCGCCAATTTCTACTTACCCACCTGCTATCAGGAGAGACGTCAGTGCTGCATCTTTTGAGCCCAGTATTGAGCCTGAAAAGCGTTTCCAACCCCACTTACAAGTAAAACTTGCTACAATGTCCCTGGCTGCTCTCACTGAAAAGCTGTTTCTGCGTTGATATTTGACATATGTTTCCTCCTGCCTGGTCAGCTGAGCGATGAATATCTACTTACCCTCCTGCTATCATGAGACCCTCATGGCTGCATCTTTTGAGCCCAGTACTGAGCTTGAAAAGCGTTTCCAACCCCACTAACAAGTAAAACTTGCTAGAATGTCCCTGGCTGCTATTCACTGAAAAACTGTTTCTGCGTCGATTTTTGGCATCCGTTTGCTCCTGCCGGGTCAGCCAAACGGTGAATTTCTACTTACCCTCCTGCTATCATGATGGACCTCAGGGCTGCATCTTTTGAGCCTAGTACTGAGCCTGAATAGCGTTTCCAACCCCACTTACAAGTAAAAAATGCTAGAATGTGCCTGGCTGCTCTTCACTGAAAAGCTGGTTCTGCGTATGTTTTTGGCTACATTTGCTCCTGCCGGGTCAGCCAAGCGGCTAATTTCTACTTACCCACCTGCTATCAGGAGAGACCTCAGTGATGCATCTTTTGAGCCCAGTATTGAGCCTGAAAAGCGTTTCCAACCCCACTAACAAGAAAAAATTGCTGGAATGTCCCTGGCTGCTATTCACTGAAAAGCTGTTTCTGAATCAATTTTTGGCATAGTTTGCTCCTGCTGGGTCAGCCGAGCGGTGAATTTCTACCTACCCTCCTGCTATCATGATGGACCTCAGGGCTGCATCTTTTGAGCCTAGTACTGAGCCTGAAAAGCGTTTCCAACCCCACTTACAAGTAAAAGTTGCTAGAATGTGCCTGGCTGCTCTTCACTGAAAAGCTGGTTCTGCGTATGGTTTTGGCTACGTTTGCTCCTGGCGGGTCAGCCGAGCAGCAAATTTCTACTTACCCACCTGCTATCATGAGAGACCTCAGGGCTGCATCTTTTGAGCCCAGTACTGAGCTTGAAAAGCGTTTCCAACACCACTTACAAGTAAAACTTGCTAGAATGTGCCTGGCTGCTATTCACTGAAAAGCTGTTTCTGCGTCGATTTTTGGCATACGTTTGCTCCTGCCGGGTCAGCCGAGCGGTGTATTTCTACTTACCCTCCTGCTATCATGAGAGACCTCAGGGCTGCATCATTTGACCCTAGTACTGAGCCTGAAAAGCGTTTCCAACCCCACTTACAAGTAAAACTTGCTAGAATGTGCCTGGCTGCTCTTCACTGAAAAGCTGGTTCTGCGTACGTTTTTGGCATACGTTTGATCCTGCAGGGTCAGCCAAGCGGGGAATTTCTACTTACCCACCTGCTATCATGAGAGACCTCAGGGCTGCATCTTTTGAGCCCAGTACTGAGCTTGAAAAGCATTTCTAACCCCCCTTACAAGTAAAACTTGCTAGAATGTGCCTGGCTGCTCTTCACTGAAAAGCTGGTTCTGCGTACCTTTTTAGCATACGTTTGCTCCTGCCGGGTCAGCCGAGCGGCGAATTTCTAATTACCCACCTGCAATCAGGAGAGACCTCAGTGACGCATCTTTTGAGCCCAGTATTGAGCCTGAAAAGCGTTTCCAACCCCACTAACAAGTAAAACTTGCTAGAATGTCCCTGGCTGTTCTTCACTGAAAAGCTGGTTCTGCGCACATTTTGGCATACGTTTGCTCCTGCTGGGTCAGCCGAGCGGCTAATTCCAATTTACCCACCTGCTATCATGAGAGACCTCAGGCTGCATCTTTTGAGCCCAGTACTGAGCTTGAAAAGCGTTTCCAACCCCACTTACAAGTAAAACTTGCTAGAATGTGCCTGGCTGCTATTCACTGAAAAGCTGGTTCTGCGTACATTTTGGCATACGTTTGCTCCTGCTGGGTCAGCCGAGCGGCTAATTCCAACTTACCCACCTGCTATCATCTTTTCAGCCATGTAATGATCCTGAAAAGCGTTTCAAACCCCATTTACAAGTAAAACTTGCTAGTATGTCCCTGGCTGCTCTTCAATGAAAAGCTGTTTCTGCGTTGATTTTTGGCATACATTTGCTCCTGCCGGGTAAGCCGAGCTGCGAATTCCAACTTACCCACCTGCTATCATGAGAGACCTCATGGCTGCATCTTTTGAGCACAGTACTGAGACTGAAAAGCGTTTCCAACCCCACTAACAAGTAAAACTTGCTAGAATGTCCCTGGCTGCTATTCACTGAAAAGCTGTTTCTGCGTCGATTTTTGGCATAGTTTGCTCCTGCCGGGTCAGACGAGGGGTGAATTTCTACTTACCCTCCTGCTATCATGATGGACCTCAGGGTAGCATCTTTTGAGCCTTGTACTGAGCCTGAAAAGCGTTTCCAAACACACTTACAAGTAAAACTTGCTAGAATGTGCCTGGCTGCTCTTCACTGAAAAGCTGGTTCTGCGTATGTTTTTGGCTACGTTTGCTCCTGCAGGGTCAGCCGAGCCGCCAATTTCTACTTACCCACCTGCTATCAGGAGAGACGTCAGTGCTGCATCTTTTGAGCCCAGTATTGAGCCTGAAAAGCGTTTCCAACCCCACTTACAAGTAAAACTTGCTACAATGTCCCTGGCTGCTCTCACTGAAAAGCTGTTTCTGCGTTGATATTTGACATATGTTTCCTCCTGCCTGGTCAGCTGAGCGATGAATATCTACTTACCCTCCTGCTATCATGAGACCCTCATGGCTGCATCTTTTTAGCCCAGCACTGAGCTTGAAAAGCGTTTCCAACCCCATTTACAAGTAAAACTTGCTAGAATGTGCCTGGCTTCTATTCACTGAAAAGCTGGCTCTGCGTACATTTTGGCATATGTTTGCTCCTGCTGGGCCAGCCGAGCGGCTAATACCAACTTACCCACCCGCTATCATGAGAGATCTCAGGGCTGCATCTTTTGAGCCCAGTACTGAGCCTGAAAAGCGTTTCCAACCCCACTTACAAGTAAAACTTGAAGAATGTCCCTGGCTGCTCTTCACTGAAAAACTGGTTCTGCGTACGTTTTTGGCATACGTTTGATCCTGCAGGGTCAGCCAAGCAGTGATTTTCTACTTACCTACCTGCTATCATGAGAGACCTCAGGGCTGCATCTTTTGAGCCCAGTACTGAGCTTCAAAAGCGTGTCCAAACCCCCTTACAAGTAAAACTTGCTAGAATGTCCCTGGCTGCTATTCACTGAAAAGCTGTTTCTGCGTCGATTTTTGGCATAGTTTGCTCCTGCCGGGTCAGCCGAGCGGTGAATTTCTACTTACCCTCCTGCTATCGTGATGGACCTCAGGGTTGCATCTTTTGAGCCTTGTACTGAGCCTGAAAAGTGTTTCCAACCCCACTTACAAGTAAAACTTGCTAGAATGTGCCTGGCTGCTATTCACTGAAAACTTGGTTCTGCGTACATTTTGGCATAGGTTTGCTCCTGCTGGGTCAGCCGCACTTACAAGTAAAACTTACTAGTATGTCCCTGGCTGCTCTTCAATGAAAAGCTGTTTCTGCGTCGATTTTTGGCATACATTTGCTCCTGCCGGGTCAGCAGAGCTGCGAATTCCAACTTACCCACCTGCTATCATTAGAGACCTCATGGCTGCATCTTTTGAGCCCAGTACTGAGCCTGAAAAGCGTTTCCAACCCCACTAACAAGTAAAACTTGCTAGAATATCCCTGGCTGCTAATCACTGAAAAGCTGTTTCTGCGTCGGTTTTTGGCATAGTTTGCTCCTGCCGGGTCAGCCGAGCTGTGAATTTCTACTTACCCTCCTGCTATCATGATGGACCTCAGGGTTGCATCTTTTGAGCCTTGTACTGAGCCTGAAAAGCGTTTCCAACCCCACTTCCAAGTAAAACTTGCTAGAATGTGCCTGGCTGCTCTTCACTGAAAAGCTGGTTCTGCGTATGTTTTTGGCTACGTTTGCTCCTGCCGGGTCAGCCGAGCGGCCAATTTCTACTTACCCACCTGCTATCAGGAGAGACGTCTGTGCTGCATCTTTTTAGCCCAGTATTGAGCCTGAAAAGCGTTTCCAACCCCACTTACAAGCAAAACTTGCTAGAATGTCTCTGGCTGCTCTCAATGAAAAGCTGTTTCTGCGTCCATATTTGACATACGTTTCCTCCTGCCTGGTCAGCCGAGCGAGGAATACCTACTTACACTCCTGCTATCATGAGACCCTCATGGCTGCATCTTTTTAGCCCAGTACTGATTTTGAAAAGCGTTTCCAACCCCATTTACAAGTAAAACTTGCTAGAATGTGCCTGGCTTCTATTCACTGAAAAGCTGGCTCTGCGTACATTTTAGCATACGCTTGCTCCTGCTGGGTCAGCTGAGCGGCTAATACCAAATTACCCACCTGTTATCATGAGAAACCTCAGGGCTGCATCTTTTGAGCCCAGTACTGAGCCTGAAAAGCGTTCCCAACTAAAACTTGAAGAATGTTCCTGGCTGCTCTTCACTGAAAAACTGGTTCTGCGTACCTTTTTAGCATACGTTTGCTCCTGCCGGGTCAGCCAAGCAGCGAATTTCTACTTACCCACCTGCTATCATGAGATACCTCATTGCTGCATCTTTTGAGCCCAGTCCTGAGCCTGAAAAGCGTTCCCAACCCCACTTACAAGTAAATCTTGCTAGAATGTGCCTGGCTGCTATTCACTGAAAAGCTGGTTCTGCGTACATTTTGGCATACGTTTGCTCCTGCTGGGTCAGCAGAGCGGCTAATTCCAACTTACCCACCTGCTATCATCTTTTCAGCCATGTACTGAGCCTGAAAAGCGTTTCAAACCCCACTTACAAGTAAAACTTGCTAGTATGTCCCTGGCTGCTCTTCAATGAAAAGCTGTTTCTGCGTCGATTTTTGGCATTCATTTGCTCCTGCCGGGTCAGCCGAGCTGCGAATTCCAACTTACCCACCTGCTATCATGAAATACCTCATGGCTGCATCTTTTGAGCCTTGTACTGAGCCTGAAAAGCGTTTCCAACCCCACTTACAAGTAAAACTTGCTAGAATGTGCCAGGCTGCTCTTCACTGAAAAGCTGGTTCTGCGTATGTTTTTGGCTACGTTTGCTCCTGCCGGGTCAGCCGAGCGGCCAATTTCTACTTACCCACCTGCTATCAGGAGAGACGTGAATGCTGCATCTTTTGAGCCCAGTATTGAGCCTGAAAAGCGTTTCCAACCCCACTTACAAGTAAAACTTGCTAGAATGTCCCTGGCTGCTCTCACTGAAAGCTGTTTCTGCGTCGATATTTGACATAAGTTTCTTCCTGCCTGGTCAGCCGAGCGACGAATATCTACTTATCCTCCTGCTATCATGAAAGACCTCATGGCTGCATCTTTTGAGCCCAGTACTGAGCCTGAAAAGCGTTTCCAACCCCACTAACAAGTAAAACTTGCTAGAATGTCCCTGGCTGTTCTTCACTGAAAAGCTGGTTCTGCCTACATTTTGGCATACGTTTGCTCCTACTGAGTCAGCCGAGCGGCTAATTCCAACTTACCCACCTGCTATCATGAGAGACCTCAGACTGCATCTTTTGAGACCAGTACTGAGCTTGAATAGCGTTTCCAACCCCACTTATAAGTAAAACTTGCTAGAATGTGCCTGGCTGCTATTCACTGAAAAGCTGGTTCTGCGTACATTTTGGCATACGTTTGCTCCTGCTGGGTCAGCCGAGCGGCTAATTCCAACTTACCCACCTGCTATCATCTTTTCAGCCATGTACTGAGCCTGAAAAGCGTGTCAAACTCCACTTACAAGTAAAACTTGCTAGTATGTCCCTGGCTGCTCTTCAATGAAAAGCTGTTTCTGCGTCGATTTTTGGCATACATTTGCTCCTGCTGGGTCAGCCGAGCTGCGAAGTCCAACTTACCCACCTGCTATCATGAGAGACCTCATGGCTGCATCGTTTGAGCCCAGTACTGAGCCTGAAAAGCGTTTCCAACCCCACTAACACGTAAAACTTGCTAGAATGTCCCTGGCTGCCATTCACTGAAAAGCTGTTTCTGCATCGATTTTTGGCATAGTTTGCTCCTGCCGGGTCAGCCGAGCTGTGAATTTCGACTTACCCTCCTGCTATCATGATGGACCTCAGGGTTGCATCTTTTGAGCCTTGTACTGAGCCTGAAAAGCATTTCCAAACCCACTTCCAAGTAAAACGTGCTAGAATGTGCCTGGCTGCTCTTCACTGAAAAGCTGGTTCTGTGTATGTTTTTGGCTACGTTTGCTCCTGCCGGGTCAGCCGAGCGGCGAATTTCTACTTACCCACCTGCTATCAGGAGAGACGTCAGTGCTGCATTTTTTGAGCCCAGTATTGAGCCTGAAAAGCGTTTCCAAACCCACTTACAAGTAAAACTTGCTAGAATGTCCCTGGCTGCTCTCACTGAAAAGCTGTTTCTGCGTCGATATTTGACATACGTTTCCTCCTGCCTGGTCAGCCGAGCAACGAATATCTACTTACCCTCCTGCTATCATGAGACCCTCATGGTTGCATCTTTTTAGCCCAGTCTGAGCTTGAAAAGCGTTTCCAACCCCATTTACAAGTAAAACTTGCTAGAATGTTCCTGGCTTCTATTCACTGAAAAGCTGGCTCTGCGTACATTTTGGCATACGTTTGCTCCTGCTGGGTCAGCCGAACGGCTAATACCAACTTACCCACCTGCTATCATGAGAGACCTCAGGGCTGCATCTTTTGAGCCCAGTACTGAGCCTGAAAAGCGTTTCCAACCCCACTTACAAGTAAAACTTGAAGAATGTCCCTGGCTACTCTTCACTGAAAAACTGGTTCTGCGTACATTTTTGGCATACGTTTGCTCCTGCCGGGTCAGCCGAGCAGCAAATTTCTACTTACCCACCTGCTATCATGAGAGACCTCAGGGCTGCATCTTTTGAGCCCAGTACTGAGCCTGAGAAGCGTTTCCAACCCCACTTACAAGTAAAACCTGCTAGAATGTGCCTGGCTGCTCTTCACTGAAAAGCTGGTTCTGTGTACGTTTTTGGCATACGTTTGCTCCTGCCGGGTCAGCCGAGCGGCTAATTCCAACTTACCCACCTGCTATCATGAGAGACCTCATGGCTGCATCTTTTGAGCCCAGTACTGAGCCTGAAAAGCATTTCAGACCCCACTTACAAGTAAAACTTGCTAGTATGTCCCTGGCTGCTCTTCATGAAAAGCTGGTTCTGCGTACCTTTTTAGCATACGTTTGCTCATGCAGGGTCAGCCGAGCTGCGAATTCCAACTTACCCACCTGCTATCATGAGAGACCTCATGGCTGCATCTTTTGAGCCCAGCACTGAGCCTGAAAAGCGTTTCCAACCCCACTTAAAAGTAAAGCTTGCTCGAATGTGCCTGGCTGCTCTTCACTGAAAAGCTGGTTCTGCGTACTTTTGTGGCATACGTTTTCTCCTGCTGGACCAGCCAAGCGTCGAATTTCTACTTACCCACCTGCTATCATGAGAGACCTCAGGGCTGCATATTTGGAGCCCAGTACTGAGCTTGAAAACGTTTCCAGCCCCACTTACAAGTAAAACTTGCTAGAATGTGCCTGGCTGCTCTTTACTGAAAAGCTGGTTCTGCGTACCTTTTTAGCATACGTTTGCTCCTGCCGGGTCAGCCAAGCAGCGAATTTCTACTTACCCACCTGCTATCAGGAGAGATCTCAGTGATGCATCTTTTGAGCCCAGTATTGAGCCTGAAAAGCGTTTCCAACACTACTTACCAGTTAAACTTGCGAGAATGTCCCTGGCTGCTCCACTGAAAAGCTGGTTCTGCGTACATTTTTGGCATACGTTTGCTCCTGCAGGGTCAGCCGAGCTGCGAATTCCAACTTACCCACCTGCTATCATGAGAGACCTCATTACTGCATCTTTTGAGCCCAGTACTGAGCCTGAAAAGCGTTTCCAACCCCACTAACAAGTAAAACTTGCTTGAATGTCCCTGGCTGTTCTTCACTGAAAAGCTGTTTCTGCGTCGATTTTTGGCATACATTTGCTCCTGCTGGGTCAGCCGAGCGGCCAATTTCTACTTACCCACCTGCTATCATGAGAGACCTCATGGCTGCATCTTTTGAGCCCAGTACTAAGCTTGAAAAGCGTTTCCAACTGGTGCCTGCTCACCCCTCGATCACCCCCCCCCCCCCCCCCACGCCCACCCCTATGAATCCCAGCCAGCGCTGCGAGGGGCTCGATAAGCAATGCATGAATACACACGAATATAAAGTTGTGCTCAGCTAAGCGAGGAAATGAGAGGCAGGGCACCGAGGTGCATGCTTTCTTTCCCCCCGGCTCGGTTCTAACCTCATGTGCGCCGAGGTGAGGGGGGTGGGGGGGGGGGGGGGGTAGCACATCCCTTCTGCGGGTAGGGGCTTTGGTTATTGGCAGCGCACGCTCTTTTGGGCTCTGTCTGCGAGGAGAGGGGCAATTGATTATCTAGAAATGGGCAACGGGTAGGTATGCGCTCATCCTTCGGCCTGTATGTGAGGAGAGTCATGGGCAATCCATTATCGAAGGGGTGGGGCACTGGGGCAGGGTGGTTCCTCCTAGGAAGGGTCTGTCAGCGCAGGGGCCATCGATTAGCCAAGACGCCCGGGAGATGCGAATTTCAAGCAACGCTAATAAAAACGGGGGCATATTATGGGCGCTTTCCAGTTCAGATGCTCCATTAAATTTGATTTGATTTTCAATTAAAGGCCGGCGCTCAAGAGGCTTCTGTACAATTCATGATCACATACACACGCTTCGCAGCCCTGCTATGACCCAGTAGTAAACACAGGAATGCATCATGAAAAGCTCGTCATCAGCACGGACAGTGTGTGCTGGCTTCATATGCCAACCCGCTGTATCCCCCACACATTAACAGTGGTTGAAGCTGCCCTCCTCCCTGCCCCGGGCAGTGGCAGCAGGGGCAGCGTGTGTCTTTACACTCTCACTCCCGCCACTGCCCACTTCTAAAGGCCTTGCTGAGAACACACCGGCACACCCCCACTGCATCTGCCAGGACTGGGACATTGAACAAGGGTAAGTTCGAAAACACCTGCTCTCAACAAGTAACCCCATCGTTCCAGCTACAGATAAGTGTAGGACTATACAGCTAAGTGTAGGGCTGAGGGGCTGCTGGCAGTGCTTAATTTTTTCCGGTATTTGCCGGTGCTCTTCATCGGTCACTACTTTCTAAACACCAGCAAGTATTTATCCACCAGGTGTGGTGCTGTGTGCGTGCTTTTCTTTTAGTAGGATGAATCTGTGTAGTGTTTAACGGTCTGATTTCTATTTTATAAAACTAGCATTTCTTACTGCCCTCACCAGCATTTTGAAGTAGTGGCAGGAGCTGTGGGCAGTGCCAGCTGCACCACACTACCTAGAAATACTTTGGCACCTGGCGCTTTTTTTCTATTCTTTTTTTCTCTTTTACAAATTAGGCACTGAGGCTAACCTACTTCAGAAGTGCCCAGCATCGGGAGCTTTCTATATTTGTAACTATTACTTTAATTGTTGCGATCTTTTTGGGAGAGAAGGTTCGGAGAAAAAAGGCTCAGCACCTACTTTCACCTGGTTTAAAATCACAGATAATCTTTACATCTCCATCTTTGAGTTGGGAGTTACCGACCCTGGCCCCCATTCCCAGTGCTTAAACACTGTCCGTTCCACTGGGATTCCATGAAATATGGTCCCCAGTAGTATCTATTAAAACGTGGCTTGCTTGGATCGAGGGGGATTGGAGGGGGCGGGTGGCAAAGATACTGGGTTAGTGACGGCACGAACTATGCCCTAATTTGACTTAGGCTGTCAGCCCATTTCAAGTGAAGTTGATCCCCCTGTGGCCCGAAATAGAATTTGATGCAAGTTAACACACATGACCAAAACGTGTGGTCTTGTGCACATCAGGTAATCTCTATTTAACGCATTCCCCTTATTTTCCCATATTGAAAGTATGTGTAAATGATTAATTCCAGATTTACGGAATTCGGCTGATATATTTTTTATTTATTTATGAGGTACGAGTGTCTTGCTCTACAGTACATTATTGGTATGTGTTGGTAGAAAGTATTGGCACTTGTGACAGTCCGTGCTGTGCACAGTTCCGTGGGCCCACGTGCAGTGAGTTTCTGGGGTTGTCAGAACACACAAGGCTGTGTGCAATAAGAGCACCAACTGTTTTCTACTATACATACACACGTATTTGAGGGTTGTGAGTGACTGCATATCGCCTGCACTCACACAACCCCTTGATGTTTTGTGCCCACATTTTATGTGACACATTTATGCAACAGAAACAAGGAAAACGAAATGTAAATAGGATAGCAATTTTGTGAAAAGGATCTCATGTTCAGTTTATCAAACTTTCGCCTGGAGTCTACCCCTTGTCAATTGTGAGATTTGTCTTCTCAGATGCCCGGGATAGGGATAATATTCTGGCAGGAGCACGCTGTATCCTCACTGTAAGCGCCTGAACGCGAACCCTAACACTGTGGCTGGAGAAGCGCTATCGTCTGCTTGCGGAGGGACCTGTCCTGCTCCTTGACTGACAAGACCCTAAACTCGTATGCTGACCCAGAGTCGCAGGCATTGGGGCACACTTTATAAATATGCAATTGCTCTGTCAAGAATTGTTCCGCATATTGATCAGGTAAAAATGAAATATTGCTGGCTAGTACGTGTTTATAGTGCGTAATACTGGATTAAGGCCATTTCTAAAACCACTGGATTTGGGCACTTATTTAAAACCGTGGTCCAGAGGGGAAAAAATAAACGTGATGTGGATCACTCTTCCGACCAAGTAGTGAAGCTGAGATTGCAATGCATACTTACTGTCTCTACAATCACCGACAGACATGTTGGGAACCCATTTCACGCTACTTTTTCATAAATAATTTCACTCTGCAAATACCGGAGCAGTTCTTGCACCTGGGTCGCCATAATATGCATAAAAAACAGCGCTATTTCAAGGCTTTAGGCGCTAGGAACATGACTTAAAACGCATAATATCTTGGCTTCACCAGAGGCGCGTGGACGTGTGGACTGGCATGAAAGTGGTCCTCGCATTCTACACATGGGGGCTTATTTACAAGGCCCTTGCACCACTTTTGCGGCATTTTTAACATGGGAGAATTGACGCAAAAGTGGAGCAAGGGGCCTGCCCCATGGTGTTCACGTGCTGGAGCAACGCACAAGAATACTATTTATATATATATATATATATTCACTGAAAAAACCATAGGTTATAGACCATATATAGTTAGGAATTTGCATTTACAAAACCTTGAAAATTCACTGAAAAAACCATAGGTTATAGACCATATATAGTTAGGGATTAGCATTTACAAAACCTTATTTTACTTGCACAAAACCATTGAAATTCCATATATAGTTAGTTGCACTAACTATATATCGCGCACCCGCAATCCACTGCTGATGATGTCACATATTACATCATTCATGACATGGTTAGTGACATCACTGATGACATCACTGATGACATCTCAAATGACATCACTGATGACATCACTGATGACAACATCCAGTGACTGTATGTTTCTGTAAAGTTAAAATATGTCTTACATATTGAAGAATGAGTGGATGTATAAGTGTCTGGATGAAGGATTTAGTAGGTGCATGACTGACTGTATGAGTGAGTGATTAAATGTGTCTCACTGAGTGCATGGGTTAGTGACTAAACTGTTTTAATTTGTGCATCATTATATCTGTTGTTCTACAAACTGCTGCATATGTTGATCAGTAGCTATATGAGTAACTGTATGGGTTATTCATTGGTTGTCCAAGTATTTGTATGGGAAACTGAGTGTGTGTGTATGGGTGGCTGGGAGGTGTGTGACTCTGTACATAGATGTGTGAGTAGTTGATTCACTATATGTATGGGTTCAAAAGTGCATGTGGAAACAGCTGTATGGGCGGTTGACTGTGCATGAGTGTATTAGTGAGTGAATGGATATCTCAGTGCTACATGTCAAAGTAAGTACATATGTAAAACACAGTACATGTGAGAGTTGACATATATAAATAACTGTGCATAAGAGCCAGTGAATGTGTGAGTGGCTGTATGGATCATTGTGAACATGTATCAGGGATTGTATAAGAGAATAAAGTAAATATGTGTTAGTATATGTTTGAATAAGTAAGGTGTGTATAACTGTATAGTTGAGAAAATGGAGGTGTGATTGATTTTTTGCATAACTGACTAGGTGTGTGAGTAACTCCATGGATGAGTGACAGTCTGTGACTGTCTGTTTACACTGATTGTATCTAAGGTTATATTAGAGTCTGAAGAGGTTCATGGTATTATCACATGAATGATATCATCAGTGATGTGATCAGTCATGTCAAATGAGATGTTATCAGTGATTTTATCAGTGATGTCATTTGAGATGTCATCAGTGATGTCATTTGAGATGTCATCAGTGATGTCATTTGAGATGTCATCAGTGATGTCATCAGTGATGTCACTAACCATGTCATGAATGATGTAATATGTGACATCATCAGCAGTGGATTGCGGGTGCGCGATATATAGTTAGTGGAACTAACTATATATGAAATTTCAATGGTTTTGTGTGAGTAAAATAAGGTTTTGAAAAGGCTAATCCCTAACTATATATGGTCTATAACCAATGGTTTTTTCAGTGAATTTTCAAGGTTTTGTAAATGCAAATTCCTAACTATATATGGCCTATAACCTATGGTTTTTTCAGTGAATTTCATTGGTTTTTTAATAGCAAATATCAAAAGCTGTAAAATGTCAAGTACGTGATAGGTGAAAACTTTTTCGTGTTTATGCACGCTGATGTGCTTTGAACGCTGCCCCCCTCCCCTCTTTTCTCTTAGTAGTACTCTCTCTTTGCAGATAGTGAAGAGTAGTTAACGCAGGCCTTTACCCCCGTTGTAATCCGTCGTGCCTGCTTGTCTCTCCATTTGATTGATTGTTATCCAAGCATTTACTGTTTTACAATTGATTCTCTTTGGTTCATTCTCTATTTACAAACAAGCACAAAGTCGCAATACTCTGTTTAGTCTTTGCAGATAGTGAAAAATCGTGAAAAATCGTGTAAAAAAATAAAATTAATCGAGCAAAATCAGTAGGCCACTAATTGGATCTCTTTTTGACCTCGCTAAAATAGAAATATTAGGAACAACCCTTCATGAGAAATACGAAAATAGTGAGATGAACTGAGCTCCACACCATGAGGGCTGCAAGACAGCTCGGCTCAGTCACCCACCCCGCCCAAAATAACGACAAACCCTATGCAAATATTAAAAATATAGACAACACACCAGCAAAGAAACAGGGTAAAACATTTTATTAAATAACTATTTACATAACTATTTTATACTTTTTATTGCCCGATCCGGCTAGCTCAATCGATCGAGCATGAAACTCATGCACTCTGATAGCAAGCGTTGCTACTGATGCTATGCAGACCAAAACTGGTTTTCAGTTTGTAAATTTTTCTAGATTTTTCCATCCAAGGTTGGTTGAGTTTGTAGAACGATGGCTTCAGATTTTCAACATACGGTGTGGTGGTGCGGACTGGGAGGGGGCGCTCCGCTCCTGCCCCCTCCCCAAGTAAGATTTTCATACGTGAAAGTACGTTAATGGATTTGGTCCCTGAGTTGCTTCGATGTCACTGCCATTCTCAAATGGCATAAGTTCTGGATGTTGGGTGCCATAGTTCAGAGTTCTGAGCAGCGCTTGTAACACTGTCTGAAGCTTATTTCCACCTACTGCAGCTTCACTATTCTCAAAGTAAGTGAGTGTCGTTTGTGGACCTGACTGCATTTGAAAACAATGTGATATGGTACCTCCCTAAACTGCTTGACGGAGGCCCCCGAGGGGCGGTGTGATGGCACGGACTCGGAGAAGACGCTTGGCTCCGACCCCCTCCCCAAGTCTTATAGCACCGGTTTAGCCTGAGATCGCCCCCGACATAGGCGGCCGGCTCCCGGGGTCCGGCGGAACTTTTTGCCTTTTGATGACTCTTCTATTCTGGACCTTGTCCCACAATCCGTTTGACCTGAAGACACGCTGTAGTGGGGCGCCCCTTTACCGTTTTAGTTGCCATTCCGCCCGCTTTTGCTACACTGTGCCTCTTCCGCCATTCAGCTGTTTACCGCCCGCTCTTGCGACTACAGCGTCTCGCTCACCATGTAGTTGAGTTGCTCCCGCTCTTGCGATGCAACGATAGGCGACTGCCACAGGACTCTCAAAATGGCGGCCGGCTCTTCAGATTTGGGCGTGGTCCACTAAAATGGCCCTGGGACACCTTGGAACTCGGACGCTTCCCTGATAGGGCTTGGGTCCCATTCTCGAAAGCGTCCCCTCAGCCGTGAAGATTCTACAAAAGTCTTGGGGGCCCCCGACTCCCGCAGGCTTCTGGTGGGGAGCGGCTGCCATGTCTGCTCGTGGAATGGCCACGACGGAGCTACAAGATGGTAGTGCTCTCATGCTGACGCCAGCTTTAGTCTGAAACATCCAGAAACACTGTAGTCTACCAATTCGATCAGTTCCGGTAGCGCCCCAACATGACCCGGTAGAGAAGAACTTGCCCTCCCCTCTTTGACTGATGGTTCTTGTTGCCTGTCCCCTCTGTGGTCATTTTACAGAACTTTTTGGACTGCTGAAAGGGGTTGTGTTCCGAACGCTGGTTGGTGGAGACATTTTGACTATATTCTTGACCTACGTTGTCGCGTAATGCGTTATATGACACGCCGCGTTAGCGCACCCGGAAGTGATCCGGGGCACGGCGCGCAGCGCGTAACGTAAGCATAACAGGTCATGTGACTTGTTAATAAAACTTTTTATTGGTTCATTTTACTTTTGTTATTTTAATAATGAAAAGCTTGGTCATATGACCTAAAAAATACGCTTTTTATTGATTTCGAACTTTTTTTTTATAACATATATGTTATAATATTCCAGGCTAATGTACTTTCCCGGAAAATTTACAACTGTCCTGCAAGTAAAATATATTCCTTTTTCAAGAAAAAGGGCGTTTCTTCGTTCCATGACGGAGCCGTTGAGTAAAAGAGACTCGGCCTGCTGTCTTACTCGCCGATACGCCTGATTATCAGATTCTTATCGATCACTTTATGTTGCAGGAGTGGAAAACACAACTGCCCTTGACCATTTATCTTTACTGCGTTCCTACATATTATACCTTTTATCCGTCATGTAATTGGACTGCTTTATTTCACTTGCCTTTTACTGATTCGAAAATAGTGACTAAAAGTAAAAACTTTACCAATGTAAATACTACTACCATGTTTTGTTTTAAAAACCTTTATTGTGAAAATGTCAGTATACAAATACGGGCCTATAACCACGTGGGCCGGCCACGGAGCAAACTGAAATCGTATATGATGAGGAGACATTTACATTATGGAGGAACGTAACGAACGAGCCATTAGGTTGCAAGAACTAAGGTGTCTAACAGTTGCGGAATCGGTGGACGTACATTTTGTAATTAAAATACGACAGGGCCACTTACAAAAAAGTTATCTAGATATACATTTGCGTGCAAGTACCATGGGTGACATTAATTCGAACTTTCAATAGTACAGTAATCAATAACACATCAGAACTTAATATCAATAGGGATGTCGAAATATTCAATCAATTCTCGTCCCCGCCCGCCATGAGCATCAAAACTGCATTCATATCTCGTGATATCAATGTTGTTCAACCAGTACACAACAAGGAGTTACGAGTCCCATTTATACCGGCGCCATTTTGGGCGAGGCCGGGCAGGTCCAAGATATAGTCAAAATGTCTCCACCAACCATCGGCCAGACCAGAACCCCTTTCGGCCCTTTATGCTACAAGATGGTGTCTTCCATTCAGAAAATATTGTTGGCAGCATTTTGAAAGGAAAGATAAACAGCCGTTCTCCTAGTGAGTCTCACATTGTTACATTTAGGAAGAATGTTGAAGAGTAATATGTGGAAAATCTGAAGCCATTTTTCTACAAACTCTCAATCAGCCTTGGATGGAAAAAAAAATCCTGAAGAATGTACAAACTGAAAACCAATTTTTGTCTGTATAGCATGAACAGCAACGCTTGAGTCAGCTTTGTGTCAAGCCGCCATTTTCATTCAATCAATAGCGTCCCCCTGCACACATTCAGGGACCTGGTCGTGTCTTCAGGTGAAACGGATTGTGGGACAAGAAGCAGAAAGGAAAAGGAAAAAAGTTCCGCCGGACCTCGGGAGCCGGCCGCCTATGTCATGGGCGATCTTTGGCCACACCAGGGCAATAGTGAAGCTGCAGCAGGTGCAAATAAGCTTCAGACAGTCTTACAAGCACTGCTCAGAACTCTCAACGATGGCACTCAACATCCAGGACTTGCCATCCGGATCTTGGTGCCCTGTGCTGGTTCCGACCTATTCACACATCGGTCCACTACTGACATCACCTCATAAGCCAACGGGGCACCCCACACCGACTTTCGGCGCAGCATTGTAGGATGGCCACACCAGTGCGGCAACTTGCTGGACACAACCTTGGTGCCATCCGGATCTCGGCGCGTTCGAGTCACTGTACCGCAAGAGTGACCGGAACTCAGCTGAACACGCCGTCTTTCGGCGCAGCATTGTAGGATGGCCACACCAGTGCGGCAATTTGCTGGACACCACCTCGGGCAATAGTGAAGCTGCAGCAGGTGCAAATAAGCTTCAGATAGTCTTACAAGCACTGCTCAGAACTCTCAACTATGGCACTCAACATCCAGGACTTGCCATTCGGATCTTGGCGCCTTGTGCTGGTTCCGACCTATTCACACATTGGTCCACTACTGACATCACCTCATAAGCCAACGGGGCACCCCACGCCGACTTTTGGCGCAGCATTGTAGGATGGCCACACCAGTGCGGCAACTTGCTGGACACAACCTCGGAGCCATCCGGATCTCGGCGCGTTCGAGTCACTGTACCGCAAGAGTGACCGAAACTCAGCTGGACACGCCGTCTTTTGGCGCAGCATTGTAGGATGGCCACACCAGTACGGCAATTTGCTGGACACCGCCTCGGTGCCATCCGGATCTCGGCGCGTTGTGCTGCCTTCGGCCTACTGTAGCCGCAAGTGCGGACGCAACTCAGTTGGACGGCGAGTGAAAAGATAAGGGGCGCCGCACTGCAGCCGAGGAGCCTCCATCTTGGGGGAGACGCACAGCCCCCACTGACTGACGCGACCTCACAGGCCAATGGGGCGCCCCACGCCGACTTTCGGCGCAGCATTGTAGGATAGCCACACCAGTGCAGCAACTTGCTGGACACTAACTCGGTGCCATCCGGATCTCGGCACGTTGTGCTGCCTTCGGCCTATTCGCACATCGGACCGCTACTGACGCCGCCTCACGTGCCAACGGATTTTCTACGCTTTTTGTAGCCCTATGCCGCATAACAGGTCATGTGACTTGTTTATAAAACTTTTCATTGGTTCATTTTACTTTTGGTTTCCTAAAGATGGAAGGCTTGGTCATATGACCTAAAAATAACACTTTTCATTGGTTTAGAACATTTTTTTTCCCAAACGATGAAAGCCCCACCTTGTTTCTGGATGATTCAGACGGAAGCTGGCGTCAGCATGAGAGCACCACCATCTCGTGGCTCCGTCGTGGTCATTCCGCGAGCAATCATGGCAGTCGCTCCCCACCGGAAGCCTGCAGGAGTCGAGGGCCCCCAAGACTTTTGTAGAATCTTCACGGCTGAGGGGACGCTTTCGAGAATGGAGCCCAAGCCCTAGCAGGCAAGCGTCCGAGTTCCAAGGTGTCCCAGGGCCATTTTAGTGGACCAGGCCCAAAACCGAAGAGCCGTCCGCCATTTTAAGAGTCCTGTGGCACCCGCCTATCGCTGCACTGCAAGAGTGGGAGCAACTCAACAACATGGTGAGCGAGACGCTGTAGCCGCAAGAGCGGGCGCAACTCAGCTGGATGGCCGCCACCTGGGGAGGCCCGTTCACGCCGCCTCCCCCACGCCCCCCCCGGGCCGCCCCACGCCAATTTTCGGAGCAGCATTGTAGGATACCAAAACCAGTGCGGCAGTTTACTGGACATCACCTGGGTGCCATCCACATCTCAGCGCGTTCTGCTGCCTTGGGACTATTCGCACAACAGACCGCTACTGACGAGGCCTCCCTCCGCACCACCCGGGACGCCCCACGCTGTTTTTCTGAGCTGCATTGTATGATCCCAAAAACCAGTGCGGCACCCAGGTGACATCACCTGGTGCCGTCCAGAACTCAGCACGTTGTGCTGCCTTGGGACTATTCGCACAAAAGACAGCTTCTGACCATTGTTGCTTTTTTTTGTCAAAAATGTTTAAATGTTTGTTACAGTTTTTGTTCCGTTCGTTATATTTAAAAGTTAATAAACTTTTATAATCCTACTTTGTTGGAGTGTTATATATTTTTAAAAAATCGGGTGAATGGGGCCTTGAATCGGGTTATTGTCATGTGTGGGCTTTGCAAGTGTACTGCTACAGGATCGGACATTTCAAACTCAAATGCACGTTCTTTTTCTTACCTTTCCGAAGCATGGAGCGCAATAGCAGGCAGAGAAAGGGTGATGCAAGTGTTGAACACTGCCTGGCCTGGCAAGTTGCTGGCAGTGCCCCCCCCCCCCGCCCGCTCCTGAAAGAGGACACACACACACCACCGCCCCGAGTACTTCACAGATCTTTAAAAGACCATGCGCTTGTTCATGAGGCTTAAATGGTTTATCACCCCTTCTAGAACCCCTGCATCGACCCTCTGACGTTTCCTGGAAAAATTACCACGTAACACAATACCAAGCCTTGTCAGCTGAAACCCCCGAGGAATCGTGGGGCATATTATCAAGGGGGTTTATCTCCGCTTTTTTGGCTTTAAAAGCCAAGAAAGCGGAGATAAAATTATCTCCCTATTACCAATTTGTCGCTAACACCAGTTAGTGACAGCTAAAAGGAGATAGCGACCATCTTGGGCCCCGCTTTGCATGTCAGTGATATTTATCACTAATGACATGCAAAGTGGGCGTGCCAAGATGTTAGCGACTGGAAACAGTCCCTAACATCGCTATCTCCTATTACCAACTTTTGGAGATATTCGCGCTAAGCGCGAATATCTCCAAAAGCCAACACCTGACCTGAGCAGTTCTTAGCCATGTTATCCAATGGGAGGTGGATAACATGGCTAAGAGCATTTGCTCGATAATGCATGAATATCGCTGACTTTTCAGCGATATTCATGCATTGCGGCCATTTTTTTTCTCATTTGCGATAAACCTTGCTAATAGTAAGGTTTATCTGCGATAAAAATCGCCGATGTGTGGCGATAATTTTTGTCTCTAAACAAGTTAGAGACAAAAATTATCGCTAGTTGTTGGTAATATGCCCCCGGGTTTTTGCTTGCAGAAATCGGGAGGCGGGAGACTAGCACTGAAATCAGTAGTCTCACGCCTGAATCGGGAGGGTTGGCATGTCTGGATTCTCTACAGCTGGGGCCATAAACTACATCCGCAGGGCTAGGTGATAGCCTGGGACCGGCCTGGCATCTAAAATGGCTGCCGTGCACGACAAAATTGTGGCATTGGAAAAAAGGCAAGATGGGGCAGACAATGTTTATCAATAAGGATTCATTTATAACAAAATATTTTATCGCACTGACAAATTGGCGGTCAACACTTCCTGATTTCCATCGAATCGAACGTTAACAGACGTCACGCAGCAAAAAAAAAAAAAAAGCTCACGCACAGCCGCTGGAAGACATATATCAACATATATGAGCCACCTCAGCCACCCTCAGAAAACATAAGGGATTAGGATACGTCTCCCGCACCCCCTTATACCTAGTAATTTAATTAAAACGAAGCACAAAATGGCGAATTCCCGTTTCGCTACCAGTTTGCGGCCCAGTTCACGGCCCGGGAAGTGCTTCTACCGTGAAAAATAATTTTTTTTTTATTTTCCCCACGGGACCCTTTAATAACCCCAACAACATTCCTAGGGGGTCAAGAGGGGTATACCTTGCCCCCTTTCATTAAATTCCCCCTTCGTTTTTCACCTCTTCTTTTCTCTCGATCCTACCGAGAGATAAGATGGCGGCCGCTCCGGACTGTTTAGAATGTTGACAGACACCGGGGAGCCAATCAGCTTCGCATCGCAAAGTTACGTTTCGCGAAAAGTAAGCGGACTGGAGCGCAGCCCGGAGCGCTGTTACAGATATATATCTTGTTTTGAACGTTAATTTCTCAAAATCCACTGGAGAACATATATTGAGACCTAGCAAAGGCACATCGGGCTAACAGTCCCTACAATTTTGCCAAGTTTCGTGCAAATCCATTCAGCCGTTCGAGCTAAAAGTGAGGCCAAAGGCCCTATGGAAATTAACATGGGAAAAACGCGTTTTGGGCCCCCCCTTTTTTCTCGGCCCCCCCCTTGACGAAACCCCCCCAAATTTTCAGGGGCTGCTCAGAAAAGAAATGTGCCATTTTCCTGAAAATTTCAGCCGATTCCGTCCACAAACGCCAAAGTTATTAGACATAGAATTTTCAAAAGTTCCATAGACAAAAAATCCTAACTATATATAACTACTGGCGAGACGCCAGTAGGTAATATATATATATATATATATATATATATATATATATATATATATATATATATATATATATATATATATATATATATATATATATATATATATTCAATGAAAAAACCATAGGTTATAGACCATATATAGTTAGGAATTCGCATTTACAAAACCTTATTTTACTCGCATAAAACCATTGAAATTCCATATATAGTTAGTTGCGCTAACTATATATCGCGCACCCGCAATCCACTGCTGATGATGTCACATATTACATCATTCATGACATGGTCAGTGACATCACTGATGACATCACTGATGACATCTCAAATGACATCACTGATGACATCACTGATGACATCTCATTTGACATTACTGATCACATCACTGATGATATCATTCATGTGATAATACGATGAACCTCTTCAGACTCTAATATAACCTTAGATACAATCAGTGTAAACAGACACTCACAGACTGTCACTCATCCATGGAGTTACTCACACACCTAGTCAGTCATGCAAAGAATCAATCACACCTCCATTTCCTCAACTATACAGTTATACAAACTTTACTTATTCAAACATATACTAACACATATTTACTCTCTTATACAATCCCTGATACAAGTTCACAATGATCCATACAGCCACTCACACATTCACTGGCTCTTATGCACAGTTATTTATATATGTCAACTCTCACATGTACTGTGTTTTACATATGTACTTACTTTGACATGTAGCACTGAGATATCCATTCACTCACCAATACACTCATGCACACAGTCAACCGCCCATACAGCTGTTACCACATGCACTTTTGAAACCATACCTCTAGTGAATCAACTGCTCACACATCTATGCACAGAGTCATACACCTCCCAGCCACCCACACACACACTCAGTCTCCCATACAAATACTAAGGTAACCAATCAATAACCCATATAGTTACTCATATAGCTACTTATCAACACATGCAACAGTTTACAGAACAACAGACATAATGATGCACAAATTAAGACAGTTTAGTCACTAACCCATGCACTCAGTGAGACACATTTAATCACTCACTCATACAGTCAGTCATGCACCTACTAAATCCTTCATCCAGACACTTATACATCCACTCATTCTTCAATATGTAAGACATATTTTAACTTCACAGAAACATACAGTCACTGGATGTTGTCATCAGTGATGTCATTTGAGATGTCATCAGTGATGTCATCAGTGATGTCACTGACCATGTCATGAATGATGTAATATGTGACATCATCAGCAGTGGATTGCGGGTGCGCGATATATAGTTAGCGCAACTAACTATATATGGAATTTCAATGGTTTTATGCGAGTAAAATAAGGTTTTGTAAATGCGAATTCCTAACTATATATGGTCTATAACCTATGGTTTTTTCATTGAATTTCAATGGTTTTTTAAATGCAAATTTCTAACTATATATGGTCTATAACCTATGGTTTTTTCAGTGAATTTCATTGGTTTTTTAAAAGCTAACATCTGTAGCTGTAAAATGTATTATTCTTTAAATCCCAAAATATATTTAGATGTTTATTGATAATTTTTTTTTTAATATTTTTTTTCTTCGCTTCTAGTTCGCGAACCGGGAAGCTTTCCGTTAGCTCATCTTGATGCCGCGATCTAGTCCGCGAACCGGTCAACGTTACGTTAGCGGAACAGTGACGCGCCGCGGAAGCGCGACGTATCACGTTATCGCGTAATGCGTCTAATGACGCGCCGCGTTAGCGCTCCCGGAAGTGCTCCGGACCGCGAACCGGAAGCGATCTGGGACGCGGCGCGCGCCGCGTAACGTAAGCGGAACAGGTCATGTGACTTGTTTATCAAACTTCTCATTGGTTCATTTCACTTTTGGTTTCCAAATGATGTATGACTAGGTCATGTGACCTAAAAATAACACTTTTCATTGGCTCAGAACTTTTGTTTTCCCCAAATCAAGTAAACCCCTCCTTATTTCCTCACTCTGACTTTCATCTTGGTGAGAGAAAGACCATTTATCTGAAGATCCACAATGGCTTCCATTGTTGCTGCAGCTGGTGCACCCCCACCACCACCTCCACCTCCCCATAAGAAGAGAGGACCACCCAGTCAAATTATGACTAACAGAGAGGAGGAAGATGAGGAAGAAGAAGAAGAGGAGAGAGAGGGACAACAATTTGTTGATGAGTTGCCCCGGGTTTCTAAACGAAAAACCAGTTTCATCTGGCAGTTTTTCACCATCCCTCCTGGAACCAAGAAAGTGAATGCAAAATATGCCACCTGCCTCATCTGTGACCACAGATTGTCGAGAGGCACAGAAAAGAAGTACAGTATGGGGAACTATACAATGCACCGTCACATGAGCAGGTGGCATCCCTTGAACTACAGCCGGGCTGAGTTGAGGGATCTTGAAGACAATCCGACGGCAACTCCTGTGGCAAGATCTACATCCACATTGTCTTTGACGGGAAGAGAGGCACAAGAGACTGTGCCAAACATCCAACGTAACTTCCAGCACATGAAGGTGTCTTGTATTTACTGTGGTGCTATGCTGTCATATGGCAACATGAGTGTCAACCTCATGAACATTGCATATGAAAATCATAAGTGCCCTAATGCACCCAAAAAGTAATTTTCTTTTTTTTTGCTCCAGTTGAGCCGTTTTGAAAGCCTGTTTTTTGTTGTCTCCCCTCCTTAAAAAACACAAAAAAAACATAAAACAGTTCTAAAAATACAAAAAAATCAAAAAATGTTCAAAAAATTACAAAAAAAACATAAAACAACAAAAACAAAAAAAAACAGTTCTTTTCAGAACTACCTCCCCTTTCAAACAAAATTGCTAGAATGTTTATCACTCTGGCAAGCTCTATTTCTTTTGGTTCGCTTCAAGTTCGCTGACCGGTTCGCGAACTTTAAGCGAACTAAAAAAAATATTTTTTTAAAAAAAAAGAAGAGTTAGTATAAGGGAAGTAAACAGAGAATAATGTAAAAAGAAAGACAGCTAGAGAGAGTAAATGAGAGATACTGTCAATGACATCATCAGCAGTGCATTGCGGGTAAAAAGAGTGGAAAACATTTACCTTATAATTCTTGTTACCTTTTTTAAATATTTTTTCATACTTTCAATCTGTAAAACAAAGAACAAACATTTCAAAAAATATTAAAACATGTATTTAAAAATTAGAAAAGACAAGGGAAAAGGTTCAAAAACAAACAGTTTTTCAACAACTTTGACATTTACAGAAGTCTCTGCTTCTCTACGTTCCCTACACAATCCTAAAGATATATATTCGAAAGAAACTGTATCTTGATATTGCTGAACTGAGGCCTATTTTGAAACATGATGTTTTTCTTGCACTGCTAATGTCTCACAATAGTGATGCAATAGCAGCGCAAAAAAGATGTAAAGTCATAATAAAATTGTGTCTAACATTGTAAATGATTGTTTTAGGATGCAAATAAGATGTGTGCTTTCAAGAGCTTTCTTTGAGGTGAGGCCTCTTTTTTTTATAAAAAAAAAACACTACCCAGAAGTACAGCACTCTAAGCATTAAAATTGATATTTACAGAACTCACCTTACCCATATGTACCACACATTTCTAAATGTATATCATAAGGACAAAAAGCATAACATTAATTATACATGTTAAATGGTTTATTTTTGCTGTTCTCAGAATGTATCAAATTTCACTTAAATCAGTGACTTGAAGGTATTCATCATGTAACAGCGGGGAAAAAAAAACACAATCAAAATGACTGTGTTTAAAAAACCCATACAACCTAAGAAATCTGATTTCAAAACTTCTTAAAATTAACTTACTTTCAATGACGTCGAAGGATCTCCTATAAACAGCATCCACTCTGTTGTGCTTTAAATATTTTCAGCCCGCCACTTTCTGAAAGAAAACCTCCATCGATACGTGAAATATGTTACATAGAAAAAAAACTTCTCTCATTATATCACATGTTTCCACTAGGCCAAATCATGTTGCCGCGATTCGCAAATCTTGTAATTCTTCCAATCAAATCCCGACATTTTCTATTTTCGCAACTTTCAAAAATAAAATATTTGAGATTATTTTCACAATCCTGGACTACTAATATCTTACTCTTCTTTGTCAGTCATGTTCTCCTTTTCCTATGACACTGATACTGCTTACTATGAAGCAGACTTACTTGCATTAGGTTTATATAGTTGAATTTTTAATCGAGACAGCATTGCAGACTTACATTCCCTCTACTTAAAATTTTGGTTTTAAAAACACCAGGTAAGAATTTTTAAGGTCAAACGGCAATTTTTTTTTGAACGTTACAACAGAATCATTACAGAATGACCAGCCGTTTCCAGACTTTAAGTAAGCTGTATAATGTCCTGATGTTGTTGATGGACCATCGTGATAGATAATTGCTACAGTAACAAAAGTCCTCCCTGATATTGACAGCTGAGAAGCCACAAAATTTTTTATTAAAGTTGACAATTTTGTTCCATCAGGCCTACATCGTTGCATCATTAAAATGACATACTGGCCATATCTACGTATAAATAATGTTGACATCATATCACATTTACATTGGCTACACTCCATGTTGTGATCCGCTGCATTTACTAGCTTATTAAAGGAGACTGATTTACTGTCTGGCAAAGTTAAATATATAAATCTTTCTGAGTCTACACTAGTAGTACTTGATACCATACAGTTCTCGCAGTCATGCTGCCATTGATAAGAAAGCCCAAACAGGTGATCTACATCTACACCCTCAACTTGCAATATATCAAGCATATACATTAAAAACTCCTGACAATCTTGCTGATTATTTTCAGAGAAGTCTGTTTGACCTGAACATTCATCTAACAGATAACGAACTTCAGACACACTTTCTACTTTTGTTCGATCACTGCTACATTTCTCGAAAACAGAATTCAACAAACAGCATAAAATTTGTTCAGAATTCAACAGAATCTGTTCTTTTAAACTCTCTAGTGAAAAGAGAACATTAACCACTACATTTGCATAGCAGTTGACACCAGAACTGTTTTCAAATTGAAAACCGACAACATCTTCAACAGAATCCACTTTCTTTCTGCTAACAATTTTCGGTTCATTGACTTTTAGTCTTTTTGCAACAACCTCCCTACTATTACTGCTATTTCTACGTTTGCGGCCTACCACACGTTTCTCAAACAAAGGATATTGAGGCAAATGTGGCGCATACTCTCTTCTTAACCTATTGTATTCCTTAACACAATCTAGATCCGCACAAATGTTTGTGACATCACAGTCAATCAAGTACAATCCCGATAAAGTTCTAACTCGTGACAATGCCACATATGCCATACCCTCCTTGAACACAGAACTGCCAATATTCACCAATGCACAGTCTACACTTAAACCTTGCGATTTATGGATTGTCACCGCATATGCCAAGCAAACAGGAAACTGTTTACGGCGAACATATAAATCTTTAACAAGCAAAAACCTAGCAGAACAACGACCAATTTGCTGTACTTCCTCAATGCCATCAAATTTAATTTTTAAAAATTCTATTCCATCTCTATTTCTGTATTTCTCAAAATCAACAACATTACCCATTGATCCATTTACCAGACCTCTTTCTACATGTAAATTCCTTCTCAAAATAATTCGGCAATTTAAACACACATTCAAAGTCTTTTCAAAACCCGCTGTTTTAGATATAGTCTTCTCTAATGAATCCAATTTTGATTTCAAATTGTCTGACAAAATAATTGTTGATCCCATATGCTCTAATTTGTCGATAGCTTCAAGTTTCACAATCTCTTGCTTTTCTAAATTCAACATTTTGTTGTTGAAGATGGCACATTCTGCAAGAGTTGGCATGAGACATATCCCGGATTTCTTCTCAGTAATTTTCTGAAAAATATTCTCAGGCACAATATCTTGTTTGGGATACAAATTTGACAGTAACCGTGCATTTAAAGCTTCTTTCCCATGCTCGGTCACTTTTCCAATTCTAATATCTTGTAGAATATTCTTGTAATCTTCATCCTTTGCCTGACGCATATTTTGATGCAGTTCTGCATAATTGAAGTTTAACCATATATTGACGTTGCCAATGCTCCCTAGGCACTTCCTGGTATCTTCATGCGTGAGTATTTTGAACACAGGTTGACCTTTTACTGGTGTCAGCTGTAGAAGATCTCCGAAAACAATAATGTGTTTCCCACCAAATAAGACATCATATTCAGTTTTAAGTACTTCTTGCATTCTCAAATGCACAAAGGCAAGCATGACATTGGAAACCATGCTTACTTCGTCAATGATAAGTAGTTTCATTTTCCTCAAAACTCTTGAAACTTCACAGCAAGCATCTCCAGATAACTTGTTGTATTGTAATTTGTTGTCATGCTCCACCGGCAGCATCAATAGACGATGCAAAGTAATACCTTTAATATTATGTGCTGCCAGTCCAGTAGGAGCGGTGACAACACAAGACAGCGATGACTCAGTCCTTTCCTGCAAATAACAAGAGATTGCTTTAATGAGGAAACTTTTTCCAGTTCCCGCTTCTCCACTCACGTACAGTCGGACAGGCTTCAACGACGTACACGAGCACTCTTTCTTCTCATGACTTAATCCGTGCTCAATTTCCTTGGTAACTTCATCATATATTTTCCTCTGCTCAACGTTGAGTTGTTTTTCCAAGTCTTGTAAGTTAACTGAATCCTCCTGAGCATGTGCCATGGCTCTTTCTACTTCATTCATAGCAGTGGCAGCTTCATTTTCGATAATAGGTCCTCCAAGTGGATCTTGACTCAATGAAACAGAACTCTGACTGTCCTGAGAACTGTCTCTGGCAATCTCGGCTGCAATCGTTGCTTCCTGCTCAATTTCCAAAGTTAGCATTTCTTGATATTTAGAAAAAGCAGGACATTCTATGGACTCCTTGGCTGCATTGAAAGAGTCTTCGTAACAGAGGAAATCTCCAAGCAGTTCCTCTTCTGCACGCCAAGGCTTGAAAAGTTGCAAAAGTGCTAAATAGAAAAACTCCTTTTTTTCTGGAGATTCGCCACTTAATTTTCGATGGTTTACTAATTGGCATTTTCTTTGCTTGACCAGGCATCCCTCACTTCCAATTACAGCATACACTCCTTTCTCAATATCTTCTTTGATGTTCCTCTTGAATATATAATTTTGGAGAACCTCATATAGACAAATATTCTCAAGGTGACTGCTTCGATTTGGATAATATGTATCCAACATGTTGGTCTTCAAAATGTCGGTACTGTTTGGTTCCTTTTCTGCCAAATACTCAATTTCCCGAACAGGTTTTAGAACTCGATTTCGCGTTGCAGCAAGACCAAGACTCGCCCAAACGAGACTCCTGGATTTGGCATAGAGACTTGCTGAAGACAATCGATCAGAACATTCGTAAGCTCCGATTTCTCGATGCGACAACATCTTCAGACTGAAACTGTACAACTTCTTGCTGAGGCTCTTTTCATGGGAAATGTCCTCCCACATATCCTTCAGTTCGGTCTTTTCTTTTTTGGTGATGTAAGATGTCACATACCGAGCCACAGCCATACAGTTGTCAGCCACAAACTGTATATCCATGTTGGCATTCCACATGGACAAAATCACTGGGTTGTAGTCATTGATGTACTTGGACTCTTCGTTCCTTTTCAAATTGTATGTATTCTTGGGTGATTTCCTCGTCACATTATGTCGCAGCGAAGACATCAAACTGTTCACTCTTCCTTTAGAAATCACCGGTCGTGGAAAGTTGAAACGACATTTGGTGTAGAACTTGTCCTTGTTTCTGAATTTACGACGACAGTACTTTCCACAACGATGGCTTTGGAAACGTAGAACTTGTTCTCTTAGACTTTTCTTCTCCGTTGCGTTTGGAACAGCACACGTAGAATACTGTTCGATGAAATTCATCACTAAGTCATCCGGATCTGTTCCAAATTTAGGTGCATCCTTGATCCACAGCAACATATGTATATGAGGGGCACCTCTTGCTTGGTACTCCTTTCTCCAGAAGAAATCCAACACCTCTCCAAGAGGTGGATTCTTTTTATTTGTGATGAAAGACATCATAGCTTCAAATCTATGATTGAAGTACCTGCATACATTCACAGGATCCAAAGAACACAGTTCTCCAGGTGTCTTGAATTCAATGTTTTCAATATTTCCATTTGCCTCTCGTAGAAATTCAAGTAAGTCATCCCAGCCATACTCGGCACAGCTCAGAGTGAGGAACCATGTCGGAGTTCCTAAGTTCCTCAGCATACATTTTAAGTCACCATGACGACGGTACCAGTACTCATTAGTACCACGCTGACACGCCATGAGATTAATTAAGTGAGAATCCAAAATACTGTCTTGGACATTGACTTTATGCATAAAGTCACTTGCCGAGATGTTTCGCATCTGTATACCACTTTTTAAGATGTGGTTCACTGCATATGACAGTCCAGACAGATCGCTTTCAAACAGGAGATGAAACAAATAGGGAATGCATTGCCGAAACCTAGGATCTTCTGCATACAATCGTAAAGTCCGGTATTCAGACGCAGGAATTTCACGAGGTCGCTCATCATATCTTCCTCCTTGACCTGTGGGAAATAGCTGTGGGAAACACCGAGCTTCCAAACTTTCCTCCCAAACACTAATGGGACTCCCTTTGGCTTGTTTCATTTGAAACAACTCAATAGCATTCCCCATCACTTCCTTGGAATGCAAAGGATGAACACTATAATGTTCATATATTTCTTCACTTTTAGAGGCCTCTACTTTCTCAATTTGGCCAGCACACAAATCGCTATCCTCTTCATCACTTACTTCCTCTTCTGCAACATATACATTCTTATAGTACTTATTATTTTTCTTCAAATACACTGTTGCCTTTTTGACTTTCCTAACATCCACTAAATCTTGCCATATTTTCTTATTCTTTGTCGGAACCCCATTAACCAAGATAACCAGAGGTTCCTCTTCCACTTTTTCTATTCCAATTGTGTTAATGTTTTTGTTCAAATCTAGAGGCAAATAAACAACTCTTCCCTTTAATCCTCTCTGTAAATCTGCTGGAGGCAATTTCCCTGTCTTTGGCTCCATTCTTACAATAGCCTGAAAGGGATGGATACTTTGAATCAAAATAGATTCATAAGTATTTAAATCCTTCAATTCAGAAGGAATCTCAACCAATTCCAGATTATTATGAACTGCCCTAGCAGGCATCTGGTTTTGGTTTAATTTATTACAACAATAAGTACACACACGTTGATCCGATCCCAAATCAAAATAATTTTCTACCATCAAGTATGTGGCTAAATCCTTCCATTCACTATTATTTTCCCTTTCACTTTTTGCATATAAATCCACTACCTTAGTCTGATTCTTATAATAAGTGCGTCGACAACATACACAAGTGAAATTAGGCCTCTCACTTGATTTCATCTGAAACGTGGCAATTTCCTTCTGAAAATTATCTGTACTGGAAACCTGTACATTATCTTCCACATTACCCTCTACTTCAGGGTCAATTTGAACATTCTCATCTTTACTACCAAAGTAACAAAACTCAATTTCTTCACAAAGATTCTTCACATCTATTTCAGAACCATGCAAAAGAGCAGCACATAACTGTTTAAGCATAATTGCTGGACTCTTAGCATAATACAACATTCTCACTAATTTTCTCACTTTATTATGATGCACTGCTAGCATCCTGAAATGATGAAAAACACTCTGGCATACTCTCCTGGAAAGACAAGCCAGTGAATGACCACGCAAACCTGTCATTTGTCTCACTCTGCAAGGATCTAAATCTTGCAACAACTTCATTTTCTGCTTCAAACTTTTCTTATTAAATGTCCGTATAAAATCACATAGCAAATTGATGGAAACCTGTCGCACACTGCAAATAGAACTACACTTCCAAATGTACACAGGACCCTTAGGACGTCTTCCTAAAACCTCATCACTTAGCGCCTCTTCTGTCTCTGTTGTCACAAGTAGTTCTTTTTCAACTGGACAACCATCCTTCACTTCATAAGCTCGACCACTGATGTCAACTGCATGCACCAAATCATTATCCTGAAAATAAGTCTCCTCATTAAAAAATGCCTCAGAACTTGAACTATGCATCCATTCTCCAGAAAAAACTTCACAAAAGTTAGTACGATTTACTACTCTCTTCCATCTACTTTTTGTTTTGAAATCAGAAATTACCTTGCTTAGTTTCCTAATTCTATTGATTACCAAAATAAACAACTTTCGCTTGATTTCAAAAGCATGATCAATAATTTTCTCTACATTTTTCTTCTTCCTATAAAATGCCGCTTTCTGTTGGCCTTTCTTTTTAATATTTTTCAATAAATTAACTAATATCCTATTACGGAACATTCGTTGTCGAATGTCCCTAAACTGTTGTTTCCTTCTACTATCATGCACAGAGTTATCTCTTCCTCTACCAGTAACATTTGTGATGGGTCTCTCCTTTCCATTTAAATTACTTCTCTTTTTGTTAAGAGACACATTTTTTTGAGCAAAATTTTTTTTACTACAAATATTTCTTAAGAATGATTTCGTGCTCTTACCCGGACCTTTCTTGGTGTTTTGACAAGTATTTGGGGAAGAGGACTGCTGCAATAAAACATCATCCTGCTGTCTTTGACGTTTTCTAGCCTTTCGTATTCGACTTCTGGAAGGCATTTTCCAAACTATGAAAGAATCTGCAGTTGAATCTGTGAAAAAATATAATATAAAATGTTATTAACCACTATTACCAAACAGTAAATAAATAACAGTCATCTAAAACTTAATGCTGTACTAATTATTTAACATAGCAAATATTTTCCACCAGCACTGCATCACAAAAATGACACTCAATGGTACAAAACAGGCATACAACACTCATAAATCACTCCCTAATATTTTAAATCATTAATTCAGGATGACGATAAGATGTAGCCTATCTAAAGGTTTGTTTAGGCCCAGATCTTTGGACTGGGGTGAATGTGTGTCATTGATCCACATTCAGTCCATCACCTGTTTTGTTTATTTGAGGTGAGGCCAACACATGGTTGCAGATAAGATTTTCACTGAAAAAAAACCAAGGTAAAAAAACATGTGAAGGCCTACCAATGAAGTAAATCATTAAATGAAAACCAATACATTTCTGGAAATATGCACTACTAGTGCTTCATAAGATGTTTTGGATCATATTTATAAGTTATTTGAGTATCTAGTATGCTATTTTACATTCTTCATGGTGCAAATTTATTGTAAATACGCTCCCACCTGCGGTTGGCAAATTTAGATTTTGATTATGGGAGTTAGATAGGCATGTTAATAATTTCCCAAAAATGGTATATAACCCCAAACAACCTTTGAAGCAAATGCTCTTAGCCATGTTATCCACCTCCCATTGGATAACATGGCTAAGAAATGCTTGCAAATGTGATAAAAAAAGGCCTGCAATGCATGAATAACGCAGAAAAATCAGCGATATTCATGCATTTTCCAACAAATGCTCTTAGCCATGTTATCCACTTCCTATTAAATAACATGGCTAAGAACTGCTCAGGGCACCATGAGGAACGCTTTCCATTTAAAAAGGGAAAAATAACATCAAAGACACTAAAATGCCTTCTAAATATGAACCCAAACAACCTATGAAGCAATGTGAAAAAAAACTGCCGCAATGCATGAATATAGCAGAAAAATCAGCGATATTCATGCATTTTCCAGCAAATGCTCTTAGCCATGTTATCCACTTCCAATTAAATAACATGGCTAAGAACTGCTCAGGGCCCCATGAGGAACGCTTTCCATTTAAAAAGGGAAAAATAACATCAAAGACACTAAAATACCTTCTAAATATGAACCCAAACAACCTATGAAGCAATGTGAAAAAAACGGCCACAATGCATGAATATAGCAGAAAAATCAGCGATATTCATGCATTTTCCAGCAAATGCTCTTAGCCATGTGATCCACTTCCTATTAAATAACATGGCTAAGAACTGCTCAGGGCCCCATGAGGAACGCTTTCCATTTAAAAAGGGAAAAATAACATCAAAGACACTAAAATGCCTTCTAAATATGAACCCAAACAACCTATGAACAATGTGAAAAAAAACGGCCACAATGCATGAATATAGCAGAAAAATCAGCGATATTCATGCATTTCCCAGCAAATGCTCTTAGCCATGTTATCCACTTCCTATTAAATAACATGGCTAAGAACTGCTCAGGGCCCCATGAGGAACGCTTTCCATTTAAAAAGGGAAAAATAACTTCAAAGACACTAAAATGCCTTCTAAATATGACCCCAAACAACCTATGAAGCTCTAACAGTACATATCCTGAAATTTAATTCATTTCAAAATTCGTTTTTAAACACAGCATATAAATCAATTGTATACCTGCATTCATGAAGAAATGACTAAAAATGTCCTTGAGACACATGAAAGTGTTTTCTGGAATGCCCTAGCACCATTTTTGGGACACTATTAACATGGCTAGGTAACTCCCATAATCAAAATCTAAATTTGCCAAGCACAAGTGGGAGCGTATTTACAAGACACTTGTCCCATGAGGAACACTTTACATTTTAAAAGGCGAACACAACATCTTAGACACTCAAATACCTTATAAATATGGCCCAAAACAACCTATGAAGCTCTAGCAGTACATATCTAGAAATGTAATTGATTTCTTAAATCGTTTTTAAAAGCAACATATCTGTTTCAGCTTACATAACAGACCATGAAATGGCCTCCATGTATTACAATATCTTGTGTAACTGCATGCCAGAATGTTACACCAAATATGCAATTATAATTTCTCTTTGAAACTAATTCTATTAGTATATCACTAGAGACAAAACCACATTTTAAAAACACAGCTTTCTTCATCATTTTCTCCTTAAATCATACTATTCTCTATCTAAATTAAATAAATCTTTTCTCACCTTAGCAAATATTTTTTGAGTTTTGAAAACAGTCTCAGAAATACACCAAATTGTCTTCAGCAGAAGAAAAAGGATGCACTCCAAAGGCTGCAGCTATTGAAAGCACAGAAATACAGATATTCTTTTCACATATCTCTCATATTAGCCAATCATACCTCTTCCCTCACTTTTTTCAAATCAAAACCCTTCCCCCCTCTGCCCTGTCTGCCTTGTTTCCATAGCAACCACCTCCTGGAAGACCTCTCATGTTTGCAAATTCACACAACAATGTTTCAATTGAACTCTGAACTCTCAGTGCACCTGCGTATCCAGTGCAATCTTTCATTAAATGTTTCTTCCTTGACCATTCAAATTACATCTTTCAAAGAACACATCCATGCACCCTAACTTTCTGTTTTCAGAAATGGAAATGCACCAATCACTGCTAATGAATCATTAGCATTGTAAATCCACAGTTTTTTTTCTTTAGAAACTCCTACTGTTTCAACTGCCCTTTCATTACCACACTTCATCTGACTGCAGAACAACCTTCTTCCACCATGTTTAACGTCTGGATTGTTGGACATAGTTACATCCACTGGGCTCAAAGGTATGCTGAGAGCAGAAATTTACACAACCTCAATTTACAAGATGTGGAAATTAAGTGGTTGGGCCAAAGAGGATTAAAATGTCACCAATTGATACCATTGGTGAAAACCTTTATGCATTTGCCAAAACCTGACCTGTTAATAGTGCACTGTGGAGGTAATGATTTGGGCACTTTGACAGGGGTAGGTCTGGAAATGCTTTTAAAGGACACCTTGGAGCAATTAATGGCACTTTTTCCTCAAACTGCCTTGGTATATTCCAATATATGCCAAAGACAGAAATGGAGGTGGTCCAACCAATTTTGTCCACAAATTGAGAAAGCGAGGAAGCATGTAAACAAATCTGTTTCAGCTTACATGAGAGACCATGGAATGGGCTCTCTGTACAACAATAACTTGCGTTACTACATGCAAGATATCTACAGAGGAGATGGAGTTCACTTCTCAGATGAGGGCAACAGAATTTTCATTCTGAATTTAAGACTCTGCATTGGTACCTACTTATAAGTACCTAAATGTACCATAAACCCAAAAGCTCTTCTCAGAGCTACCCTACATCTGATCACTCACAATTATTATTTTTCTCTAACTTTTTTCACTAATTTTCCACAAAATTCGCTCCCCGGAGCGCTACCCGGTTCGCTAACCGAAAGCTAACCTCGCGGAATTTTTTTAAAAAAAAATTTTTTTCCGCACATATAAGCCTCCTCAGCCACGCTCAGAAAACCTAGGGGGTCAAGATAAGTCTACCATGACCCCTTCTACCCATTCTAAACATTATTTGCCCTCCATCTTGTATCTTAATGCGAACGAAACACAAAATGGTGGACTCCCGTGACGCTTAAGGTTCGCTAACCGGGCAGCTTCCCGGAAAGCGGTCCTAAAAAAAGGCGGGAAAGTAATTTACAGAATAACGACTAGAAACACTCTCACCAAATATAGATTAGCTCATACTACATAACAATCCCTTCCATTCTCACAAATTTCATTGAAATTCCATTTAGCCATTTAGCCTGTAGACCTCTCCAAGTACCGTGAGGTAAATTACTTCACAAAACACATCTGAATTGTTGGAATTGACAACCAATGAAAATGTTACTTTCATTTTCTACTTTTATTACCTGACATTTGATTGGTTATATACCTGTATATATATAAAGGGAGAGAAGGAAACACAGCCATTTTGACTACTACTTCTTGTTGTACCTCCTATTTCAAAAGCTTCAAAAAACTTCAACTTCTTTGTGAAGGTAAGTTATAATTTAATATATTGTGCACTATGACTTAATATAGTAGACTTTTTCTGCTACATATACACTATCCCTCTGTAGTAGTAGTGTCTTGGTTAAATCACATACACTTTTTTTTAGTCCTATTTCCACTCTCATACTATACACTGCCAAAAGATAAATTCACTGATAAAAACTGCCTATCTAAAATTAATCCCAACAGTGCCCTATCTCTACTAATATATATTTTTTTAATCCAAATTTCAGGCAAAATGGAAGGCGAGCAGCAAGTTTCATTTTCGATTGAACTGAAGGAGAGCAGCCAAGACAAACTTGATGACTTTATGGATGACAGTAGAGACCACGAACTTCTACAATGTGTTGAAGCAGTAGACAACTTGCTTCAAAATGAAAAACAATTACACCCTATAATAAATTATGACATTTCTGACAATGAAATGTTAGAAAATTTAATAAAGTATGAAACACAATCATAATAAAAAAAATAAATAAATAAAGAAAACAAAAAAAAACAAGAAAAACAACAAACAATTAACATACAGTATTAGAAAAGTCTTTCATTCTTTTATCCATAAAGTTCGCTGCCCAGAAAGCTATCCGGTTCGCGAACTTGGCGCTTACCACGCAAAAAAAAATTTTTTTTTTTGGACCCTCCTAGGCCCTTTTAAAACCTCCACATAAAACCTAGGGGGTCAACGAGGATCTACTATGCCCCCTTATGGTAATTTCCCCCTTTGTTTTGGCCTCCTCTTGTCTCTCGATCCTACCGAGAGACAAGATGGCGGCCGCTCCGGACTGTTTAGAATGTTGACAGACACCGGAGGGCCAATCAGCTTCTCATCGCAAAGTTCCGTTACGCGAAAGGTTCGCTAACCGGATAGCTGCCCGGAGCGCTGTTACAGATATATATCTTGATTTAAACGTTAATTTCTCAAAATCCACTGAAGCACATATATTGAGACCTAGCAAAGGCACATCGGGCTAACAGTCCCTACAATTTTGCCAAGTTTCGTGAAAATCCATTCAGCCGTTCGGGCTAAAAGTGAGTCCAACCGCCCTATGGAAATTAACATGGGAAAAAGGCGTTTTGGGACCCCCCTTTTTTCTCGGCCCCCCCTCCACAAAACCCCCCCAAATTTTCAAGGTCTGCTCAGAAACAAAATGTGCCATTTTCCTGAAAATTTCAGCCAATTCCGTCCACGAACGCAAAAGTTATTAGGCATAGAATTTTCAGAAATCCCATAGGGAAAAAATCCTAACTATATATACCTACTGGCGACCGCCAGTAGGTAATATATATATATATATATATATATATATATATATATATATATATATATATATTACCTACTGGCGATAGCCAGTAGGTATATATAGTTAGGATTTTTTTCCTATGGGATTTTTGAAAATTCTATGTCGAATAACTTTGGCTTATGAGGACAGAATTGGCTGAAATTTTCAGGAAAATGGAACATTTTGTTTCTGAGCAGCCCCTGAAAATTTGGGGGGTTTTCGTCAAGGGGGGGCCGAGAAAAAAGGGGGGTCCCAAAACGTGTTTTTCCCATGCAATTTTCCATAGGGCGGTTGGCCTCACTTTTAGCCTGAACGGCTGAATGGATTTACACCAAACTTGGCAAAATTGTAGGGACTGGTAGCCCGATGTGCCTTTGCTATGTCTCAAGATATAGGCTCCAGTGGTTTTTACGAAAATTAACTTTGAAAAATATAAATTGGGCTACATTGGGCTATATATATGTTGGAGCCCAAATGTAGCCCAATGTAGCCCAATGTAGCCCAATGTAGCCCAAAGATGGCCACCAGAGACAAAAAACCAAATGTAGCCCAACTATCAGCCAGATGTAGCCCAACTATAGCCCAATGACAGATTGTCCCAGAGTGTTCTAAAGAACAACTAGAGTGCTAACAGTCCCACTTATTACAAAGGTATGGCACACCTGAAGCCATCTTGATTGGAATAAAGTGGTAACTCTTAAAACATTTAATTTAAAAAGGAACAAAATGAGGGGGTTCATTTTGCCATAGAAAGTATGATTAGCGAATATATGACGAAATCCCGCATACCATCAGTCCGCAAAAAAAATCCCGCATGTACTATTAGGCCGCAAATTAAAATAACGAAAACTTTTAGAACGAATATGCCTTTAGCATACACTAAACAACTAAACTACCCTAAACCCTAAAACACTACCCCCAGCATGACCCTACACTACACAAACAGTACAACACTACCCTAAACCCTAAAACACTACCCCCAGCATGACCCTACACTACACAAACACTACAACACTACCCTAAACCCTAAAACACTACCCCCAGCATGACCCTACACTACACAAACAATACAACACTACCCTAAACCCTAAAACGCTACCCCCAGCATGACCCTACACTACACAAACACTACAACACTACCCTAAACCCTAAAACACTACCCCCAGCATGACCCTACACTACGCAAACACTACAACACTACCCAAAACCCTAAAACACTACACCCCAGCATGACCCTACACTACGCAAACACTACAACACTACCCTAAACCCTAAAACACTACCCCCAGCATGACCCTACACTACGCAAACACTACAACACAACCCTAAACCCTAAAACACTACCCCCAGCATGACCCTACACTACAACACAACCCTAAACCCTAAAACACTACCCCCAGCATGACCCTACACTACGCAAACACTACAACACTAACCTAAATCCTAAAACACTACCCCCAGCATGACCCTACACTACGCAAACACTACAACACTACCCAAAACCCTACAACACTACACCCCAGCATGACCCTACACTACGCAAACACTACAACACTACCCTAAACCCTAAAACACTACCCCCAGCATGACCCTACACTACGCAAACACTACAACACTACCCAAAACCCTAAAACACTACACCCCAGCATGACCCTACACTACGCAAACACTACAACACTACCCTAAACCCTAAAACACTACCCCCAGCATGATCCTACACTACGCAAACACTACAACACTACCCTAAACCCTAAAACACTACCCCCAGCATGACCCTACACTACGCAAACACTACAACACTACCCTAAACCCTAAAACACTACCCCCAGCATGACCCTACACTACGCAAACACTACAACACTACCCTAAACCCTAAAACACTACCCCCAGCATGACCCTACACTACGCAAACACTACAACACTACCCTAAACCCTAAAACACTACCCTCAGCATGACCCTACACTACGCAAACACTACAACCATACCCATAACCCTAAAACACTACCCCCCAGCATGACCCTACACTACGCAAACACTACAACACTACCCAAAACCCTAAAACACTACCCCCAGCATGACCCTACACTACGCAAACACTACAACACTACCCTAAATCCTAAAACACTACCCCCAGCATGACCCTACACTACGCAAACACTACAACACTACCCAAAACCCTAAAACACTACACCCCAGCATGACCCTACAATACGCAAACACTACAACACTACCCTAAACCCTAAAACACTACCCCCAGCATGACCCTACACTACGCAAACACTACAACACTACCCAAAACCCTAAAACACTACCCCCAGCATGACCCTACACTACGCAAACACTACAACACTACCCTAAACCCTAAAACACTACCCCCAGCATGACCCTACACTACGCAAACACTACAACACTACCCTAAACCCTAAAACACTACCCCCAGCATGACCCTACACTACGCAAACACTACAACACTACCCTAAACCCTAAAACACTACCCTCAACATGACCCTACACTACGCAAACACTACAACACTACCCAAAACCCTAAAACACTACCCCCAGCATGACCCTACACTACGCAAACACTACAACACTACCCAAAACCCTAAAACACTACCCCCCAGCATGACCCTACACTACGCAAACACTACAACACTACCCAAAACCCTAAAACACTACCCCCAGCATGACCCTACACTACGCAAACACTACAACACTACCCAAAACCCTAAAACACTACCCCCAGCATGACCCTACACTACGCAAACACTACAACACTACCCAAAACCCTAAAACACTACACCCCAGCATGACCCTACACTACGCAAACACTACAACACTACCCAAAACCCTAAAACACTACCCCCAGCATGACCCTACACTACGCAAACACTACAACACTACCCAAAACCCTAAAACACTACACCCAGCATGACCCTACACTACGCAAACACTACAACACTACCCTAAACCCTAAAATACTACACCCCAGCATGACCCTACACTACGCAAACACTACAACACTACCCAAAACCCTAAAACACTACCCCCAGCATGACCCTACACTACGCAAACACTACAACACTACCCTAAACCCTAAAACACTACGCCCAGCATGACCCTACACTACGCAAACACTACAACACTACCCTAAACCCTAAAACACTAGCCCCAGCATGACCCTACACTACGCAAACACTACAACACAACCCTAAACCCTAAAACACTACCCCCAGCATGACCCTACACTACGCAAACACTACAACACTACCCTGAACCCTAAAACACTACCCCCAGCATGACCCTACACTACGCAAACACTACAACACAACCCTAAACCCTAAAACACTACCCCCAGCATGACCCTACACTAAACAACCACCACAACTCTACACTACACTAACACAACACTACACTACACAACACTACACTACACTACACAATCACTAACCCACGAAAAAATTAACACAAACCCACTTACCTCTCTCATCATCGTGGTTTTCACAACGCAAATGCATTTACCATACATGCCTTTAAAACGTAATTCTTTGTAAAGGCATGCGCGATAAATGCACATGCGTTTTGAAAAAATGCGGGATAATGGTATGCGAGCTCAATGACCTTGCGGGATAATGGTATGCGGACTGAAAGTCTGCGGGATAAAAAATGCGGGAAAATGGCTGCAAACCATGATTAGCAGCAGACTTCCCTGGTGAGCACTAGCTTTACTACAGTGATCTAATGAGCAACTAGAGTGCTAACATTCAGAATTTATGGCAAATGTGTGACACATCTGAATGCCTTCTTGATAGAACCAAAGTAAACAAGCATTGAAAATGCAATAGATCTCGCCCTCGTTTAAGTTAAAGCCATTCTGTTTGTAATGAGGTGGCTTTTTAGCTTTGCTTTTATTAGTGTTTTTAAAACTTTCATGTAAATAACATGCATATGTATGCATATATGTATATGTATGCATGCATTTATATTTATATAGATATGCAGATTACATATGTTTATATATGTATATTACCTACTGGCGATAGCCAGTGGGTATATATAGTTAGGATTTTTTCTCTATGGGATTTCTGAAAATTCTATGTCTAATAACTTTGGCGTTTGTGGACGGAATTGGCTGAAATTTTTCAGGAAAACGGCACATTTTTTTTCTGAGCAGCCCCTGAAAATTTGGTGGGGTTCGTCAAGGGGGGGCCGAGAACAAAGGGGGGTCCCAAAACGCGTTTTTCCCATTCATTTTTCCATAGGGCGGTTGGACTCACTTTTAGCTCGAACGGCTGAATAGATTTACATGAAACTTGGCAAAATTGTAGATATGGTTTGCCCGACGTGCCTTTGCTATGTCTCAATATATGTGCTCCAGTGGATTTTGAGAAATTAACGTTTAAAAAAATATATATATCTGTGACAGCGCTCCGGTTAGCGCCCCGGTTCGCGTACCTGACGCGTAACGGAACTTCGCGAAGCGAATCTGATTGGCTCTCAGGTGTCTGTCAACATTCTAAACAAACCGGAGCGGCCGCCATCTTGTCTCTCGGTACGATCGAGAGACAAGATGTGGTGAAAAACGAAGGGGGAAATGAAGGAAAGGGGGCAAGGTAGACCACTCCTGACCCCCTAGGATTGATGAGGGGGATATTAAAGTGCCCCGCGGGGCAAAAAATTTTGCGATTTTACGCCGTAGAGGCGCGTCCCGGTACGCGAACCGGGCAGCTCACCGGGCAGCTAACCGGGCAGCTAACCGGCAGCGTAGCTGTCAACATTGTAAACAGTCCGGAGCGGCCGCCATCTTGTCTCTCGGTAGGTTCGAGAGACAAGATGTGGTGAAAAAAGAAGGGGGAAATGAAGGAAAGGGGGCAAGGTAAACCCCTCCTGACCCCCTAGGATTTATGAGGGGGATATTAAAGTCCCCCGCGATTTTTCGCGGTAGAGGCGCTTCCCGGTACGCGAACCGGGCAGCTAACCGGCAGCGTAACGGGAGTCCGCCATCTTGTGTTTTTGGAGCGTCCGGTTCGCGTACCGGGTAGCGTCCCGGTAAGCGTAACAAGGGGAAAACCAAGAGAAACAGTAAAAAAAAAATTAAGGGAATAGATTTCCAGCAAACTTGGCAAAATTGTAGGGACTGTTTGTTTGATGTGCCTTTGCAAGGCCTCAAGATATGTGCACGTGTGGATTTTGTCTAATTAAGGTTAAAAAAAATATATATATCTGTAAGCGTGCTCCGGCACGCTTACGTTACGGGTTTTGTTTGCGCTGCAGAACCGATACGTCACGGTTATGCGACGCGTCATGAGGAGTCTCACGTGGATACGTGATACGTCACGTAATAAAGAATATATTTTACAGCTATAGATATTAGCTTTTAAAAAACCAATGAAATTCACTGAAAAAACCATAGGTTATAGACCATATGTAGTTAGGAATTTGCATTTACAAAACCTTGAAAATTCACTGAAAAAACCATAGGTTAGAGACCATATATAGTTAGCTGGACATTTTATTGACAAAAAACCAATGAAATTCCATATATAGTTAGTTGCACTAACTATATATCGCGCACCCGCAATCCACTGCTGATGATGTCACATATTACATCATTCATGACATGGTCAGTGACATCACTGATGACATCACTGATGACATCTCAAATGACATCACTGATGACATCACTGATGACATCTCAAATGACATCAGTGATGACATCATGACACACCAATACCAGTTACTACATACGCACTCACTGATTCCTACGTCTACACACACATTCACTCATTCACCCATACAATCACTCATACATACAGTCACTCATTATTACACTATCATATGCACTCATACACCTATGCAGACACTCACACACTGCCACTCATCCATGGAGTTACTCACACACCTAGTCAGTCCTGTAAAGAATCAATCACACTTCCATTTCCTCATCTATACAGTTAAACACAGAACACCATACTTCAGTGACATCACTGATGACATCACTGATGACATCTCAAATGACATCACTGATGACATCTCAAATGACATCACTGATGACATCATGACACACCAATACCAGTTACTACATACGCACTCACTGATTCCTACGTCTACACACACATTCACTCATTCACCCATACAATCACTCATACATACAGTCACTCATTATTACAACACTATCATATGCACTCATACACCTAGTCAGTCCTGTGAAGAATCAATCACACTTCGATTTCCTCATCTATACAGTTAAACACAGAACACCATACTTTTTTCACACATATACTAACACATACTTACTCTCTTATACAATCACTGATACAAGTACACATTGATATGCACAGAGTCACACACCTCCCAGCCAGCCACACACACACTCAGTCTTCCATACATCCACTCATTCTTCAATATGTAAAACATATTTAAACTTTACAAAAACACACAGACACTAGATGATGTCATCAGTGATGTCATTTGAGATGTCATCAGTGATGTCATCAGTGATGTCATTTGAGATGTCATCAGTGATGTCATCAGTGATGTCACTGACCATGTCATGAATGATGTAATATGTGACATCATCAGCAGTGGATTGCGGGTGCGCGATATATAGTTAGTGCAACTAACTATATATGGAATTTCATTGGTTTTTTGTCAATAAAATGTCCAGCTAACTATATATGGTCTCTAACCTATGGTTTTTTCAGTGAATATATATATATATATATATATATATATATATTACCTACTGGCGATAGCCAGTAGGTATATATAGTTAGGATTTTTTCTCTATGGAACTTTTGAAAATTCTATGCCTAATAACTTTGGCGTTTGTGGACGGAATTGGCTGAAATTTTCAGGAAAATGGCACATTTTGTTTCTGAGCAGCTCCTGGAAATTTGGGGGGGTTCGTCAAGGGGGGGCCAAGAAAAAAGGGGGGTCCCAAAACGCGTTTTTCCCATGTTCATTTCCATAGGGCGGTTGGCCTCACTTTTAGCCCGAACGGCTGAATGGATTTCCACGAAACTTGGCAAAATTGTAGGGACTGTTAGCCCAACGTGCCTTTGCTAGGTCTCGATATATGTGCTTCAGTGAATTTTGAGAAATTAACGTTTAAAACAAGATATATATCTGTAACAGCGCTCCGGGCAGCGCTCCGGTTCGCGAACTTTTCGCGTATCGGAACTTTGCGAAGCGAAGCTGATTGGCTCTCCAGTGTCTGTCAACATTCTAAACAGTCCGGAGCGGCCGCCATCTTGTCTCTCGGTAGGATCGAGAGACAAGAGGAGGCCAAAACAAAGGGGGAAATGAAGGAAAGGGGGCAAGGTAGACCCCTTCTGACCCCCTAGGATTGATGAGGGGGATATTATAGAGCCACGCCGGGCCCAAAAAAAAAAAAAAAAAACAGATTTTTTCGCCGTAGAGACGCGTCTTGGTACGCGAACCGGGCAGCTAACCGGGCAGCTAACCGGGAAGCTAACCGGCAGTGTAACCGGAGTCTGAGGAGTAGCTGATTGGCTGTCAACATTGTAAATAGTCCGGAGCGGCCGCCATCTTGTCTCTCGGTAGGATCGAGAGACAAGAGGAGGCCAAAACAAAGGGGGAAATGAAGGAAAGAGGGCATGGTAGACCCCTTCTGACCCCCTAGGATTGATGAGGGGGATATTATAAAGCCACGCGGGGCCCAAAAAAAAAAAAAAAAAATCCGATTTTTTCGCCGTAGAGACGCGTCTTGGTACGCGAACCGGGCAGCTAACCGGGAAGCTAACCGGCAGTGTAACGGGAGTCTGAGGAGAAGCTGATTGGCTGTTATCATTGTAAACAGTCTGGAGCGGCCGCCATCTTGTCTCTCTGTGGGATCGAGAGACAAGAGGTGGAAAAAAAAAAGGTGTAAATGAATGAAAGGGGTAAGGCAGACCCCTCCTAAACCCCTAGGATTGATGAGGGGGCTATTAAAGTTCCCTGGGGGGTGAAAAAAAAAACATTTGCGATTTTTCGCGGTAAAGGTGCTTCCTGGTACGTTAACCGGGCAGCTAACCGGCAGCGTAACGGGAGTCCGACATATTGTGTTTTTTGAACGTTTGTGATATGTGCACGTGTGGATTTTGTCTAATTAAGGTTAAAAAAATATATATATATCTTTAAGCGTGTTCTGGCGCGCTTACGTTTTGGGTTTGGTTTGCGCTGCAGAGACGATACGTCACGGTTATGCGATGCATCATGAGGCGTCTCACGGGCTACGTGATACGTCACTTAATAAAGAATATATTTTACAGCTACAGATATTAGCTTTTAAAAAACCAATGAAATTCACAGAAAAAACCATAGGTTATAGACCATATACAGTTAGGAATTTGCATTTACAAAACCTTGAAAATTCACTGAAAAAACCATAGGTTATAGACCATATATAGTTAGGGATTAGCATTTAAAAAACCTTATTTTATTTGCACAAAACCATTGAAATTCCATATATAGTTAGTTGCACTAACTATATATCGCGGACCCGCAATCCACTGCTAATGATGTCACATATTACATCATTCATGACATGGTCAGTGACATCACTGATGACATCACTGATGACATCTCAAATGACATCACTGATGACATCACTGACATCTCATTTGACATTACTGATTACATCACTGATGATATCATTTATGTGATAATACATCTTCAGACTCTAATATAACCTTAGATACACTCAGTGTAAACAGGCACTCACAGACTGTCACACATCCATGGAGTTACTCACACACCTAGTCAGTCATGCAAAGAATCAATCACACCTCCAT